>NC_042999.1:109217972-109440472 GCF_006345805.1 Octopus sinensis
ATATATATATATATATATATATATATGTATATCTATAAATATAGATATACATATGTATATATATATATGTGTAAATATATGTGCATATATAAACACACACACACACATACACACACATGCTGCACTTAAGCAGTCTCTCTCTCTCTCTCTCACTTTGTCCTCCATCCTCACATCTAAACATTGCTCCAATCCAATAAACAACATCTGTAAATCAAACAATAAAATAAAGCAACCAATATCTCTCCCTCCCCTACTCTCACATTCAGCCAACCAGCATCATACCACTGAAGCCCTTTATGTTAGCTCTGTTCCTCTATTTCTTCATTGCTTATCAGACTGAAGATTCTTAGTCTGGGGTGAAACCACTGATTATTATTAGGCACTCAACCTCCTCCATTTCTCACAAAATGTGTATATGTGTGTGGGTGAACACACACAAACACAAATATATATATATATATATGTATACATCTATATCTATATGTATGCATATATATATATATATATATATATATATATATATATATATATATATATATATATATACATACATATATACATATATACATACATACATGCACACCCCTCTTTTTTCCATCTTAAAGTGAGTGTCAACCTAATACATTCACTATGTACCTCCTTTTGACTTTTGTTGTTTTTCTTTCTTTCTTTGATTTGCCTATATATAAATATGAATATATATATATATATATATATATATATATATATATACACACACACACACATGCATTCACACACACATTCACATACATATAGATGTATATATATATGTATGTATATATACACACACACACATAAATATATACATATACATACATATATACATGCACACATGCATATATATATAAATATATATACCTGCAAATATGTGCAAATGTATATATATATATATGCACACACACGCATACTGTTACACTGACACAATATAATTCATATCCTTGCACATCACTAAAAGTATCATATAAATAGTGATATATATGGACATGCGCTCACACACACACAAATGCACATGCACACACTTATTCATATACTCTCATACACATATAATTACCTTATGACCAGAAATGAGAAACTCTGAGTGGCAGCTCTCAAACATATCACCTATGAATAAGTAATGTTTTTGCATTCTACCTAACGGTATTGCGTAATTTCTTCTTGCCTAATTGCAATTCACACCAGTGTGAAATCATGAAATCACCACACACACACACACAGGCACACATTTATGTATGTGGAGATATATGTATGAATATGCACACACAAACATACACACACACGTATGTATATATATACATACATATATATGTGTATGTATATATATATATATGTGTGTGTATGTGTGAGTGTATGCATATTTTAATTTTGTGGTAGACTGTCTTCAGGATAGAGAGGGACAAGCACTAAGGCATATATGCACAATGTTTTAATGTATATTTGTATATGTATAGACTCATATCACCCACTCCTCTCATGCAGCGAAAGATATCATCCTCCTCTTTTTTCTCCTGCTTTTTTTTTAAACTTTTATTTCTTCTATGTTTTTTTTTTCTGTTTTTTTTCTTTTACAGTCCACACACACCCACACTTAAAATACAAACACACTGTATGCACACAGATGAGTGTTTTAATTTTATTAGTTTCCCTATCTGGTAAAAGGTTATATTCATGCCTTGTTTCAATTTTCCACTATGGGAATATCAGCATCAATAACCTTTGCTAAACAGTTTGAAATTTAAATCAATAAATTTCAGTTTTACATTAAAGCTTACATTCAGCTTTTGCAGCAAGTGGAGGCCATTGATGTAAGGAATATATGCATGGGAAAGTGAAGAAGGGATGAGATAAGGAGGAGGTACATACATGTGCATGAATGTGTGTGTGTGTGTATGTATGTATCTATCTATCTCTCTCTCTCTCTCTATATATATATATATATTATATATATATATATGTATGTATGTATGTATATATGTATATATATATACTTGAATATATAGAGACAGAGACAGAGACAGAGAGAGAGAGTGAGAGAAAAGAGAGGGAAGGATAAAAATAGGCTGTGAGGCCACAAGGAAGGTTTAATTTCTTATTACGTGCAGTAGTATCACTCACTTACTCATAACATGTGCACTCTTGCTTAATCATGTACATGCACATACACATACATACATGCATACATACATGCATACACAAACATTTGCATAAGCGCATGCACTCCATATTACTCTGTCTTTCTACTCAATCACACTACCTCCCCCATACACATATGGTGCGCACACACACACACACACACACACACACACACACCGGAGATGCACATACATTCATACACACTTACACTGCATAACACAAACATAGCACCTCTCACCAAAATCTAAAGAAAAAAAAGCAATTAAAAAAATAATTCAAAATATTTAAAAAAAAATTTAAGTAGTTTTTTTTATATATGCTTATATACCTTTGAAATTCCTTATTGTTATTATACTGTATATCATAACCACAACTACAACAAGATCTACTACTACTACTACTACTACTACTACTGCTGCTACTACTACTACTACTACTACTATTACTACTACTTCAGCCATTGATAGTAGTAATCCATCATAGGCCAATTTGTGTGTTGTTGCTAATTCTTTTAATCTTCTGCATGTGTGTGTATGTGTGTATGTATACATATGACAGATATGTGTGTTTATACACATACATACATATATATATATATATGCATATATTCATAATATATATATATATGTGTGTGTGTGTACATATATGTATATATTTATATGTATGTATGTGTATATATATATATATATATATATATATATATATATATATACGTGTGTATGTGTGTGTATTACTATATTAATAACTTTATCACTTATCTTAGATCCTAATTATGATCTTATTCGCAACCCACACATTCACACACACACCTACACATCACATACCCATGTGTACATCACACAAGTTTATGTATAAAACATACAACATATATATACAAAAAAAAAATTAATTATTTTCTTAATAGACACAAGAACACGCAAGGCATATATTAAAAGCTTATAAATATCAGACACACACATACATATACATGCATGTATGTATATAAAATGCATAGATTCTTGTTGTCTGACAAAATATGCATGTAGAAAACATATAATTAGAAAATACACACATGCAAACATGCACATTTAATGCATGTATATATAAGAAATACCCACTTAGAAACATGAAAACATACTGGAGATATATATATAAGAGATGTATGACACATACATACAACATATTGATATAAAGTACACACATATATGTGTATAAAACAAAACAGATTTTTAAAGAAAATATATACATAAATTTACATATGGTAAACATGTACATACAAGCACACACACACATGCATACATAGAAGCATGCATACATGCATACATACATAATATAGTTTTTAGCATTTTCTTGAAAATTTACATTATTGTGTGTTTTTTCTATCACTAAGGTTATAAGAAAGATAGAAATATTGATGATGAATGAAAAAAAATTACGTATCCGAATTTCTCATTTGTTGTAGAATTTATCAAAGAAATTTATAAATTTCATTGACCATAAAGATTTGTAATATGTGTGTGTGCATGCTATATATATTATATATATATATATATATATATATATATATATGATATAGATATAGATATATATATAGAGATATATATATATATATATATATATATATATGTATATAGATATATATATATATATGTATATAGATATATATATATATACACATATATGTATATATACATATATATATATACATATATATATATATATACATATTATATATATATATATACATATATATATATACATATATATATATATATATACATATATATATAATACATACATATACATGTATATATTTTGTATTTTTTATATATGTATGTGCATACACACACACAACACACAACACACACACACATATATCTCAGCTGGGATTATACCTTCATTTAAATTGGCTATCAGTTTATCTAGTATAGATTATGTAATACTCAAAAACAAAACAATACTTATGTGTTCATCTTGTGGTTATAGGAAAACCTTAAAACCACTTTCTGAAGAGTACAGTTTCTGTCATTACCACTGACAACAATTTCCTTTTCTAGGTTGTTTCTGCAAAACTTCCTACTCATGCTTTCATTCTTTTAGAACTTCTGCTATTGATATGACTTACTCATGACACCTGGCTGTATCATTGTAATATAAGGTTATTTATATAGCAACCTGTACAACCGAAATGTCTGGGATCAGTGACCTGTGACCATCCTGTTTTATTGCTATGTCAAAGGAGTCCAAGACCACATTATCCATCATTTTTTAAGAAAGCAACATGTGATTTGGCTGCTGGAGATACAGTGTAGTTTTTGTTTATTTCATACTGTAAAGGTGCAAAATATGAATTGAGAAAACGGCCCAGGTGTATGTAGCTCCAGGAAACACATTTTGAGGATATCTTATTGTTTGTTTATTTATTAATTGCGAGTGGGGAGGAGCAGTAAAAAAGAAGAAAAAGAAGAAGACGGAGAAGAAGAAGAAGAAGAAGAGGAGAAGAAGAAGGAGAAGGAGAAGAAGAAGAAGAAGAAGAAGGAGAAGAAGAAGAAGAAGGAGAAGAAGAAGGAGAAGAAGAAGAAGAAGAAGAAGAAGAACGCTGACAACAACAGCAACAACAACAAATTCATATGTTATTTGAAGTTGTTTCCTGATTCTTTATGCTCATGTTTGCTGGAAACTACAAGCAAAGAAACTGTAGTTTTGGGGAGAAAGAACAGAACAAAAATATTTCATTTGGTGTTTTTGGAAACACCTCTTCTTCAGATTACAAACCAATATATTTTTTCTATTAGATGCATGGACAGTCGAAATACTTCAGCATCAACTTCTCAAACTTATTCAATTTTTAGAACTTCAATGGTATATCTTTTGGCTAGTACAGAACACCCCAACCAGTTACCTGGAATTCTTGAATTTTTTTGGTTTTTTGGTTTTGGCAAATTAAGAAGTATTCCAACTTCTTGATAGTATACTGTTTATATCTACTGGCTTATCTTGTCATCCATTATGCATTTACCCCAAGTTGTTCACATGGCATGAGTTATGTTTCAGATATTTGTATTAGGGTGTCAATTCACTGAGATGCAACAGCAGGTGTCCCTTACATTCTTTAAGTACTGTGATTCTAAAAATCTTTCCTTAACATGGAATTCTGTAATGCAAAATCTCTTTCAGTATTGGCTTCCATGTTACATAATATGTTACATAATATAGAAGTCAGCAGGAAAATAAATTTCACATCAAAGATTTCCAAGACTTTTTCAGGAACATGACACTTCTCTAATGCAGAGTTTTCTTTTGAACTCTGATTCTCAAATAAACATCATGTATAATTTAAACATTTTTATCATAATGATTTTTTTACAATTAATTAACCATAATGCTAGTCAGTTCTTCGTGTAACTCTTGTTTGAAATCAACTATACAAGATTTTAAGTTTCTACAATTCCATGTAGTTTTGTATTCTAAATCTATTTCCACATTCAGTAATATAAGTACTATTAATGCAGTCATTTGACCTGTTAAACATAGCAGATAAATCCCCTTTAAATCACATGCTACTATCTTATAAAAGAAAGGACACACTGACTGCATAATGTCATTTGAAATGCCAGAAAGGAAAGGATGGTGTGTATTTCAATGTAGGTCTATTTAATCAGGGATGACATGTTGCTCTACAAAACCAAGTAAGAACCTCCTTGTGGTTGTTCTACCAGTTAGATATAGCACCCCAAAATCTCTGTCAAATAACAATGTCTGAAACAAGAAAGAACATGGAAGATCACAAAGTCCTTGACAGAGCCATCTTAGCAAATTATAAACTTTCAGATGAAGGAGTGCTATTGTGCCTACAATATTTATCGACAGTAAACCACTGCATACATAGATTAGAACTGGGTCCCTAAACTCATGTCAACTAAAGGTAGCTGTCTGGTGTACCCATGCTTTAAAACAGCTCTCATTCTAAACATACTATTTCTGAAATAAGAAGGAATTGTTACAATTGGAATACCTTTAAGCACAGGTGTGTTCTGTTGGGCTAGCCTGAGGCTAAAATCACTTGTAAATGACTTTCTCTCTAGTTAAATAATGTGATGTCTAATTTATCTCTGCTTTGTATGCCATAGTGAATAATAATCACTCATCTTAAACTTTACAGAAAGTATGCCACACTGTGACATATAATTTGATTATAAAGATTTCTTCAGTCTATTAATCATGATATTAATTATTTGCATTTATTGATTGATTCTTATTTGACTCTAAAATATTTAAGTTCTTAAAGTTCTGTAGTTTCTAGACTTTTAATAGATCATTAGATAAGAGATCATGTTTTCTGTCTTCTTTCAAGGAAAGAAGAAATACCATTTTACTTCAACTATTTGAACTGTAATATACTATGGATTGTCCAATTTGATAACCGCAACTGTTGCAAGAGTAAAAATACTTTACACCCAGCATCCCAATATGCTGCAAACTATTGATTCCAAAAATGTATCAAAGGTCCATCTCAAGCCATTGGCTCATAAGGCTGGTTTCCCAGATTCTGTGATATATATTTCTCCAATGGATGGGATGCAGTCCATTGCAGGATTATTCAATTTTGCCAGCTGAGTAGACAGAAGCAACATAAAAAGGAATGTTTTGCTCAAAGACACAACACATCACCCTGTCACAGAATCAAAACTACAATCGTAAAATCATGAGTGCAACTCCCAAACCACAAAACTACATTTCTCCAAAAACTACTGATTAGTTCCTGGGAACCTTATAACCAAGTATGTTACAGTTCACAAATGAATGATATAAATGAAAAAAGTTTTAGAAGTCAAATTACTTAGGAATTACTTAATTAGTTAGTTGTTAGAGAAATGTTCCCCTTCTTTTATTAATGTCTAAGTAAAGATTGAAATTAATATTGTGAAAACACAAATCAAGAATTTTAGTTTCTTTGTCACTTTGTTTAAAATCAAAAAATGAATTCCATGGTGTCTTTTTATTGCAAAAAGTTCGTGTTTAAAAAAATCCTACATCATAATAGTAAAGATTGATCAGATATATGAACATTAAAGATGAACTGAATAGTCTCATTAATTTCTAATTCTCCAGTAAAGTTTCATCTCAGAAATATAAATAAATAAAAGTTATTTTTCTGAATTTCTTTATAAACTTCATAAAGATAAGGCTTTTAAGAGTCAATTGAATATATTCTTCAAATAGAAGATTCAAGTTAAAGAATTATGAAAATATTTCTTTATATATATATATATATATAATTTTTAACTGACACATATTTCATATTTATATGCATTAGTCATCATTGACCAATTTCAATAGATACCATAATGAGGAACAGCTTATTTCTCTAGTTTTACTTACTTGTCTCTCCATATGTTGACAAACATGCCACCATTCATAGATTTGAGGACTTAGTTTGTCTGGGAATAACCAACAAGTGCATTATAAAGCATAAAATGTTGCATATAGGGCAAATATTGTTAGTACTTTGCATTAGTTGTTTTAAACTTTTGTAGTTCCTTCTTTTCAGCTTGTCACATCTTAGTTTGTTCAGATGCTATGGCACTTTTTAAGAGGCTTCACTAGATAAATCACTCTATAAGAAAGCTTTCCCATGACACTAGATTGATACTGAAGTTTTTCAAAGAAGCCTTGAAAGTGTTAGGGAAGCCTTTTAACATTTATGCTGTCCACAGGCCAAACATTTCTCCCCATCCAACTTGCAAAGAAAAGACATTTTGAAGGGTGTTAGTCATCCATTTGGGGAAAGTGAATAACCTCACACAGCTTGGTTCTGCATTTGAGATGTAAATGGGAATGATGGGTAATACTATTTAAGGGCCTCAACACCTGGGACCTTGTCCTACCAGTGAACATATAGTATTTTGTACAAGCAGTTCAAATAATATACTGAGCTTTAAATTGCTTTTTGTTTTTTTGGCATACTGTTTCATTAGCTTATTAAAACTCAGCTTAATTTGGGGACTGAGAAATTTTCTCTCCTAGATGCTTTCACACTCACTGTAATCAACATATGTTTCCCTACCTTAAAATTCTGAGCTCAAATCCTCAGATAGTTAAAGTTGGAAAAACACAATTTACTGAAATCAATAAAACTAATCATGAATTGATGAATGCATCTGATTAAGAAGAAAAAAAATTGAATAATATAGGCTATACACTCTATTTATTACACTTGTATGAGAAAAATATTGATTGATTAATTGATTGGTTGATTGATTTATAATAACCTTATATGTATTTAAGTTCATTTTGAGAACTTCTGCCATCACAAAAATTTTGAAATTCCTGTAGGTACTAACCCAGGTCATTTCATTTTAAGTTGACCTTTTCATAAACATTTGTCCCGTAGAACCAGTGATAAAAGTAAAATCCAGAATTCAAGGACACTCTGCTGTTATATATATATTGAGCATACACTATATTTTAATATTTTCAAAAAATAGCTTCGTTTTTTGTAGTTGGGGAATATAACATTTCTTAATTGCATTAGCAGTCAGAAACAATTCATTAGTTAAGCATGCAATAGATAACCTTAATCAATGCAATTCACTTTAAAATATTTAAAGTCATGTTTTATTCAAATAACAACACTGTCACTAGTGTGTACAGGTGTGATGCATTTCTATTTATGAATGCAATGTATACATATGTTTCTGCGTGTCTATATATGTACGCATGTATCAGTGTGTGCATGTGTGTGGACAATGAATAGATTAGATTTAAAATTTTTGCTGAAGAAGTAACTTTGTTTCATGTGAAAGGCCTTGTTTTTAAATGCACTCGCTGTGTTGAATATTTTGCTAGAAATTCAATTAAAGAAGTTCCATGAAATTACTGTTTAGCACTTAATGTAGAATGCAATTAATAATTGTCAGTGTGTAAGAAGAAAATATTGATAAAAATGATATAATACATAAATATATGTGTAGTTTATTCATTGAATGCGAAGTGACATTACTGTGGTAATATTTAGAAATTATTGTTTATACAAACTGTTGAGTCTTTCATATTTATACTTCTTTCCTTTAAAAATTATAGATTGTTTGTGAGAACTTATAAGCAAACGAAAGGAAATATCCACCTCCATCGCTGTTGCTGAGGCTACTACCACTGCCAACACCACTGCCACTGCAACAGTTTTCACTGTTGCTGCCACCACCACCATCAACAGAAAATAAGAGTTAAAAAAGGAATTCTCTGTAGCGTTTTCTCAAATATGTTCATACAATTTACTCATATTTTAGATTGTAGCATCTGTATCTTTATCAGGTTGCAGGCAAATGAAAGAACTTTTTAAAAGCAAAATTGTATTAAAATTAGGGAACAAAAAGAAAAAAAGAAGCTATTTTTGAATTCAAGTGAGCTCTCTGTGAATGTACTGCAAATAAAGCAGCTACCAAAATGTTATGATACTTACTTGTCTGAAAAGTTAATATTTTTCTGATGAATATAGAATGAATCTAAAAGAAATGCTAATTATTTTTTCTCATTTTCTATAATTTGCCATCTTCTGTCTATATTGATGGGATAAAATTTACCTATTTGAACAATTATTTACTATATATTTTTACATCTGGAAACATCTTTCTATCACAGACTCAGATATGAAATTAGAACATGTCAGTCAGACAAACTGGTTTAAGCACAATTATGAACCTTGACAAGACATGTCATGTTATGACTATTAACTTTTTAGTGGTGCAGCATCTTACTCATGTTGTGATTCTGTTTCCTTGGCATCTTCAGTTTCTGAAAATAACAAGTTTTTGTTTTTATTATTATAAAAGACACAATAGTAAGCACTTTTGTATGATGGCTCTCAAGCCAGTAGGGTAACAACTAGTAGGGTAAAACCAGCTGCTGTTGTTTAATTCCAAGTCATTTTGAGTAAGCAAATTTATGATGAAAGTAAAGAACTTCAGTTTTTATAAATATATAGATCTAAGCATTAGTTATTAAAGAAATATTACTGACAGTTTGTGTCATCTGGATCTTTTTCAATATCTGAAAGAGTATGTCTCAAATTATGTTTTCTCTGTTTAACACTGACATTTTGGTATTAACGATGATTTCTAATGTAAGCACAAGGTAAGCTTGAAATCTGGAAGAGACTTCCCTTATACATAGTACTTAACTTTATTTTATTGGTGCAGAAAGAATGAAAGGGAAAATTGACTTCATCAGGATTTAAACTTAAAAGTATAAAAAGTAATTATTAGATACCTCAAAGTATTTTGACTGATGCTCTGCCAATTCTGTCAATTCAATACTCTTAATTTGAAGTTAATATTAAATGTATGTAAGGTGGCAAGCCAACAATCGTTAGCACCCAAGGCAAAATATTGAGTCTCATTTCATCTATTTTTATATTCTGAGTTCAAATCCTGCTGAGGTTGACTTTACATCCTTTTAGGGTTAATAAAATAAATAACTGTTGAACACTGGAGTCGATGTAATTGACTTACTCCCTGCCCTGAAATTGCTGGCTTTGTGCCAGAATTTGAAATCAATATTAAATGTATATATTGGGATTATTACAAATTCAAAGAAGATCATGGCAAACCACTTAACCTCTCTTTTAAACTGTAAATTAAGTCAGTTGTCATTCATCAGACAACTAATTTCAGTTAAGATACTTATCTTTGAATAGAAGTAAACAAAAATAAATAGTCTCTGTATGGAACTTGGGGAAAATGGAAATTTATTTAGGTCAAAGTCTAGGAATTACCACACAGAAAGAATAAACATAATTTTGAAATGTTTGCCCTTATTGTGAATATAGACAAACTGTTTTCTTCTTCATGGGACTAACAAAAATTACAATTGTATTAGAAAATACACATTATTTTATATAAGTATATACAGGAATTAATTGATATTTATCTCATTTACTAATTCTTTCATTTACTATCCTATTATTTGTCTTAAAGATTTTTTATTATGTTTGAAATGATATTTTTACAACTATCTAAGGAAAGACATTTGACTGTATTAAGAATTTCTCTGTTTCAAAATACACATTTTGTAAATATTTATAATTATTTATTTGATTTTTAACAATTAAAGTGATTATACTTAAAATTTTAAATAGAAAATTTGGACCAAACTACTTATATTGATTAATATCCACAAACTTCTTTCTCTGTTGGAAAGTCATTTCAGCTTATGTATCAAATAGTATTTTCTTTTAAACTTAAAATTAATTGAAACTTAATTTCCAAACCAAATGTTTTTATTATACCATTTGCTTATTCTGTCTAGGAATTGTTATTTTTTCAATATTACATTTGAAAATACAAGCCCATAGCAATGCTAAAACATTACAAATTGAAATTTTCATATAAATATCCTTGGGTATTAGAATCCATTTTTAGAAACAAATGCATTGACAGGAAATACAGAATATGAAATATTTACACTCCTACAAGCAGAATAGAAGGCATTTAATTCTATAAAATAAATAAAACCAAAAATTTATTTATTGAAGAATCAGATAATAAAGAGGCATAACTCTTTTCATAAATTTACTTGTGGTTTGAATTTGAGAGCAAAATATATCTTTTAGCCATAAATATCCACATCAAAAATAGTAAATATATCACTTTTATTCCCACAAACAAATGTCAAAATCCTAACAGTAGAAATGAGTTGGCTTTTAATATAATCTTTTAAAACGCAAACAACATTTTGAAATTTCTTAAAATATAACAAAAAAGAAAAAATATTGATGAGAAAATGAACAGAAGAGAACTTTTGATAAATACTGACAGCTTTCATACAGGTAATAGAATTTATATTAATATAAAACAAACCTACCTGAAAAATTTACTGATAGAGAATCCTTCAATTGGGGTAGAAAAGAATTGCTTCTATAAACTTTCTCCAGCATCAATAAACATAAATTAGTTTGCCTTGATGCCAATGTGTCTTAATACAATAAAGAATAGACAATATTAATAGAAGACTAAGAATTAAATAAAATAAAATTTTTAGATTAAGATGAAAACTCTCTCTAACTATCATTTTTATTATGATATATGTAGCTTACAGGTAAATACTGCTTTGGTGAGTTTAGAGCTGTTGTTGACCAAAATTAATATTTATTTATATATTTATTTTTCAGCACAAAGCTACAAACTGGGATACAATGTTTATCTCTTGTCTCAAGTGAATATTGTCAACAGCTAACCACCAAAATAGATATTTTATCAGTATTTACTTCTAGCCATCTGTTTTACTTGTCAGAATCACTCTAGGGATAAACTTTATTTTTTGTCTCTCTAGGACTTGATTAGCCAAAATTGAGCAGACCTAAGTCAAAGACACTTCATCCAAAACACCTGACTCATCTTTTTCCAGGTATAATTCATTGGGACTACATTAATCAATGTGTTCTTCATGATGGTGGCACATATTTTGAGGGAGATTTGTCTACTATTTATAATTAGTCAAGTGACCCCCACAGAGGCTCCATCATTGGTGTATAACATACTGTGTTGTTTCAAGCTATGTGTTTTGTAACAAAATTTGGTCCAAATAAATCTACATTTATTAAAGATAACTTAGTAACCTTTTATTTGTATCGTTTGTTGTGCCAAGTTATTAAACTTTTATAAATATATTTATTTAGAAGTTGGTATGATCTTTGCTAATCATTTCTCATCTTATTTTCCATGTTTGATTATTATTTTTTTCATATTCAAGTTAACTACCCCAAGATCAACACTATTAATAAATTATCAGTTTGCCAATTCCATTATTTTAAGTAAACCAAAAAAGCCAGTGAATCCTTCAATTTAGTGAGTCATATTTTCTCACTGGAGTTAAGTGTCACTACAAGAAATCTACATAATTATTTTCATTCATTGGCTTGTTCCTTTAACGTTTTTCCATGCTAGCATGTTTGTGAATGGAAAGCTATTTGAAGCAGAATTTTACTATTGGATGCTCTTCCTGTCACCAACTCTCACCAGCTTTTCAAGTAAAACTTTATTTTCTTCAATATTTACTCTTTAGTTTTAATCATACATGAAAATTTGCTCTGCCCCAAACACATGTACATTCTGGAGCAAGACCTTCAAAATATTTTGCACTTCATAAGCTTTCATTCTCCAATCCTGTGCACATCACCCAGTCATATTCTTTCCTGTGTTTGTTTAGATGGCTCGTTTTCAACTGAAGCAACTTAAAATAGAATGTATTGTCCAATGCCATGTTGAACTATTTGGTCAGGGAATCAGACCCATAGCCTTATGAGTGATCATAAGTTCAAAAGCTGTTAACCTTATTATATTGATTTCTTTTAAATAAATACTAAACTAATTTTTGTGCAAAAAATGTAAAGTTGATTAAACCAAGTAATTTGTTTATATTTATTCTGTCAATTCTGGTGGATATATAACAAAGGCTGACTCTGTTATTTAGATGTTGGAGTTAAAACTAAATGCCTGAATGAATAAAATTTGGGGCTGTGTCATTTCTCTCAAGATAAGTTCCTCATTATTCCTTATAGTTTATATTTTTATATCGTAGAAGTATTATGATGATAACCAATCTTTTGTGATATATATTATCTGAAAGAGCCAACCTTAAATGATGCCTCTATGTGGTTGTTTGAACTGCTAAAAAGCTTAAAATAACAGCTAAATATTCTTCAAAGGCAAATACATTAAATAATATTGCTCTAGATACACCTTTCTTGAAATCAAGACTGAGTTGTCATGGCTAGAATGCCTTTGATAATGTCTGCTCTGTTAAGACTACTAAACAACAACAGTGTCATTTTAAAGTGTAAATCCCCTGACATAATTTTTCATGTGTTACTTATTATGTGAAAGTTAATCTGTTATTGTCAAAATTACAAATATGGTGAAAAATAAAGGAAATATTCAAGAATATATCCATTTATTGTCTTCTATACTTTACTTGGTATTTAGTGGTGCTAACTCAGGATCTTTGTTATATTTATTACTGACATTTGCTTTGGTTTTCCTTATTTTTTCCATATCACTTTAATCCTATAAACTTCTTAGTTATTTTTAAATATGAGAAAACATTGACACCTTCACATCTTCAAAATGTTATTGCTCTTGCTATTTCTTGAATTTTTGGTAATAAATCTATTACTAGCTTTTATTCTAGTTTAATCTTCTTTCTTAATTACTGCTGTACTTTTAAAATTCACTGCAAAATCCAAACATATTTTCAAATTTACTTTTTATATTTCCAGTTTTATTATATGAAAATCAAGACATTTCAAGTTGAACGCATATCATATGTTGGTTATAGGATCTAAAGCAGATTAAGAAAATAATTCTTCTTTTTGGCACTAGGAATTTTCAATTCACCCAAAAAGATATTATGAAGAAAATATAATTGAAATATTTTCATGACCTGAAAATTCTTTATTTTCATCTTAGGTGCATCTTTCTTTTTATCATCAGTGTATCATACAAGTTATTTCCAATTTCTATTCCCTTAGTGGATGAATTTATAAAATTCTCTTAGTTTTTCATTTGGTATCAATTTTTCTATGATACAATAGATTGAACTTCAAATTCCTACATTTATTTGTATTTGATTATTCTTCAAGTTGAATTGCTGTGGGAAACTTTTTAAAAATGTTTTTATTCAATTGAGTGGTCAATGCTTGTTGGCTTTTAAAGTCATCTATGATGATACAGCACCTTTTTATTTTGATTTTTCTTTCTGAGTCTGTGTTTCATTGGAAACACAATTTTAGCTTCTTTGAAGAAATTGCACATACTTTCATTTGCTATATTTTACAAGATTATAGTCTCAGAATTTGAGCTAAGAGGAATTTTTTTTTAGAAGCCTGGTTCCAAAAAATAAGAAGAAAGCTACTCCAAGATGTATGCTAAAATGAATATTATAAACAGATTTTCAAAAGACATAAAGGTCCAATGAGCATTGAAAAACAAAATTTTGTTTCATATATAAGAAATTTTGCTTCATATATAAGTAAACACACGATCATTAAAACATAGAAAAAAAAATAACAAAAAGATAAATTAAAAGGGAAGAAAATTCCAACACTCGTCTGTAGTCTAAGCTTCTTCATGCTACCATATACTATCTACAATTTCAGAAGTCTGGTAAAGATGAAGCAGTGTCTTAAAAGAAGCAATTATTCTAAACGAACATTGATAAATATATATTTTGCATTGTTTAATCATTTATTTATTTGGTTTTTGTTTTTGTTTTTTATTATTAATCAATATATAATAGAAAATAGAAGAAATATTTTAAAAGGAAAATACTATTTATTTGAAAAACAGTTTTGATAAATTCAATTCTAATTTAAACAACAATTAATGTTTATTTTCATATTTCTGACAAATTGGATTAATTTCATATGTTTTAGAAGGTTCTTATTTCTTCTCTTGAAAACTGAATATTCTTAAATGTGAAAACCTATGCATGTATATATTTAAGGACAAAACTGTGTTTTAAAAATCAATACATGAGGCACTGGCTTGAGAGGAGTGGCTTAGCAGTAACCAACAAGAACAAAACAACGAGCTTTTCAATTAGTGAGTAAAATGAATATTGTAAAAACTTAAATTACAATCAAAATATTTTTATACAATCTTCCATAATATAATGAACATTGTTTAAAGTTATATGTTTCTGAAATTAATTCAAATGGAAAGTATCTTTCATATCAGTGTTATGACTATGATAACTATTAAGTCATGACTTGTTATAGATATTTACATGGAAAAATGTGTATAGTATAGTCCCACATTTATTTGCATGTATGTAAATGTGTGCATGAGCATGTGTATATTTAAATGTGTAAGTTTCTATGCATTTATATGTGTGTGTGTGTGTTTTGTGCTCACCTCTTTTACCTTCTTTTTGTATATGTCTGTGAGCCAACTATATAGCACTTTTGTTGTTGTGCTGTTTAAGTGTTATTTTCTTACATCAGAATGCTAAATATAATTTGAGTGATGAGGTATTTATGATTATGTAAGATAGAAAGATGTGTTAAGGGAGTAAAAGATGAATCTTTTTCAGATGAGTTGCTTAAAAACAAGTAGGGGATAGAGATAGTGGTGGGTAGTGTTATTAGGTTTATGGCTATAAGAATAGGGTTTATTGATATTGATAGTATTAATTGTCGCAGTTGTCAAGGAAAATGTACTGCTGCTTTTTCAGCTGCTGCTAACATTGATGATGGTTGTGATACTGATGATGACAATGACAACAAAATCTGAAGCAAATCATTACAAGAATGCACAACATGTAAAAAAATTGTGATGTAGAGATAGAAAGTGCATTTCTAAAGCTCAGTTAAAATCAATAATTCAGAAGACCAGATAGGTTGAAATGAATTTAAGACAAGCAATTGGCACCAGCAGCCTAGAGTAGGTAAATGTGGCCTAACATAGAGATAGCTTTAGCTGTAGCTCCACTCTGACATCATGAGAAAATGAATTAGCTTCTGGTGTTTAAAAAAAGAAACAAACGAAAAAAAAAAGCAGCAGATTTTATTTTGTCTTTCTATTGATATCAGAAAGCCTAACTGGTCTTTCTGAAATGCATACATACATACATATATACATACATACATACATACATACATACATACATACGTGTGTGTGTGTGTGTGTGTGTGTGGTGTGTGTTGTGTGCGTATGTGTGTTGTATCTGTTTGTGTTGATGCATACATACACAGATACATACACACACGTGTATATCATCATCACCATCATTATCACTTAATATCTGTATCCCATGCTGGCATGGGTTGGATGATTTGATAAGATGTTAAATGTTGATGATGATGATGATGATGGTCATGGTGATGATATGTGTGTGTGTGTATCTATGCATATGTATACATATATATGTGGGGTAGGGTTAGTGGTTAGCATTTTACACTCATGATCATTAGATTGTAGTTTCAAGTCCAGGGCTAAGCAATATATTGTTCTCTTGAGCAAAACACTTCATTTCACACTATTTCCAAATGAGTAATCCTGCAATGGACTGGCATCCTATCCAGGGTTGAGAGTATATATGCTATATGCTACAGAATCTGGGAAACCAGCCTTAGGAGCCTATGGTTCAGGAATGAACTTTGATCATTTTGATACATATCTTTTACTTGTTTCACTCATTAGAAAGTGGCCATGCTGGGCCACTGCATTGAATATTTAGTTGAACCAATCTACGCCGGGACTTCTTATTTAAGCCTGATACTTACTCCATTGATCCCTTTTGCTGAACTGCTAAGTTGCAGGGGTGTAAACACACCAACACCTGGTTGTTAAGCAGTGGTGGTAGTGTGGGATGGGACAAACACAGTCACAAAGATGCGCGCACACACACACACACCTATTTGTGTTTGTATGTATATATATATGTATATATATATATATGTATATGTATGTGTATATGCATATATATATATATGTATATGTATATATATGACAAGCTCTTTCAGTTCCCATCTACCAAATCCATTCACAATGTTTTGATTAATCTGAGGCTATAGTAGAAAACACTTGCCCAAGGTGCTATGCAGTAGGACAGAACTTGGAACTGTGTGGTTGGGAAGCAAGCTTCTTACCATGCATCGATGCCTTCACCTGTATATAGTTTAAAGTACAACTTATACTTTTTTTTAAAACATACATACAATTCCTGCAGGAACATGGGCGCTCACTTAGCAACATAGAAGTTAAAATCTTGTCCACACATAGAACAGACACAACGCTTAGACAAATTGCAGAAGCTATACACATAATAGAAGATAAACCTAGTCTGAATAGGAAACTGGAATGGAACACTAGCACACACTCCCAACACACTACAACATATGACAGAATAAGATCCCCATAAACTGATAACAATATGAACAAAATATATTACAATACACAGATAAACAAATGGAATTAAATAACTATATTAAATTAAATTAAATACAAAAAATAGGAAGAATAGAAAAAAATAAGTAGGTATAAACACAAGAACTAAACAAATAAAAACAAAGTAAACAAACGCGTATAAACAGGGGATACAGATATTATAGGGCCCACCCACCCCACACACACGCACTTACTAAACATAGACACACATTGGGATATATGCATATGCAAATAAAGACACGCAATAGGAATACAAAATATAAAATGGCTGATCATTTGTAAGGAAAGACATACAAATAAGAAAGAAGAAAGCAATGATGAGGTCACAGAAGTGTGACGAAAAAATTCTGGCTGAAATATGATTAATGTAAAAATAAATAAAGCTGAAGCAAATTCACACCAAATATATAGTGCATGTGTTTTATTGGTTAAACTGGCAACATGACCATCCCCAAATACAACAATATTTGTTTCAACGCATGGCTTCACATCAAGAATCTTGCAAAATGAATATATAAACGTATATATATGTATATATATATATATATATATATATATAGATAGATAGATAGATAGATAGATAGATAGATAGATATAGATAGATAGATATGTAGGGAAAGAAAGAAGATGAAAAAACAGAAAATTTTTTACAAGACTTAAAAATGTACTTAAAACATCATGGCAACAGTATTACACAATATTACATAAAATAAGATTTTATCCTCACTTAAACAAAATTTCTCATTTCGAATTGCTTCTAACACTTGAACTTTTAAAAGCTTCAGCGAAACTGGTCACTTTATTAGAGGAAAAAAATTTTATTTTGTATAATATTATATAATACTTTTGCCATGACGATTTAAATATATTCTTTAGTCTCGTAAAACAAATCTTCTGTGTTTTTCCTCGAATTTCTTTCCTTATATATTCAACTACCTGTAATCACCAACCACACTTTCTCACACACTATGTATATGTGGAAGCAAGGTCTAGAATTGATGGGGTTTAGGACCAACCTTGCAAAAACCAAAATCTTAGTAAGAAAGTAGGAAAGCTGTCAAACCACAATTCCCTTCAGGTAGATGGCCCTGTTCGATCTGTAGAAAAGGCATGGGTAGAAACTCCATACGATGTACCTGGTGTAAGCTATGGACACATAAAAGGTGCAACAATCAAAGGAAGGTTAACTGGGAAAATAGTTTTTGTGTGTGATAGATGCACAGGGGCAATAAACACTGAAGATGTACAGAAAACAGATTCCATCACATGCCAGAGGAGAAAGTAGTAGTTAATAGCTTTCACTACCAAGGTGACCAAGTCTGTAGTGGAGATGGTTGCTCCGAGAGTGTAGCAGCTGGAATAAGAATAGTCCTGGGCAAAGTTCAGGGAGCTCCTGCCTCTCACTCAGGATGAAAGGTAGACTGTATGATGCATGTGTGCAAACTGCCATGTTACATGGCATTGAAACATGGGTCATGACTGCTGAGGACATGCATAGGCTTGAAAGAAATGAAGCTAGTATGATCCACTGGATGTGTAATGTTAGTGTGCATACACGAAAGAGTATAAGTGCCCTGAGAGAAAAGTTGGGCATAAGAAGCATCAAATGTGGTGTGCAAGAGAGAGGACTGTGCTGGTATGGTCATGTATTCTGTTTGGATGAAGACAGCTGCATGAGGAAGTGCCACTCCTTAACTGTGGAAGACATGGGATGAGGTGGTGAAGTATGACCTTTGAACATTGGGCTTCACAGAGGCAATGACAGGAGACTAGGACTTTTGGAGATATGCTGTGATTGAGAAGACCTGGCAACAAAAGTGAGATTGCAGCCACACATGTCCAGCCCTGTTAAGTATACCTCTAATGCATCAGGCAATATGATATGAAAAAAAAATGGAGAAAGAAAAGGAAAAAACATTTTTTGTATGGATTAACAGTTCAACATAACACAATAGCCAGAAGAAAACTGTATGGAAGGGAGATAATTATGGTGACCCAGCTGAACAAATTTATTCTCATGTGTGTATGTGTATGTGAGTGTGTATGTAAAAATGGAGGTGAGTATGTGAGTATGTATGTGTGGCAAACTGAAAAATAGTGAACCTGTGTGTGTATGTATGTGTGTAAGTGACCCAGTGCGTACATTATGTGGAGTGATATGTATCACATGCACTGGTATGTATGTGTGTGTGTGTGTGTGTGCATATGGCCATATATGTGTCAAAACATTAAATTAACAATAGGCACAAGGTCTGCAATTTTGAAGGATTACGTTGACCATAGTGCTTAACTGGTAGTTATTTCATTGACCCTGGAAGGATGAAAGGCAAGGT
The DNA here is from genome assembly GCF_006345805.1 of Octopus sinensis. NCBI lineage: Eukaryota > Metazoa > Mollusca > Cephalopoda > Octopoda > Octopodidae > Octopus > Octopus sinensis. The sequence goes on from NC_042999.1 coordinate 109,238,380, forward strand.
CTACCTTAGTGGAATTTGAACTCAGAACATAAAGACAAACGAAATGGTACCTACCATTTTGCCTGGTGTGCTTATAATTTTGCCAGCTTGCTACCTAAATGAATTAATAAGTTATATTTAATAATGATTAATGAGTAAGTAGTTAAATACTTTTAACATGGGAAAGGTTGCCAGTGACTTTCAAGTTTTGGATTACAGGCTGTTATTGTTAAATTGTTTATATGTATTGTACTATATGTATAACTTCACATAAAGCAAATATTATATATATATGTGTGTGTGTGATTTATATATATACACACACACATGCAAAGAAACACATATACATACATACATATATATATACATACATATATATATTATATATATATGTGTGTTTACATATATATATATATATATAAGGAGAGTTTACATATGTATATATGTGTGTGTGTGTATATATATATATGTATATTTCTAGTTTCAGCTCAGAGCTGTGGCCATATATATATATATATATATATATATACTTACATACATACATACATGCATACATACATACATGTATATATATGTTTTGTTGTTGACATTTTTGTTTTGAAATGTAATATTACCAATTTCAATTTGTAAATCTTTAACATTGCTATGGGCTTACATTTTTAAATCTAATATTGTAATGAATAACAATTCATAGACTGAATATACAAATGTAATAATATTACATATTTTTTTTTATTGGGGAGATCAGTTCCTATCTAGACACCACATCATGGTGAGATGTGTTAGTCATGAGGGGGAATATATTTCGCTCAGTACAATGTAAGCTATTAAAGAAGTTATGTACTTAATAATTGTCAAGCCTATATTTTTGTGGAAGTTTGACACCTTTACCGAATTTAAATATTATGCATTATCTGCACACTTACACACACACACACACCACACACACACGTGCATACACTTGTGCACACACACATGCCTTCATATATAAAACGATATTGTTTACATATATTGATATCATTTAGAATGTGTGCTGGTATACATACAAGAATACATACATAAGTGTACACATAAATACATATAGATATACGCACATGTAAATATATATATTTACAGATATTTAATGTGTGTGTGTGTGTTGAAATATATCATCATCATCATCATCATCATTTAGCGTCCGTTTTCCATGCTAGCATGGGTTGGACGGTTCAACTGGGGTCTGGGGAGCCCGAAGGCTGCACCAGGCCAGTCAGATCTGGCAGTGTTTCTACAGCTGGATGCCCTTCCTAACGCCAACCACTCCGAGAGTGTAGTGGGTGATTTTATGTGCCACCGACACAGGTGCCAGACGAGGCTGGCGAACGGCCACGCTCGGATGGTGTTTTTATGTGCCACCGACACAGGTGCCAGACGAGGCTGGCAGACGGCCACGCTCGGATGGGTTTTTATGTGCCACCGACACAGGTGCCAGATGAGGCTGGCGGACGGCCACGATCGGATGGTGTTTGTTACGTCCCCAAGCACGGAGGCCAGTCTATGCGGTACTGGCTACGGCCACGTTCGGATGATTTTCTTGTGTGCCACCGGCACTGGTACCACAAAGATACAAATTCCATTATGTTCATCTATTTTGATTTGTTTTGATTTGATTGATTTGATTTGATTTTCACTTGATTTGATTTGATTTTCACAATATATATATATATATATTTATTTCTCTCTCTCTCTTTCTATATATATATATATATATATATATATATATGTATATACCATATACATATACCATATACATATATATACATATGTATATTTGATGGCTGCCCCCTCGTTATTGAGTATGGTCATTGCACGAAGCTTAACTGTTATTGGTGCTGTGATTGAATGTGACTTTTATTTGCTTTTTAAAGCTACAGCCAACCATTCAGTTGAGACTCACAGCACCATCAACAATCATGAACAATGTTGTTATTGTGCAATGCCTGTGCAGGAAGATTTTTTTAAAGTGAGGAAAGGCTGTGCACTGAGTCAATCCCACTCACTAAGCAACAGCAGCCATAATCGAAAAGAAGAACAAGTTAACATCATTGGTAACCATTGAGCCGCACGTTTTATGTCGGAGTTATCCCAGTTACCTGAGTTACCTTCTCCTAGAAGGATGCCCTAACAAAGGCTAGGAGTCCTTCACTTCCAATGGTTTAATCGCGCGATCGGGTATTCAGTCCGATTATTTCTATGTCCCCACGCATGATACAGCCTTAAGACTTGAGAAAAAAAAAAAATTTCACATTTATTGGATGGCTGTTGACTCTCAAGAGTTCCTCCGCCCTTTGACGGGTTTTGCTTTTCATCCTGCAAGGTGTCCAATAAACACCCTCCTCACCAAGCAAGCTTGGTGGGGTTGCCGGTTTAGTCGCCGATGGCCCGACCATGCAACAGGTTGTACTGGGTTACTTGTTACCAGTAGCACTCGAAAGTGACCTGACATAATATGTATACATACATACATACATGCATACATACATACATACAGATAGATAAATAGATTCATACATGTATATGTATGTATATGGTATATATATATATGGTATATGGTATATATATATACATATGTATATATACCATATACCATATATATATATATATATATATCATCATCATCATCATCATCATCATTTAACGTCCGCTTTCCATGCTAGCATGGGTTGGACGGTTCAACTGGGGTCTGGGGAGCCCGAAGGCTGCACCAGGCCAGTCAGATCTGGCAGTGTTTCTACAGCTGGATGCCCTTCCTAACGCCAACCACTCCGAGAGTGTAGTGGGTGATTTTATGTGCCACCGACACAGGTGCCAGATGAGGCTGGCGAACGGCCACGCTCGGATGGTGTTTTTATGTGCCACCGACACAGGTGCCAGACGAAGCTGGCGAACGGCCACGCTCGGATGGTGTTTTTATGTGCGACCGACACAGGTGCCAGACAAGGCTGGCAGACGACCATGCTCGGATGGTGTTTTTATGTGCCACCGACACAGGTGCCAGACGAGGCTGGCGAACGGCCACGCTCGGATGGTGTTTTTATGTGCCTCCGACACAGGTGCCAGACAAGGCTAGCAGACGACCACGCTCGGATGGTGTTTTTTTATGTGCCACCGACACAGGAGCCAGATTAGGCTGGCGATCGGCCACGATTGGATGGTGATTGTTACGTGCCCACAGCATGGAGGCCAGTCGGTGCGGTACTGGCTACGGCCACGTTCGGATGGTTTTCTTGTGTGCCACCGGCACTGGTACCACAAGGATACAAATTCCATTGATGTTCATCTATTTTGATTTTGTTTGATTTTCACTTGCCTCAACATGTCTTCACAAGTATCACAAGAAGGAAGGTATGCACAGGTGGACTGACTACATCCCAGGTAGGGGCCACGGGTTATGGCCTGACTAGTCTTGCCGGGTCTTCTCACGCACAGCATACTTCCATAGGTCTCGGTCTCTAGTCATTTCCTTGGTGAGACCTAAACTTCGTAGGTCGTGCTTCACCACTTCGTCCCAGGTTTTCCTGGGTCTACCTCTTCCACAGGTTCCCTCAACTGCTAGGGTGTAGCACTTTTGCACACAACTATCTTCAGCCATTCTCGTCATATGACCATACCAGCGCAGCCGTCTCTCTTGCACACCACAATTGACGCTTCTTAGGTTCAACTTTTCTCTCAAGGTACTTACACTCTGACGATTATGAACACTGACATTACACATCCATCGGAGCATACTGGCTTCATTTCTAGCGAGCTTACGCATATCCTCAGCAGTCACGGCCCATGTTTCACTACCATGTAGCATGGCTGTACGTACACATGCATCATAAAGTCTGCCTTTTACTCTGAGCGAGAGGCCTTTTGTCACCAGCAGGAGTAAGAGCTCTCTAAACTTTGCCCAGGCTATTCTTACTCTAGCAGTTACACTTTCAGCACACCCACCCCCGCTACTAACTTGGTCTCCTAGGTAGCGGAAGCTATCAACTACTTCTAGTTTGTCTCCCTGGAACGTGGTAGAAGTTGGTCTCTGCACATTTCCAGTGTTTATTTCTCCTGAGCATCTGCCACATACGAAAACTATCTTCCCAGTTAGCCTACCTTTGACATTGCTGCACCTCTTATGTGTCCATAGCTTACACTTGGTGCACCTTATAGAGTTTCTACCTACACCTTTTTTACAGATCGAGCAGGGCCATCTACCTGAAGTCGTTTGTGGTTGGTCCACCTCCCTACTTATTAGGACTTTGGTTTTGGCTAGGTTGACTCTAAGGCCCTTCGATTCTAATCCTTGTTTCCACACCTGAAACTTCTCCTCCAGTTCTGATAGTGACTCAGCAATTAGAGCAAGGTCATCAGCATAGAGGAGCTCCCAGGGGCATCCTGTCTTAAATTCTTCCGTTATTGCCTGGAGGACTATGATAAATAGGAGGGGGCTGAGGACTGAACCTTGGTGGACCCCAACCTCTACCCGGAATTCTTCACTGTACTCGTTGCCAACCCTCACCTTACTAGCTGCGTCTCTGTACATGGCTCGCACAGCTCTCACTAACCATTCATCTATCCCTAGTTTCCTCATTGACCACCAGATAAGGGATCGGGGGACCCTGTCAAAGGCTTTCTCCAAGTCAACAAAAGCCAGGTACAAAGGCTTACCTTTGACTAGGTATTTCTCCTGCAGCTGTCTTACCAGGAATATAGCATCAGTAGTACTTTTCCCTGGCACGAACCCAAACTGCATATCATCTAAGCTAACTCTCTCTCTAATTAACTGGGCTATAACCCTCTCCGTAACCTTCATTACCTGATCCAACAGCTTGATGCCCCTGTAGTTATTTGTATCTAGGGCATCGCCTTTACCTTTGTAGCAGTTGACTATTATGCTGCTACACCAGTCATTGGGTATGACTCCTTCGTGTATCACCTGGTTAACTATATGGGTGACTATGCTATAGCCGACACTACCAGATATTTTGAGCATCATATATATATATATATATATTGTATATATACCATATACATACATATATATGTATGAATCTATCTATCTGTCTGTCTGGCTTTCTATCTATCTATCTATCTATCTATCTATCTATCTATCTATCTATCTATCTCTCTCTATGTATGTATGTATGTATGTATGTATGTATGTATGTATGTGTGTGTGTGTATGTATGTATGTATGTATGTATGCATGTATACATGTATGTATAGGTATGTTCAATTTGTTCTGGTTTTAATTTTTTAAATTCTTCTCTTGAAGAAGGAGTTAGTTTCTAACAAAGATACAAAGCTCCATTGTTTGAGTGTAGATAATAAAGTAGTGTCACATTTTAAACTTGAGAGAATCTTGCATATTTTTACCATTCCACTTACAGATTGTATTTGTTATGTGTGGTTACTTGATTGCTTTCTTTCCTGAGAACCCAAGTTTATCTAAATTGTCACTTAAGCATTTACTCACAAAACCAAGCGCTCCAATTATTATTGATATAACTGTGAATTTATTATCTGGATATAAAAGCTGGAGGTTTCAAATCAGTTGTCCATAGTTAAGCTCTTTTTCTTTGATTTTCAAAGAGATATCCACATCAGCAGGACAGCTGGCCTCTATGATGCCACATATTTTTCTTGTCTATCATCATCATCATCATCATTTAACGTCTGTTTTCCATTCTGGCATGGGTTGGATTATTTGACTGAGATCTGAAAAGCCAACAACTGCACCAGGCTCCAATCTGACCTGGCAATATTTCTACAGCTGGATGCCTTTCCTAACACCAACCACTCCGAGAGTGTAGTGGGCACTTTTTACGTGTCTCTAGCACAGGAGCCAATCAGGTGGGCCTGGCATCAATCACATTTGGATAGTGCTTTTTACATGCCACCAAAGAATGTCCAGTCTGTTATGTTTGACAGATATTTTGATGGGAATGCTCCATTAGTATTCCTTGTGTTGATGTTTGTATATGTATTCAATAACAGAATTCTCTATATCTATTCCAAGAAAGTCTATTTTCTGAATGGCATTGTGCATTGTTTTTCCCACAATGTTGTGTCACTTAGGGAGATAGTACCTTGATGACATTTTTGGGCAGCCACTAATCACATGTGTGATGTCTTTCACAAGAACTTGAGGCTTTATGCATATAAAGTGCAACTTTTTCAAGCACTTCAGCCAGATGACAAACCTCAAAGGTAACAATTTGCAGTGCACATGTTAACTTGAATAGATGAAGATGAAGGTGTCCTTCAAAAAGTTTGTTTCAGTGATATAGCAAAATTTCATGTATCAAGAATGTTAAATATGCACAATATCAGGATTTGGGGTTTGGAAAACCCACTCAAAGCAAGAGGACTGGAGAGAAACCGTCAAAAAGTTAATGACTGGTGTATCCTCATGTTTGATTGATTGATTCTATTCTTCATAAAAGAATAAAAATAAATAACACTACTTGAATGATGGTGGTGCAATTCCCTGCAACCAGTCTGTATCAACTGTTCCTCTTTCTTGAAACAGCTGTAAGGGACTACCTGAACATCTTCCTCCTTCTTTTCATCTAGCTCTGAATTTTGTTAACCTATGATGACCTGCCTTAAATATATCTATTATATTCAAGGTAATTATTCTACTGTTAACCTACTATCTAAGATCAATAATATGAACTTACCTAAGTTTACTAGCATATATCACAACCATTATGAACATTCCTCAACTGATCATTTATTGATCTCTTGTGATCTAAAATCCTGAAACATTCTTTTCTACATTCAAGTTGTATTAATGTATAAGCATATCAGCATCATATTTTGACTACATACTAGTTGTTTACCCATCTTTCTCTTTATTCTATTATACATGTACCAACTCGATTTAAATGCTGCCAATCTTCGTTTAGGCATCTACAACATTCTTGCATTTTTAGTTGCAGCCCAAGTTGTAGTTTAGTCAAAAAGTCATCCTAAATCAAATGTATTTATTGGGTTGTCCGGAAAGTTCATGCTGATTTTTAAAGGGAAGGAAAAGGTCAATAAATACTTGCCATTACATCTTTAATCAACCAGATATAAACCATTTTGTCGCACAATGTGTCTCCATCTTTCCTTTAACTTGAAAATACCCTCTTCCCAGAATTGAGGTGGTTTCATGGCAAAGAATTCATCAAAGTATCTTTTTACGTCATCCAAGGAATTGAAATTTTTACCATTAAGACTATTCTGCAGAGACCTGAATAAGTGGAAATCCAAAGGAGCAATATTGGTGAATATGGAGGGTTGGGTAACACATCCCAGCTGAGCCGCGGCAATTTTTGTCTGGTTCCCAAAGCATCAAGTGCCGAAAATGAACTTTCTTATCTTTCATTTTAAAGAGTTACAAAATTAACACAGGTTATAGGAATATAAACCTTCTTCCATGAAAAGATAGCTTAAACTGTGCTCTAAATGGAGGTGTAATCAAATCCTATTTTATGGACTCAACCATGTTCTAAAATAAGTCGAAAGGTAAGCTTCTATAAATTGGCATGAACTTTCCGGACAACCTCATACTTATTATCTTACATCATCATATGTATTATTACCTAAAATTTGTGTATATGAATGTTTGTGTCTGTGTGTGCATGTGTGTGTATGAGGGACTATCTATGACTGCATGTGTGTATCTGTGCATATAGGCACAGGTGTGGCTGTGTGGTTACCCTCTCCTACTTAAAGAAAATAGCATACAACGAGTAAAAGAGATACCTATAGAACAACTTATTGCAGCATGAAAAATACAAACCGATCAAAGGAACACAATACCATTTCTAGAACATTTCTAGTTGCTTTCCAACCTCAATGTTCCAGATTCAGTCTCACTGTATGACACTTTGGGCAAGTGTCTTCTATTATAACCTTGGGCTGACCAAACCCTTATGATGGATCTGTTAGATGGAAACTGAAAGAAGCATGTTGTATATATGCCTATATACATACATACATACATACATACACACATGCATATATATGTGTGAGTGTTTTGTGTCTGTGTTTGCCCTTCACCACCTCTTGATCACTTGTGTTGATGTGTTTATGTCCCTGTGACTCAGCAGTTAGGCAAAAGAGACCAATAAATACTAGGCTTTAAAAAAAATGTCTTGAGGTTAGTTCATTCAAATAATAGATTCTGTCAGGTGGTGCCCCAGCTTGGCCACAGTCTGATGACTGAAGCAAGTAAAAAATAAAAGAGATATGTTTACATTTATAAATGTGAAAAAAATTTTAAATAATACCTTAGCTTTGTAAAGGTGTGAAACCTAGCTGAAAACATAGGTTTGTCAAATGTTAAATACATAACATATGTAATAGCTTACATTTGTGTTTAGAGCAAAATAAACTCCCTCTCATAACTAACATATCTTACTATCATTTGGTGTGTATCTTGGAAGTGATCTAAAGCAAAAACAAAAAATAAATGTTAAAAAAATAATGTTATATTACATTTTCTTATTTGGTCTATGAATCGTTATTTTTTTTTACAATATTAGATTTAAAATGTAAGCCCATAGCAATATTTCAGATTCATAAATTGAAATTGGTAATATTACATTTCAAAACAAAATATCAATGGCAAAACGTACACACACATGCACACACTCACACACATGCACACACACACACACACACACACACACACACACACACAGACACTCAGACACACACACATACACACACACAGACACACACACACACAAATATACAAATGCACACAAACACACACAAACGTACACACACACACATACAAATATACAGATGCATGCACATACACACATGCACACACACACACACACACACACACACACACACACACACACACAAATATGCATATACATATGTGTGTGTGTGTGTAATGAAAGTATTTGTGTCACTTAAAAGTGTTAGACTTACTGAATCCTTTATTTGGTTAATGTTTTATGCATATAAAACACATACTTTTTCAAGTAAGCCTCACCCATCCCAGCCACACACATTACACATACACGCATACACAAACACATGCACACACATATATATATACAAGCACACACACACACACATACACACACACACAAAGTTAAAATTTACAGAAAACAAAGGATGAAGACAGGTGAAGGAACAACAACAGGAAGAATGGAAAAGCCTTTGATGTTTTGAGCTTATGCTCTTCAACAGAGAAGATTGAGAGGAAAAACAGAGAAAATAAAATGGAGAGAGAACGAAAAAATCTGAGAGAGAAAAAAACGTGTAAGGATTAATGGCCCAACATGATGAAATGTATGCATGTATGTATGGACAGTTTTAACCCTTGAGAGCATGAAAAAGAGATGTTAAATGATGATGATGATGATAATAAATAGTCATTGGAATACATTTATATTCATGAATAATATAATGAAATATTTATTGTTATCAAAATTAGCAGGTCACAAGCATATTAAAATATGACATTTCAAATTACTCCTCTTGTTCTAAACAAAGCCTAAAATATTGATTTCAAATTTTGGCACAAGGCCAGCAATTTCAGGGGAGGGGTAAGTCAATTACATCGACCCCAGTGCTCAACTGGCACTTGTTTTATTGACCCTGAAATGATGAAATGCAAAGTCGACCTAAGCAAAATTTGAACTCAGAATGTGAAGACATACAGAATGTTGTTATGCATTTTGCCCAGCATGCTAATGCTTCTGCCAGCTCACTGCCCTAACAAAGCTGAAGATATTGCCTGTAAAATTTTTATGTAAATCACAAAATTGTAATAATCACCATATATACATACACACTTTACTCCACACAAGGACACATATGGAGACACGGGTCTACACATATAGAAATGCACATCCATACATACAAACATGGTACATAGTTGCAAAATACACACACACACACACACACAGACATGCACACACAAGCAGACAGAGGTGCATACATATACAGACACATGCTCACACACACACATACATAGAAAATACACAAACATGGACATGCAAGCACATGAATATGCAGAATACATACACAAAGATGCATGTACATACATACATATGCATACACACACATATATACATACACACATGCATACATACATGCATACATACGTACATACACACATACATACATACATACATGCATAGGCACACACACACACTGACCCTCACACATGCACCCAAACAAACAAAAAGGAACGCAGTGTAAATAATGGATAGAGTCAAGACTATTGAAAAGGTTGCAAGATACAACGAAAATTTTAGGAAAATAAAAATAAGAAATAAGTGGAAATTTTACCGGTGAGTGTGTTAAATTATAAGGCACAAAAAGAAAATGACTCTCCCCAGACACAACAGAAAATGCTTCAACACACGAACTCATATAAAGAATCTTGCAAACCAAATCCAAAAACGATATATATATATGAGCGTTATACTAATACATCTGTTTGTTTTGTACACCACCTGTCTTTGTCTTTTGTTTTTTTCGTAAACTCTCTCCCTATGAATATGTATATATTTATTTATATACATGTATATATATACGTATGTACATATATATTTATATACATACAGACACACACGCGGGCGCACACACACACACACACACACATATATATATATGTATGTATATATAAAGAGACAGATAGACACTGAGAATAAAATTTAAATGGTTTAATTAGGTAAACTGAAGTGATCCAAAAGTGCTTCCCTTATGAAATAGTAAATCTGGTTCAACTAAGCTGTAATTAATAACTATCTGAAATGACATTATTAATCATGTGTGTGAGTGTGTGTGTGTGTGTGTGTGTGTGTGTGTGCATATGTGCTTGTGCATATGTGCATGTGTTTGTGTGTATGTGTGTGTGTATAAGTGTGCACATATAATGAAAAAAATTCTGGTTTTGTGATTAACCTTTTATTTTGCATAATTATTTTAACCATGATTATTCCATTCCATAAACAACATTGCCATAAGAATTTCCTCGGAGAATTTGTGAACTTATTTACTTCAATTAATAATTACTGAAGAGATTTTATGCAACTTTTAATACAGCTATCATTATAGTGAACTAAATATATTTCTTTATTATATTCAAGGAAATTATTTTACTATTAAAAATTACAGATTAATCTTTTATCATGACAAAACGTATAATTCTTTGGTATTGGTTATTTGAATTATTAGTTAAAAGAAACCATCATCACCACCACCATCACCGCTACAACCATCCTCCTCCTCCTCTTCCTTGTTCTCCTCCTCATCATCATCATCACCCCCTCTCATCATCATTATCATCATCATCATCTTCGTCACCATCTTTGTCAACATCTTCGTCATCATCGTCATCGTCATGATTATCCTCCTCATTTTTATTGTTGCTGTCGCTACCATCACTGCTACTTCCTCAGCGACCATCATCATTATTATTACAATTGAACAGGACAGATACAGTTATAAGCATAACTTCCAGTAAGGTGGATGGCTTAGTGGTTAGGGAGTTTGGCTCACGATTGTAAGGTCCTGAGTTCAATTCCCAGCAGCACATTGTATTCTTGAGCAAGACACTTTATTTCATGTTACTCCAGTCCACTCAGCTGGCAAAAATGAGTTGTACCTGTATTTCAAAGGGCTAGCTTTGTTACACTCTCTGTCATGCTGAATCTTCTTGAGAACTACGTTAAGGATACACATGTTTGTGGAGTGCTCAACCTCAGGCATGTTAATTTCATGAACAGCTGTTAATTTCCAATCAACTGCTCTGTTGATCTCATCAATCGGAACCCTCATCGTCATAACCGACAGAGTTCCAGTACCTCCAGTAACAATAACAACAACAACACATATTTTCTTGATATTGTGAATTATAAAAGTTACTACACACAGATCTATGCAAAAAAACATATGTGAGTGTATCTTGCTTGGGGAATGTGATTAAGAAAGGGCAAAAGTACTGGGAATGGTAAAAACTTGTGGGATTGTCTGCATTACTGTCAGAACTGAAGAATCAGTAAAAACGCAGGTTGAAATAGTTGGGAATGCATCACCTGGTATCTGGGTGATGTACTCCAGTATCTGGGACAAAGAACTACAATGGTGTCAATGGGGATGATTTGGACCCTTGACTCTCAATTACTTATGTATCACAGTATTGATGGGTAGTTATTGCTGGGTTGACAAAAGGCAACATATGATCAAGAGAGATCAAAATGGATTTGCAAGTCTCAATGATCCCTGAAAGCCAAATGCCACACAAAACTGTGCACAGTGAAGAGCACTGAGACTGGTGGTGCAAGGCAAAAAGTGTATTTGTTATACATGTATGGGTGGTAGTTATTTGAAGATTTTATGCCTTGATGGACATTAAAAGCTAGAAAAGTGGGAAAAAGAAGAAGTAATGTAGGGCAGTTGAGGCAGTAATGAGGTTAGTTGGCCCCCAGTGTTTGGTGAAATATAGTCACAGCTTCAGAAATGGCCATGAAGTCTACAAGTAAGCATATAAGCTCCAATCCCACTTCCAACACAGTCACTTTGTCTTTTTATGAGGAAGGAGAGATAATAACTGCAGAAGAAAGGTTTGAATTACTAGGAGAAAACAAAAGGAAAGAGGAGATAGAATTCACAACAACCCCCGCCAATGCCAAAAACATGCGAGGACAATCACTTTTCTGGAAACAGCAAAATGCCTCCTCTCAGAACTATATATATATATATATATATAAAATAGAGAGAGAGAGAGAGAAAGACCAAAGTGTGCATATGCCACTATATATATATAGAGAGAGAGAAAGAGAGAGAGAGATGCAGCACGAAGTTATATATATATATATATATATATATATATACAACAATTTAGATTCAAATGAATATGGCATTTAATTTAGATGCACCAGAATTTTTTATGGTTTTACCCATAAAAATATGCGGGGTGATTATAATCAAAAATAAGCAACAAGAATGAATCCGGTAATTTAGTACAATTGTTTCATACTACAACATTTTATTAAAAGCTGTAAATATTACAGCAGATTAAGATGCTGAGTAATCTTCAGCTAATTTCATATAGGTTTTCCAATAATATAAAGTTCTCAAATCAATTAATAACATCTTAGGGAAGGTAAATATACAGGTAAAGATGTAGATATGAATCTTAGGAACATGAGGTAGTGTAGTTTAGATGCCAACTGAACAAAACCTTGTTTACAACTGACAGTTGTAAGAAAATTTCTTTAGTTATAAGGATAGGGGTAAGGGCAGGTCAAGGATTCAAGTTAGTTGAAGAAAAGAAGAGGAAAATTCAGATGTAAAAGAAGAACAGATTGTCACTAGAACAAAGGGTCAATTTATTTATGTGGTGACAAAAAAATTTAGGTCAGTGTAGAAAGATCATTAAATTCTATGGAACATATCAGGTAGTAGGTCAGCTACTAAACTGACCAAACCCTACTTTCAACTGAAAGCCATCAGAATTTTTTAGTAGGAATTTAGGTAAGGGGATGTGATATATAAAATTACAAAACAGGACAAGAATGCAAAACATCCAGACAGGTAGGTGATACAAGAAAGGGACAACAAAGTGATACAAAGAAAACAAGGATGGGTCATTTGGAGTTTTCTTTCCTCAGTTGAGTTCCAGATTATCTTTGCAATTTCAGCTGGTTATACTCGAGATTGCTCCAATCTGGCCAGCTCCAAGGAAAAACGAACCTAAGAGCATTAGATTCCTTGGAAGAAAGCAGCAAATGTATATGAAAACAAGGACAGAAAATAACGGGGAAAGTTACACAAAAACAAACAACAGGTGTCTTTCGACTAAGGATGAATTAAATTAAGCTGGTGTGTGTGGAAGTAAAGCCTTACAGCAGGGTTACAAGATTTCACAGGCACAGGGAAAAATATAGATGTTGCACGGACTGTGGCTGAACCAAGAAAGAAAGGTCAGGCTTGGCCGAACATCGGTCATGTGGCTCCCCATGTGACCGGTGTATCATGTTTGTATCATCTATCTGGATGTTTTGCATTCTTGTCCCATCTCATTTTGTATTTTAATATATATATATATATATAGATAGATATAGATATGTATATGTATGTGTATATATATATATATATGTATATATATATATATATAATATATATATATATATTATATATACACACACACACACACATGTATTTTGCTTGTTATTTACTTTTAAATTTCACCTTAATATTGGGTTGTCCGGAAAGTTCATGCCGATTTATAGTAGCTTTCCTTTAGAACATGGTTGAGTCCATAAAATAGGATTCAACTACACTTCCATTTAGAGCACAGTTTAAGCTACATTTTCATGGATGAAGATTTATGTTCCTATAACCTTTGTTAATTCTGTAACCCTTTAAAATGGAAAATAAGAAAGTTCATTTTCGACACTTGATGCTTTGGGAACCAGACAAAAATTGTTGCAGCTCGACTGGGATGTGTTACCCCACCCTCTATATTCACCAGATATTGCTCCTTCGGATTTCCAATTATTCAGGTCTCTGCAGAATAGTCTTAATGGTAAAAATTTCAATTCCTTGGATGACGTAAAAAGATACCTTGATGAATTCTTTGCCATGAAACCACCTCAATTCTGAGAAGAGAGTATTTTCAAGTTAAAGGAAAGATGGAGATGCATCGTGCAACAAAATGGTTCATATTTAGTTGATTAAAAATGTAATGGCAAGTATTTATTGAACTTTTTCTTTCCTTTAAAAATCAGAACGAACTTTCCGGACAACCCAATAATTTAACCTACATCATCATCTTCTGTGGCCAAAAAAAAAAAAACATCATTGTTGTTTTCATCATCATCATCACCACCAGCACCACCTCCACCTCTGCTGCCACTGCAACTTCCACCAGTGCTACCACCACCACCACCACCATTGTTATCATTATTCTCATGATCACTATAGTTTCTTATCAATCAATTGTGTCAGGTCTCCGCTTGGAGCTACTGGTAACATGTAACCCAGTACAACCTGTTACATGGTCGGGTCGTTGGTGACTAAACTGGCAACCCCACCAAGATTTCTTGGTGAGGAGGGTGATTTGGACACCCAGCAGGACTAAAAACAAAACCTGTCAAAGGGCAGAGGAACTCTCTCATGAGTCAATGGCCATCCAAAATCCGGAGTGGAGCCCCTAAGGCGGTTGGATTGCGCCATGCGTGCCACCTTCCGGCAGCTCCTGCATCTTGGTCTACCCCAGTCGTCTTGACTTTGTCTTGCCACTGGATCCGGCGCACCAGGACGAGAGAGTGAGGCTGATCCTGCGCAAGTCACCCTCACTATAATCCAAGTCACGCGCATGTCACGACATCATGACGCCATGACACCATCCCAAAGTCCTGTGGCAATGGGGAAACGGCGAAGTAGCAGGTGAGGATACACTGGGAGCTGCAGTCGTGAACCCACACACAGGCGGCTCAGGACATGTGGTCGCCCCTCACTGAACTGAGGCAGCAGTGGAGTCCGGCAGCCTCCTGAGTGACCGAGCAGCCCTCTTCAGGATCGCTCTGCTCGCCTCCCCAGCATGAGGACGGGGCTAGAAAAGGTTGCCCTAAACATAGCCTGCCTCACCTCACCCTGGTCAGCAAACCGCGGCTGGCGGGGATCCTTTCCAAGCGGTCGAAACAAAGAAAGAAGAAAACAAACAAAGGTGCTCACTTTCGCAACTTGGAACGTGAGAACTCTGCTTGATAACACCAAAGCGGACAGACCAGAGAGACGAACTGCCCTGGTGGCCAGAGAACTGAGCCGATACAGTGTCGATATTGCAGCACTGAGCGAGACCCGCCTTGCGGACAAAGGCCAGCTGACAGAGACAGGCGGCGGCTACACTTTCTTTTGGAGTGGTCGCAGCAGCGAAGAGCGTCGTGAGGCTGGTGTTGGTTTTGCCATTAAGTCAGTACACGTGCGGAAACTGGAAAGCCCCCCCGAGGGTATCAACGATCGGCTGATGAAGATGCAGCTCCCACTTGGAAACAAGACTAGTGCGACCATCATCAGTGCTTACGCCCCCACCATGACCAACCCTGAAGAAGTTAAGGACAGGTTCTATGAGGAACTCGACTCCCTTATCACGTCAGCCCAGCCTGGGAAGCTCATCCTCCTTGGGGATTTTAACGCCCGTGTCGGGACTGACCACCAAGCCTGGCATCGCGTACTGGGAAAGCAAGGAATCGGAAAGTGCAACAGCAACGGACAGCTCCTCCTGCGTGCGTGTGCCTCTCATGATCTTACCATCGCCAACACCTTGTTCCGTCTGCCAACACGCAACAAGACATCATGGATGCATCCACGCTCCAAACACTGGCATCTGATAGATTACGTCATCGTCAGGGCGAAAGACAGGCGGGACGTGAGACTGGTCAAAGCCATGTGCGGAGCTGACTGCTGGACGGACCATCGCCTCATCATCTCCAGGATGGATTTCTACATCCGACCTAAGAGAAGACCACAGGGTCAGAAAGTGACGAGGAAGCTTAACATCACGAAATTAAGGAACCAGCTGACTGCACAAGATCTCCAGTCACGTATGGACAGTAAGCTGTTGGACATTCGGAGTGACCAGTCCAGCATCGATGAGCAGTGGGAATCATTCAGGGACACGGTTCATTCCATCGCCCTTGAAACTCTGGGCCAAATTACGAGGAACCACCAGGACTGGTTCGACGAAAACGACCAGGAAATCCAAAAGCTCCTGGAAGAGAAACGCCGTCTGCTGCGGGCTCACCAAAATGACACCACCTGCACGGCAAAGAAGGCCGCTTTCAACAACATTCGCAGCACAGTCCAGGCTAAACTCCGCCTCATGCAAGATGCATGGTTAAGCGCCAAGGTGATGAGATTCAGGGATACGCAGACAAACACGACACCAAAAAATTCTACGAGGCGCTGAAAGCTGTCTATGGACCGCAGTTCTCCTTGGATCAACCCCCCTGCTCAGCTCAGATGGAACCTCACTCCTGACTAACAAGAGGCTGATCCTGGAGAGATGGGCGGAGCACTTCAACATTGTGCTCAACCGACCAGCCCAGATCAACGAGGAAGCCATCGCACGACTCCCCCAGGTGCCGACAAACCACGAGTTGGCTGTTCCCCCTGCAGTCGGGGAAGTGAGCAGAGCCATCAAAAAAATGTCCACCGGCAAAGCTCCAGGCTCTGACGCCATCCCTGCAGAGGTGTTCAAGTCGGGAGGCCCCACCATGATCAGTCAGCTCACCAGCCTGTTCCAGTCGATGTGGGACAGGGAACAACTCCCTCAAGATTTCCGGGATGCAACAATCGTCCACATTTATAAGCGGAAAGGAGATCGGCAGTCCTGCGACAACCACCGAGGTATTCCCTCTTGTCCATAGCAGGCAAGATCCTGGCCCGGGTCCTGCTTGACCGCCTTCTGGAACACTTGGAGCAAGGCCTTCTCCCTGAGAGCCAGTGTGGCTTCCGTGCGGGTCGAGGGACCACTGACATGATATTCGCCGCCCGCCAGCTCCAGGAGAATGCATGGAGCAGCACCTTGACCTCTGCATGACCTTTGTTGACCTCACCAAGGCCTTTGATACAGTCAGTCGGGAGGGACTATGGAAGGTCATGGGAAAATTTGGTTGCCCCAGCAAATTTATTGCAATTGTCCGCCAGTTCCACGACGGAATGACAGCCAGAATCCTTGAACGGCGACTCATCTGAAGCCTTCCAGGTGACCAACGGAGTCAGGCAGGGCTGTGTCCTGGCCCCAACACTGTTCAGCATCATGTTCTCGGCAATGATGTCCGACGCCTTTAGGGACTGCAAGTCCGGTATCAACATCAAGTACAGGACAGACGGGAAACTTTTCAACTCCAGGAGATTGCAGGCTGTCACAAAGGTGAGGGAGACAGTCGTCAGAGACTTTCTCTTTGCTGACGACTGCGCCCTTAATGCAATCGATGAGCAGGAGATGCAGCTCGAGATGGACAGGTTCTCATCAGCCTGTGACAACTTCGGTCTCACCATCAGTGCAAAGAAAACCGAAGTGATGTTTCAGCCAGCCCCCGGCAAACAATACCATGAGCCTCAGATAAGGTGAACGGACGGATCTTACGAGTGGTGGAAAACTTCACCTACCTGGGCAGCACTCTCTCCTGCAATGCCAACATAGATGCTGAAACCATCAACAGAATCTCCAAGGCAAGCAGCGCGTTTGGGAGACTGCGAAAGAAAGTCTGGGAGCGGAGAGGAATCAGCCTCAACACCAAGCTGAAAGTCTACCGGGCAGTCGTGCTTACCACTCTACTATACGGCTGCGAGACGTGGACTGCTTACCGAAGGCACGAGCGCCAGATAAACCACTTCCATCTCAGGTGTCTTCGGAATCTCCTTCACATCCGCTGGCAGGACAAAGTCCCAGACACGGAAGTTCTGAAGCAGGCAGATCTCCCTAGCACCATCACAATCATGCGCAAGGCCCAGCTGAGATGGGCGGGCCACGTCTCCCGCATGTCCGACACTCGCATCCCAAACAGCTCTTCTACGGAACTCGGCCAGGGCAGGCGCAAAGTCGGAGGGCAGAAAAAGCGCTACAAGGATAGTCTCAAGGTCTCTCTCAAAGACTTCTCCATCGGAACAGAGACCTGGGAGACACTTGCTGCCAACCGCTCATCCTGGCGCAGCGCAATCACCGTGGGAGCAGGGACAGCCGAGGAGGGACGGATTCGGTCAGCGGAGCAGAAACGTCAGATGCGTAAAGTCAGAGCCGCCTGCACCAGTAGCACTGCCCCTACCCACTTCTGCCCCACCTGTGGGAGGGGCTTCCTTGCCCGGATTGGCCTCACCAGCCACCTCCGGTCTCATGGCGGCAGTTCCATCAGATGATGTCAGTTGGTCATCTTCGAACCGAAGGACGAACATTACTAAACTTCTAATTAATATCAACAGCCTTGAAATCAGTTTTCTTTGTTCATCATAGCAAGGACAAAGAGAAAGAAAAATTGCATAAAGAAATCCTTTATCTTAATCTTGGAAGATCTTTAAATCAGTTGTATTGATAATCTCATTCAAAAAAAGATTTTTGTCAAGCAGTCTATTTTCTGTCAGCCAGTACCTCATTGGAATATGGTAAAGTAATCAACTAACTTTTTGTTATTATATGGAAAATATATTTCTGTTGAAAATTTCTGCAGAAAATGTATCAATATATAGCAAAGTTCTGTCTGCCTGTCTGTCTGTCTCTTTCTCTCTCCATACACACACATACATACACACACACATATTTATTATTCTTATACAAGAATGTTGTTGACAGTGACTTCGAAGTTTAGACAGCTAAGCCATTATTGGACCATAGCCCCAAATTCATTCAATGGGAAACCTTTTCTGGAACACCGTTCCATAAGAACCTAATTACCACTCCACTCAAACCCACACACCCAAAGATGATTTTAACACAACAGAGACGATATGACGGCAGGCCGATGAAACTTTGAAGTCACTGTCAACAACATTCTTCATCATCATTATCATCATCATCGTTTTATGTCCGCTTTCCATGTTGGCATGAGTTGGACAGTTTGACTGAGGACTGGTGAGCCAGAGGCTGCACCAGGCTCAATCTGATCTGGCAAAGTTTCTACAGCTGGATGCCCTTCTTAAAGCCAACCACTCTGAAAGTGTAGTGGGTGCTTTTACATGCATGAGGGCCAGTCAGGTGATTCTGCCAATGACCACGCTCAAAAGGTGTTTTTGTGTCCTACCTGCATGGGAACCAGTCTGGTGGCACTGGCAACGACCATGCTCAAATATTGTTTTTCACATGCCCGTAAAGCGACCCTGGCAATGATCACGCTCGAATGGTGCTTTTCACATGTCACTGGCATGGGAGCCAATCTATGGCTCTAGCAACGATCATGCTCAAATGTGCTCTTAATGTTCCACTGGCACGAGTGCCAATCAGGTGGTACTGTCATCAGCCACATCACTAATTTTGATTTGTTTACACTTGCCTCAATAGGTCTTTGCAAGCAAAGTTCATTGTCCAATAAATGAGGGGAACTCATATGTGGGCTGGTTGCACCCCACATTTGGATGTGCTTTTAACATTCCACTGGCACAAGTGCCAATCAGGTGGTACTGTCATCAGCCACGTCAGCAATTTTGACTTTGATTTCACTTGCCTCAGTAGGTCTTCACATGCAAGGTTTATTGTCCAATGAATGAGGGGTATTCATAAATGGGCTGGTTACACCCACTGGCATAGGACATGGGCTATGGTCCCACTTAGCTTGTTGGGTCTTCTCAAGCACAGCATATCTTCACAGGTCCCGGTCACTAGTCATTGCTTTGGTAAGGCTCAATGTTTGAAGGTCGTGCTTCACCATTTCATCCCAGATTTTCCTGGGTCTCTCTCTTCCACAGGTTCCCTCAACAGCTGGGGTGTGACACTTTTTCACACAGCTGTCCTCATCCATTCACAACACATGACCATACCAGGGCAGTCGTCTCTCTTGCGCACCATATCTGATGCTTCTTAAATCCAACTTTTCTCTCAGGGCACTTACACTCTGTCATGTATGCACACTGATATTACACAACCTTTCATAGTGGCATCTCCAAACCTCTCCCTTTGCAGCCTCGTTTAATGCAAGTGAACCATCATCCATGTGAACACATTTCTCTCCTACGACATCATGATTCTCTCTCACACACTGTCTCGCAACATGAAATACCTCAAGTCTTTGGTCTTTACAGCACAGAACACTGGCAAATTTTTTCTTATCTGCTTCCCTTCTGGCTAAATAAACCTGTCTCCTAGCTTCCCTTCTGGCAGTCTGATACAATTCCCAGCTGCCGCCATTCTTCGAGTCCTTCCAAGCCTGTTTCTTTTCCCTAATAGCCCTGTCAACAATATTATTCCACCACCACGTTACCTTGGGTCAAGAGGGGATTTTGCACCATCCACAGATCTGGTCAGTGGCCCTCAGCAGGTTGTCTTGTAGAAACTTTCAGTTGTCTTCCACATCATGTGATGCTATATCCCCTTCTATTTCGTCAAAGACTTCGAGTAATACGTCTCTAAATCTCAGTCCATTCGCAGGATTTTTAAGCTTCCAGACCCTTCTCCTCCATGCTGGTCATCTTCTGAGCACCCATTTAGCCCTGATCCTGAAATTGCTAACTACTAGTCTATGTTGTGGGGTACATTCTTCACCTGGGAAGGTTTTAGCATTTATAAGCAGCCATCTTTCCCTTTTTCTGGTGAGGATGTAGTCAATTTAGCTAGTCTGCCAGAACGGTAGGTGACTAGGTGACTGGCAGGTTTCCTGAAGTTAGTATTGCAAACCATAAGACCATAAGATCATTTGCATTGCAGAACTCTAGCAGCCTGGTTCTCTCCTCATTGCGGGAACGAAAACCATAGCCTCCATGTACTCCACGGAAGCCCCCTGCATGTTGTCCAACATGTCCATTGAAGTCACCAGCCACAAAGAGAAAACCCCTGTCATTCATCAGTGAGGCAATCTGCAAGGTGTCATAAAATCAGTCTTTCTGTCCATAAGAAAGTCTCTCATCCTTGGAACTTTCCAGCAAGTCCTCAGAACTTTCCAGGAAGTGTAACCCGCAGAACTTTCAATGAAGTCCTCAGAATTTTCCAGGAAATCTCTCATCCTCGGAATTTTCCAAGAAGACTCATCTTCGGGACTTTCCAGGAAGTCCTCAGAATTTTCCAGGAAGTCCCCGGAATTTTCCAGGAAGTCATCGAACTTGGGAGTGCCACTCCATTGACTTTGCAGGTCTCCTGCCATCTACCACACAATACTGCTACTTACTGATAATAGTCAATGAGTACTCAAGGTACCCATTCACATATCCATGCAAAGACATGAGTACTGAAACAGTAATTTTCCATCTGCTCAACCTATCTTCATTGTTTGGATCACCAAGTTGTATCCATTATGACAGAGGAACCCAATTTGATAATAAGAAGCTCCAGGACTTCCTTCACACTAACTGGACAATAAAAACTAGAATATCTCCCTATCGATCTCAAGGCAATGGCCTATGTGAAAAACCAATGGTACCCCCATGAAGACCATAAATCTAGCACTTAGCTCACTATAACTAGATAAAAGACAATGATTGACAGTCCTTCCCATGACACTACTAACCATGAGAGGACTCCTCTGTACAGCTACCAACACAACCCCTCATGAGCAAATGTTTAAATTTTCAAGATCATCAACAGTGGGAAGCATTCTACCTGAATTCCTCCAGAATACCAGAAACAAAATACTACATTGTCAACACCTGAGAAATAAGGTGGATCCACTTATAGAAAATGTCAAATTGTTAGAGACAATTTCTCCTCACGTTCCATGCGTACAATTTGGAAATGGATCAATAGATACAGTGTCAACACACAATCTTGCTTCAGCAGGACAATCTTTCAATCAAGGAAGCAAAGATAACACACAAACACAATCAGGGCTAACAACACAAACAGAGTTTGATACAGAACAACAAAATCTACAAATAATAAATCAACAAGTAACCGACCCCGACAGTACACCAATAGAAGTAATGTGTCGATAAAGAAATGGAGCTCACAGTCTGACACCTGAAAACATGAGCAGATTAGCAACTCATGAAGAGTGCCTGAATGAGAATAATACAGGTAACAAAACTTGTGAAGAATACTGAATGAGAATAACACAGGTAACAAAATGCCAACTATTCAAGGACAAAAAGAGATGAGAAAACTGAGATCAGGATGAATTATCAAGACACCTTTTTTATTCGAAGGACTATATGTTTTGAATCCAGAACCATGCTGGATTGGTTTGGGGCTGGGTTAACATCAAAGAGTGGACAGGCCTTAGTTTTTCTGATTCACAGATGGCAGCAGAAGACCAAGATAAGTGGTGAAACCTAGTTGTGACATCATTAATGACTACACAGTCAAGGGATAGGAAGGTGTGAAGATATATCGATGTCTTCTTCTTTGATCATGCTGCTTTCTTGGATTCCCATGACTCTCTGTTGCCATTCATTTCCATTATTATGAATTCGAATTGGGAGCTTGAGTCATTGTGAACCTTTCAGTAGTTGATTATACAACCATGGACACTGCCCCTATGGATGATTTACAGTTACTCTCTTGACAGTCCTTGGTAATCTTGATCATTGGTCTAGGATTCCTCTGCTCAGCATCAATGTAAGAAGCATTGTTGGCTCAATTGAGCTCTTCTGCTACCTCTTCACAATCCTCCATGCTGTAGTCCCATGAATTTGCCATATCCCTGACAGGTATGGCTGAATGGGTGCTATACCTTGCCAAAAGGCAACCCATAACTATACAGGGTGTGGCTGTCACTTCTTGATATTTTCAAAATATCTGCATCCCCATATCTATTAATGTAAGCCATCAATAAACAGTAGTTCCAGTGTTATATACTTCTGCTTAAATCAAAGGTTCTCAACCATTTTTTACCTATGGACCTCTTTGATTACTGTTTTATTCCAGTGGACCTCCATAACCATTCTATGTCTAAAAACTAGTTTCATAGAAACTTCTTTCAAAATTCCTGTTTTACTTTTCACACATTATCTTGAGTAGGTTGCACTTTATAAAATTTTAGAGAAAGAAACCAAGCTGTTTCTTGCAGTACATACCAATAAATACATCGAAAGCAAAATTTTTTCAGGGCTCCTTAAAATACTATTGTGGATCCCAGATTTATTATTTTGTCATGTGGACCACCAAAAATCTTATATGGATCCTCAGAGGTTATATGGACCCCAGTTGAGAACGACTGGTTTGAATAAATATATTTTTTTAAGCCCCAGGACAGACTTCCCTAAGCAGACTTATGATCAAAGGCTCTCCAGTAGTGACCACTCCATAGTTTTAATACAGTCATGCAAACATTATCTTATGTGACCTTCTTTATATTTTTGAGACAAGATGGTGTGACTTAAAGGAGTTTTGGCTGCTATATCTACCAAATAAGATGACCACATAAAGACTCTTTTGCTCCATCAAATCCATTTTGTTTAACACCACTCACCTGAAAAGTATTTGTATTTTTAAGTTTTTATGTTTTTTTTTCTTCTATATTTTAAATATTTACTATTTAAACTAAATAATGCTTTTTCGGTTACTTTTGAAATATATGCACATAATATTCAACCCTTCTGACAAATGATGCATACTTAGGCATTCATATATGCATAAACATGCAAGTATGCATACTCTATTGCATACACGCTAGCAATTATTATTCTACTTTGATCTCTGAATAAAAATTGAAATAAGTGTATCATCAGTCTTCAAACTATAATGGAATATAATGCTTCTTTTGCCTTTTAGACTAGTCTGTTTTTAACAACATTATAATGGTGCTAGGAGCTTCACTGACTCTCCATGCTGTACAAACATAAGCATCAACAGCAGCATTATATAATTTGCTTACCATTTCTGTGTATATCATTATACATGTTATTAGTTACATGTAAAGATGGTACTATAAAATGGCTATCTATCACACACATATATTTTTCATTTGCACTATAGTACAAATTACATATGATTTTATACACACACACAGGTGTATATATGTATGTATGTGAGTATAAATATATATATGTATTTGTTTTTGTATCCTTAAACAAACAAAAATTATGTGTATTTACACACACACACAAACTTACACTCACACATTTATATATACACACACATTCATATTTAACATGACATATTCTTAAATATGTAAACATTCATATATTAAGTCTTACTTTTTTTTTATTTTAATGTTAACTTTTTATGTAACATCATTACACAATATCATAATAAAATACAAACTATTCAAATAAACACACATATTTATACATATATGTTTGTCTGTGTATGCAGGCAAGTGTGCGTGTAGGTGGATGTTCTTTGTGTGAGTGAGTATGTATATGTGGGCATATGCATGTTTATATATATACACACACACACATATATATATATATATATATATATATATAATATATATATATATAAATGGGGAAGAATATATCTTTTTTTTTACATTTAGCTCATGAATCCCCTCCCATATTAGTGTTGATATTTTGGTCCCTGCTGTCATTGTGACAGGAAGATGTGTTAGGATAGGAAGAGGCACTTAGAATTGCTGGGAGGAGGAAAACAGCTGGGAGGGGCTGAGACAGCTGCTTCTACAACAACAGTGGCAGCAACAACACACTGTTTTTCATTTCTTTAGTTTATTCTTTTTTTTTTTTTTCTACCACCTACTTTTGTCCTATGCTTTCAACCTTGCTGTCTCTCCCAATTACTGTTTCCTATAAAAAGTTGGTATGATGCTGAGTTCTTAGGAATCATCTGTGCTACTTGGATCGCTGACAGCGAAACAGAAAAGATGAATCTAAGTGGTGATATTGATCTCACTTTGAAATTGTTTAAGGCTTCTCGTAGAAGAGGAAGGAAGAAGACAACGAAACATTTTATTATGTCAAATTCCTGTCATTTCTTTATAGATTTTTGTTTCTCCCAGTTTTTCCAATTAATAAATAATTCGATAGAAGATATATAAATTAAAATAAAAAGCAACGTTTAAAGTGTTCTTACCCTCAAGGCATACTAAAGGTGTTCAGCTTAATACATATCAATGAATGACTAGATTGATAAAATTGAGGAATAAATATCATTGATAAAGTGGAAATGTAACTGTTTTTATTAATGAAAAAGAAGTAATAAATAATCTAGTAACTGGGTGAAGAATTTTGAGTGGAGATTAAACAATAAATGGTACTTATAATTAATTAGAATAAACAAACAGTTGTATTTGAAGGTACTTATATAAGAATTTCTCGGTAAGTTTTCATTGATTGTATTTCAGTCAATTGTTCTGATGAACACACATTTGTTTTATATTATTTTTTAAAAATGTATTTTCTTTTCTTTTTTTGTGGAGGTCTTTTTCCATTATTTTTTCTTTAGAACATAAGGGGAAATGGGGGTTTAATATTTTTTTTGTGTGTTTTTAATGTTTTATCAACAGTGTTATTGAAGAAGGCAAAGGTGGAAGGAAGATGTAGATGTTTTATCATATCTGGTTCAGTTATCTCATGATACTTAGACCAAATCTTGTCAGAGTCAACCTTGACTTTCATAACATCCATGATTGTTAACATAAATATTGAATAAGATAACAAGATAAATTTAGTCAAGTTTTATACTTTGCTGAAAACTATTACTGGAAGTGCAAGCATATACTGAAGTAATAACAACAAGATTCCTCAATGGTAAGCAGGTAAGCTCAATGTGGAGCATGCTTTTTCTTACAACTCGTCTCCTTAATGGTGCAGAGTTGTAGGTCAAGTAAAAACCAAAATTAGGTGCATGGCATACATAATGTAAGGTGTTTCCAATTCTTTCCCAGTCTGCAAGTGCAGTTGGTAGAACATCCACACTAGCATTCTATAAAGAAATATTGGTATTGAGGTGGTGAGCTGGCAGAAACGTTAGCATGCTGGATGAAATGCTTAACAGTATTTTGTCTGCCGTTACGTTCTGAGTTCAAATTCCGCCGAGGTTAACTTTGCCTTTCGTCCTTTCGGGGTCGATAAATTAAGTACCAGTTATGCACTGGGGTCAATGTAATCGACTTAATCCCTTTGTCTGTCCTTGTTTGTCCCCTCTATGTTTAGCCCCTTGCAGGCAATAATGAAATAAGAAATATTGGTATGTAAGGGTAATAATGTTCTTAGAAAACCTAGGGACCAAGGAAACTTTTAGAAATCCATGATTTGACAGTGTTACTGGTAATGGATGCAGCATTACCATTCAGAATAAGCTGTGCAAATACAGAAGTGTTCTTTGTGAAGTGAAAGGGAAAAGATGGAACAACAAAACTCTTGAAAGATGGGGATTCAATATAAAACCCTGAAAATGTGTTACATATCTGTGTTTCCATGGCATTTCCAGGAAAGTTAGAATGATACTAGAATGATGTAGATAACGAATATCGACAATTCTGGTACCATATCTATGGTGCCATCTGTGTTGTGATGGACTTTCCAGAGAAGTTAGAATGATACAAAAAAAATTTAAGTTCAGAATATAAGAAATAGGCGAATCATAGATCATTAGTAATCATATACAATTAAGACATTATAACAAACTTAAAAATACATATTCCAAAGATATTTTTAACCTTAAATGTCACAAAACATGTTTACCTGTGCATTTTAGATGCACTTGTAGACAATTTGAGGACTGGCTAATTGGTAGGAGCATTAAGTGCCTAAACCCAGTCCAACCAGTATCTTTGATGGTTTATTTTCCTTTTAATTATATCTTGTAATTATTGTGAGCTTTATTACACTTATCTATTTCCATGCAAATATTCTTTTATTTGTTTCAGTCATTAGACTGTGACCATGCTGATGCACCACACTGAAGGGTTTAGTCTAACAGATTGACCCTTGTACTTATCTTTGTTTTAGCCTGGTACTTCTTCTATTGGTTTCTTTTTGCTGAAACATAAGTTAATGGAACATAAACAAACCTACACTGGTTATCAAGTGATAATTGAGGACAAACATAAGCACAAAAATACACAGATAGATGTACATACATATATATATATATATATATATATATATGACAGGCTTCTTTCAGGTTCCATCTACCACATCCACTCACAAGGACTTGATTAGTCTGGGGCTATAGCAAAAGACAGTTGCCCAAAGTGCCACGCAATAGGACTGAACCTGGGTTGGGAAGCAAGCTTCTTACCACACAATCACATCCAATCATATATTGTAGACAGTCTCACAGCCACTCACTTTTCAACTTTGTAAACTTGTCTTTCATTCTCTACATTTTTGTAATTCCCTTATGAAAGTTTTGTATTTTCTGTATCTCTTTGAGCCCTTGTAGCAAATAAAGAAAATATTATTGTTACCTAGGTGACCACGTCAGTAGCGGGAGAGGGTGTGCTGAAAGTGTAGCTGCTAGAATAAGAATAGCCTGGGCAAAGTTCAGAGAGCTCTTACCTCTGCTAGTGACAAAGGACATCTCACTCAGAGTAAAAGGTAGACTGTATGATGCATGTGTATGAACAGCCATGCTACATGGCAGTGAAACATGGACTCTGACAGCTGAGGACATGCATAAGCTTGCAAGGAATGAAGCGAGTATGCTCTACTGGATGTGTAATGTCGGTGTGCATACTTGACGGAGTGTAAGTACCTTGAGAGAAAAGTTGGACCTAAGAAGCATCTGATGTGGTGTGCAAGAGAAATGACTGCACTGGTATGGATATGTGGTGCGAATGGATGAGGATAACTGTGTGAAAAAGTGCCACACCCTAGCAGTTGAGAGAACCTGTGGAAGAGGTAGACCCAAGAAGACCTGGGATGAGGTGGTGAAGCATGACCTTCGAACATTAGACCTCACCGAGGCAATGACTAGTAACCAAGACCTTTGGAAATATGCTGTACTTGAGAAGACCCAGCAAGTCAAGTGAGATCATAACCTGTGGCCTATGCCAGGGGTGTAACCAGCCCACTTATGCATACCTTTCCTTCATTGGATACTAAACTCTGCTTGTCAAGACCTGTTGAGGCAAGTGAAATCAAAATCAAATTCAATGACTGACTCCCGTGCTGGTGGCACGTAAAAAGCACCATTTGAGCGTGATTGTTACCAGCATCGCTTCACTGGCACTTGTGCCAGAGGCACGTGAAAAAGATATTCGAGCGAGGTCATTGCAAGTGCCGCTGGACTGGCTCCTGTGTAGGTGGCACGTAAAAAACACCATTTGAGCATGGCCATTGCTAGTAGCGCCTGATTGGCCCTCATGCTGGTGGCATGTAAAAGCACCCACTACACTCCCGGAGTGGTT
Organism: Octopus sinensis; assembly: GCF_006345805.1. Taxonomy (NCBI): domain Eukaryota; kingdom Metazoa; phylum Mollusca; class Cephalopoda; order Octopoda; family Octopodidae; genus Octopus; species Octopus sinensis. The sequence goes on from NC_042999.1 coordinate 109,267,302, forward strand.
GGCGTTAGGAAGGGCACCCAGCTGTAGAAACTCTGCCAGATCAGATTGGAACCTGGTGCAGTCATTTGGTTTGCCAGTCCTTGGTCAAATCGTCCAACCCATGCCAGCATGGAAAGCAGATGTCAAACGATGATGATGATGATGATGATGTATACATATGTATGTATGTGCAGATGCATATGTGTGTATGTATGTATGTATGTATGCATGTATGAGTATATGTATGCATGCATATTAGCACCTTGTTGTAGTGAAAAAGACCTGTCTGTTACTGCAGAATCGATACTGGTGTTGGTGCCACATAAAAAGCACCCAGTACACTCGGTGGAGTGGTTGGCATTAGGAAGGGCATCCAGCCATATAAGTCATACCAGAACAGACAATGGAGCCTGGTGCAATCCCCCACCCCACCTTACCAGCTCTGGTCAAACTGTCCAACTCATGCCAACCTGGAAAATAGACATTACATGATGATGATGATGATGATGTTATCCAAAAATTGAACAGAACAGTGCATAACAGTGCATAATGCATTTAGAAATTCATGTGCATTCTTATACTTCAAAAGAGAAAACAGTAAGAACTCATATTATGATCCAAGTTACCTTTCACTGGTTTCCATTGATAACAAGTGAACTTATAGAAAAAAACAAAAAAAAACAAGAGTGTGTGCTCATAAATTATCTAGTCATGTCATCTTACATACATTTCATCAATAATATGCGTTATATAATGAAAACATTATAAGAAGATTATATCGTCAAATCATCAAAGAAAAAGAGATTAACCTTGGGGAAAATGAGACACATAATCACACTTTTCCATATGCTTGGAGTTGATCCACATAGAGAGAAAGCATTAAAAAGTTTGGAGAGGATAAGAGGTAAATCTTGATTACACTTTCTGAAAATAATAGAAGAGACTTACATCAGGAATAGCTGCCATACTGTGTTGCAGTAATCAGACAAGTTTTCACACCTGATGATTGTATATAGTGGGAAGTCAGATAAAATAAAAGAGAATTTAAGAGGAGTTTTGTTGTATGTATAAAGTTGGAAGCAACTGTGGTGAACAGTATCTGTGGTAGTTTTATCAATGGGAATGCTACATACTCCACCATATCAAATCAGTGGCACATATGATAATTCTGCAAAGTTAGTAGAGACCTTCATTTTCCTAAAGATCAGAAGGCCAGACAGTAATCTGTGAGGCAAGTGAGTTATAAGAATGTGCAATGCACAAAGGCCTCCTTTGCCAACTGTTTACTTATAGGAAGTAGTATGTAAACATCTCTGTTTGTGATGGTCAATTACCTCCCCCAGTTATAAGCAGTTGTTTTTAGTTTTACAACTGTAGCACAGTTGTGAATGACCCATTTGAGTGATCTGATAGCTGTGGGCTTATACTAAATGAGAAATATAGTGGGGGCCATCTAACAGGGTGATGTCCCAGCATGGCCACATGCTTTTGGTTGAACACATAAAAAAAATAAAAGAATAACAACTTAGTTGTCTTGTATGGTTCAGAAGTGATGCACATTTGCTTCTAAGAATAGTCAGCTTAGAACTAAGCATTTATCTGGCTCAAGCTGTCACAGGATTTGATTGTTATGGGTAGTTGTACGGCAGAAAGATATGAAGTGTGTACCTGTGATTAAGCTATCTGATAAACTAATGGAGAAACGGTTATGGCAGAGTAAAAGTTAGGGTTTGAAGATGAGGAAAATGGTAATGAATATTTGGGAAGTCAATTTGTTGGTGAAGAATGTGGAACAAGCAATTTATAATAGTAATAGTGCAATGTCTGCCATTGGTGTCTCAAATGGAGCTGACTGAGAGTGAATAGGAGCTGTATGCATTGAAGCTACAATGATGATGACTTCAGAGAGTGGTGGGTTGAGGAAGAGGCCCTCAATGTAGCATAAAGTTGGCAAACAACTTAGAATGCTTGAAGGATTTAGGAGAGCATTGCAGATAGGAAATGTAGAGTCATGAAGAAAAAACATCCTGTGATAGAAAAACAAGGAGTCTGTGCTGAAGAATCCAGTGAGATGGGTGAATAGAAGTGAATTCTATTTAAGTGCAAACATCAGCTTTCCCAAAGAAACTGGAATGTTGAGTATAACTTGGAAAGCAGGCATGGGTTGGAGATGGAAGATGAAGCAGTTGTGTCTCAGTGAGTAACAAAATTTGAGATATGTGTGTTAGAAGAAGGTGGTGCCTCAGATTATCGTTTGTACAAAGTTCATAGATGTGAGTGCACGGATTGATTATAATCTTTATAAATATTGTACAATTTTAACAATTTTTTTTTGCCTACTTCTTACGTTTGAAGAAACTTCAGAAAGAGAAAATAAACAAAAACATAAATCCTCTGATATTTTTAAATAAAATGTCATGTGTGAAGTATATTTATAAATCTGTTAATTAACTTATTTGTAAATTGAAAGACAGCTTAACACTGAGCTATTAGAGTAGCGGTTTGATTCTGAGAATGAACAGGTAGTAAAATAACTGATGGAAGTTCTTTTACACTTATTACTGAGATATTGTTGTTGCTCTTCTTATCATCACGATCATCATAATTTTCATCATTATTGCTGCTGTTGTTGTTGTTGTTGTTTCATACTTGATCCTTTCATATTCAAAATTTGGTAAGATATGACAGATTTCAAAGTATAGATTTTCATAATTCTATCACATGAACAAATTCTGTCATTTATGAAACTTTAACAAAAAAAGCGTCTTTTACTTTCTCCTCTTTTTAGCATTCCATCATTACTACTACTACTACTACTACTACATTCCCATTAACTCCTATTATATAAATCAACACAACCAAGGAAAATGACAGATATTAGCTGAAGATTAGTGTGGAATAATGGATGAAAAGGCATTGAGGGCATATTTAGATTTAGACACCAACAATGGAACATACTTGTCAGAAATGATGATTGACTTGGTTTTTTTTTTTTCTTTTTTTTTTTACTTGGAATAACAAGTAAACTAATAAAGATTGAAGATCAGAAATTAATATATAGGCTGTAGCTTTAGCGAAGCCAAATGCCGTTTTGATTTTTAAAATCAAATAACTTTTAATACAAAATAATTTCTTTATTTTAGTTGTAAAAATGGTCATCCTCAAAATAAATAAAAGTAGGATATTTTTTTTTAAATGTGTACTTTTTACATTTCTTTTTATTGCTTTTATATTCAAATAGCTGTGCATAGATATATGTGTTTTTATAGCTAGTATAATATGTATATGATTAAGCTTGAGTGTTCTTGTTGTAAAATGTTTACTTGTCTACAGATATTATGTAAATCAAAATGTTTTTTGAATCAGATTTGATGTCTGAAATTCACACAGTCTATTCACACAGTCAGTGTGTCTGTCTCTCAATTGTTAAGTAGTTTAAGTGAAGAAACTTCAAATTTATGAATGAAAGACAAAAAATAAATAAATAAAAGAATAAAAAAGTAAAATAGAAAAAATAAAATAAATTCAGATAAAATAAAACTGAATATACCCCAAAAGAATAATAAATAAATGCATGAATAGCAAAAACATTTTGCCTTAGTTATTTGATCATTAAGACTTTTTTTTGCCAGTGCTTTTCCAAGCATATCATCCGTTTTCTTTTTATTTGTAGTAGCAGAGAGGAAGTACAAATCTCATGGACTTGTATAAAACCTTTTCCTATTCAAAGAGTTAACTAATGCTAAATTTGTTAATATTATGCTTAGCAAGTTCAGTTAATGGTAAATATGAATTTTTATAGGTTAATATTTAGTGGCAGCACTAGGAATTTTAGAAGAGAATAGCCTTAAGGAAGACAGATCACATTAAGTTATTTAATTCAAACCTCTGTTTGATAAGTAAGGTTAGCAGAAAGAAGACAAGTGTGAGGAATAAGAAAGGGATCTGTCATCTGCATCTCCATTACTGATAATGACTGAGGAATGGTAAATGAAAACTCAATATAATAGTCTTTACCACTGTTGTAAAGAAGAAGCAAAACTCTAAAATATTACAATTCTGTTTCTTACCTGGTATAGAATTTTTTTTTTTTGTATGTGTGTTTGTAACCCTGCAAATCTATTTCTTTTTATAGACTTCTATCTGATCAATTTATAAATCAATTTTTATACCAATTTCCTCTTGAAAGTCAGAAAAATCCAATTTTGATATGCTTCCTTGCAATTTTGAAGCATTTATTAATTTAATTTGAAATGGTCGTCAAATTTTTTTTTATTAATACTGTGGATTTACTTTTCCTGTGATTGGATTAAATTGCTTTTGATACACAAGTAAATAAATAATTTTATTGAATTATTAATGTCTGTATGAAAAGAGGTTTATATTGCGTATATTAGATACTTGATCATATATGACAAAAGTTACAGTTGGCCAAGTTAATAGACTACTAGGCTGCTAACTGAGGGAGTTAGTAGTTTGCATCTGTCATAAGCAATAGTTGCAATCAAGTCATTTAGGTCTCTTTAGCTAAGTATAACTAAATAATGATACATACCACAGAATAATATAGCATCCCTGTTGCAAACAGTGATAGCATTCAAAAATTGAGAGATCTTTTGGCAGTATGCAGTGTTGAGTTCAATTCCTACTGCAGGCATAGTGGAAGTCAATCAGGTTGAGTTGTCATAGATACGCTTTAAGAACATAAAATTTTACTAGTTAATATGTCATAAGCTTTAAGGCGATGTGCTGACAGAATCATTAGCACATCAGGCAAACTGCTTAGTGACAGTTCATCTCTCTCTATGATCAGAGCTCAAATTCCAGCAAGGCCACTTTGCCTTTTATCCTTTTGAAGTCGATAAAATAAGTACCAGTTGAGTGCTATGGTCGATGTAATTGACTTATCCCCCTCTCCCAAAATTGCCGGCCTTGTGCCAAAATTTGAATTGATATGTCATTGACTTACCATTATTTGATTGTAAAATGAGAGATTTTAAAGACAGATAGAGAAAAATAGTATATGTAGTTAAAGTTGTATTGAACTTGAAGTGATCTTTGAACAAATGAGTTGAAGAACTTATTTTTGAAAACTGTTTGTATTTGTAGAGGGCTATGAGTACATATTCATCGGAAAGCTACTGTGAGCTGATGGTACTAGCAAGTGACAAGCTAAAAGTTGGTGAATGAACACTTTGAGGTAGTTTGGTCAAACTTTTGCATTTTGGACCTTGCACTTAAATTAATGTTATATGAAAATGTCTGGAGATATTCTATCTTGAACTTATGCTAATGAAGGAAAACAGAGATAATTAAATGAATAATTTTTCTTTCATAAGATAGTCAGATGAAAAGGGGCAGTGCCCAAGACATTAGGTGAAGATCCCAGTTTAAGCATCTAGATTATATTCTAATACATGATGTTGTGATGCTTTCTTCAGTGCCCAAAGGCTCTTCCTGTAGATGGATTCTACCAAACCAGTGGAGAGTCACACATGAATTTGGTATTTAATTTAATCTTTTGTATGAACTGAAATTAAGAATTAGTCAATGGATTCCAAGTAAAATGATTTTAAAACTAATTACTGACCATTGAAACTCATTGTGGGTTATAAATATACTTGAGGGAGTACTGTTGTAAGATATCCACAAAATGAATAATAATGGGCAGTTTTATGAAGGCCTTCAAGAAATAATCTTCATTATCATTCAATTGAAATTACATAATATTCTCATTTGTTTTGGTGAATTTATTCTTAATTCTTTACTGCCTTACTGAGTTGCACATAAAATTATAACTCAGATGTAAATACAATGAATATTCAAATTTATGATGTTTTAATAAAAATTCATGCTGTTAACTAAATTTAACAGTTGTATTATTTGTGATTTTTATCTAGCAAAACCATCTCCTTGTGATAAACTGAATAACAAGCAATAGGTATCCTATTACAAATGTTTAAGTATTAAATACTTCATTCCTATTCTTTTAGGTTTGGAAAATTTAATAATTTGATTGTAAATAAATCCTTCTCCAATACCAGAATAAAGATATCTACAAATAATCTCTATGTTTTTTTTTTTTTGTGGTTTGTTTTTGGTGGGGTTATAATAAGAGTGGAAATGTAATAGATTTATGTTGCCTTTAAAATTATTGTTCAATTCAAAATCAGGATATTTCTGTACAACTATATCTTAAGGCTTATATCTCATACAAAAATATACTTTACAGGAAACCTTAAAAATCTACTCTTTATTTTACTGTTATCCAATAATCACATTATTAAAATACACCTTTTATAGACATACAAATTTAATACCTCACAAATCTTTTAAATTAATTGTCTTTACTTTATGTAAAAAGTAAGGTTTTGATTTCTTGAACAAAAATCAATGATGGTATTGTATTTATAGTGCTGCCCATTTAGCATTGTTGTTCACATTATTTTTTCATTTTCCATTGTACATTCCAAATCAGTTTACATTATCTTTATAAATGAAAAAATTAAAATATAATTCTAAGTATTTGATAAATATATTTTTAAACATATAATGATTTGCTTTTGTGAAGTTAGTGGTGATCCTAATCAAAGGGAAATGAAATGAAAATTGTATATTGTAGTATGACTTATAAGAGTTGTATTCTTATAAAGTATCAAACTGGTATCAGATGTAACATTTCCCTAAAAGAAAACTTGATATTCAAAGCCAATATAACTATTGGTGTTTCAAAAACTGTTTTTAATCATTTGTTCACAGACTCTTCAAGTTGTGGTTGATATTCCTGAACAGCCAGCTCCAAAGAGCAGAAGCTACTATAGTTACCATAAAAAAGGTAAAGTAAGAAATCAGCAGGTCTGTGGTCAATTAGTTGAACATTTTTGTGGATGCCATTTACGATGTCTGTCTTTCAGTAACAACACCATACTAGACACTATTGCAGTATTCATTTGTGGATATTACTAGACCCTTGTAGAAGATTAATAATTGTTGGAAAATGAAGTATTTTCTGCTCCAAGAGATAGGGTAGTCTTTAAGATGCAGTTGTTGCTAAATTATGGATGTGAGATCATCAGTGGATGTGAGGCTTTGCATTTGTTGTAGTTGGTAGATTTTAGTTGAGTATTGTCTATTAAAGTGAAGGTGCATGGCTCAGTGGTTAGAGCATCGAGCTTACGATTGTGAGGTTGTGAGCTCAAATCCCGGAGCAGGCTGCGTGTTGTGTTCTTGAGCAAGACACTTTATTTCACATTGTACCTGTTCACTCAGCTATAGAAATGAGTTGCGACGTCACAGGTGCCAAGCTGTATCGGCGGTTGCCTTTCCCTTGGATAATAACACTGGTGGCATGGAGAGGAGAGTCCGGTATGCATGGGTGACTGCTGGTCTTCCATAAACAACCTTGCCCGGACTTGTGCCTGGGAGGGTAACTTTCTAGGTGCAATCCCATGGTCTGTGTCATGACCGAAGGGGGTCTCAGATTGTCTATTAAATACAATGCTGAAAGGCAAAAATTTGCCTGAATATTGGAAGTTTTCTGAGAAAATATAAAACATAAGCCCTTCAAGTTATGTTCATTTCTAATCAATTCACTGCATTTGAATCAATGGCCTCTGCCTGGACAGTAAAGTTTATAGTTTTAAATATTTTTCTTTGAATACATATATAGGAAATATAAAATAAAATTTACAAGATGTATATTTAAACAGATGTTTTCTTTGAGTGCGAATCCTACACAGATCATATATACATACAACAAATATATATAATACAACGTGTTGGTGGCACGTAAAAAGCACCATCCGAATCGTGGCCGAAGCCAGTGCCGCCTCGACTGGCTTCCGTGCAGGTGGCACGTAAAATGCACCAATCCAACCATAGCCGATGCCAGCCTCGCCTGGCCCCAGTGCAGGTGGCACGTAAAAAGCACCCACTACACTCACGGAGTGGTTGGCGTTAGGAAGGGCATCTAGCTGTAGAAACATTGCCAGATAAGACCGGAGCCAGTGGCAGCCTTCTGGCTTCCCAGATCCCCGGTCGAACTGTCCAACCCATGCTAGCATGGAGAACGGACGTTAAACGATGATGATGATGATGATGATGATGTGTGTGTATGTGTGTGTGGTGTATTTATTTGCATTTTTTCATCTGGCACCTGTGTCGGTGGCACATAAAAACACCATCCGAAGACCCGGCAAGACTAGTCAGGCCATAACCCGTGGCCCCTACCTGGGACGTAGTCAGTCCACCTGTGCATACCTTCCTTCTTGTGACACTTGTGAAGACCTGTTGAGGCAAGTGAAAATCAATCAAAACAAATCAAAATAGATGAACATCAATGGAATTTGTATCTTTGTGGTACCAGTGCCGGTGGCACACAAGAAAACCATCCGAATGTGGCCGTAGCCAGTACAGCATCGACTAGCCTCCGTGCTGTGGGCACGTAACAAACACCATCCGATCGTGGCCGTTCGTCAGCCTCATCTGGCACCTGTGTCGGTGGCACATAAAAACACCATCCGAGCGTGGCCGTCTGCCTGCCTCGTCTGGCACCTGTGTCGGTGGCACATAAAAAACACCATCCGAGCGTGGCCGTTCGCCAGCCTCGTCTGGCACCTGTGTCGGTGGCACATAAAATCACCCACTACACTCTCGGAGTGGTTGGCGTTAGGAAGGGCATCCAGCTGTAGAAACACTGCCAGATCTGACTGTTCCTGGTGCAGCCTTCGGGCTCCCCAGACCCCAGTTGAACCGTCCAACCCATGCTAGCATGGAAAACGGACGCTAAATGAATGATGATGATGATGATGATACAAATAGAATCTCTAAATGAAAACATTTCTGTTTTCCTAAACCAGCTAATGTACAATGTTCAACAATCTTGTTCTTTTACTTAGTAATTTTTCATTATTACTTCAGCAAGCACAGCAAAGACTTTGCTTTACTGTTGAGGTCAGAATAAGACAAAATATGTCTGGAGTCACCTGCTGTTCTTACTGAACAATGAATGATAATGATATAAGCATAAGGCTTATATAATAACGTTGGTATTATCATAATGTATTTTTCTCATTATACACAAACACACGCGCACACACCTATGGTTCTCACTAGCCACTGCAAGGATGATTTTCATTTGTTTCTAATAATATTGCATTTTTAAACACAGATCATCCATATGAGATACTATCTCTAGACAAATACCACAATAAATTTCACGCTGTAATATATTTAGTATGATAAACTTATGGTTATTTTAATCTAATACTGCTTCTGTTGCATATAACAAATATGAAGGTTTAGCTGTGAGGTGGAGACATTTGCAGGTGTTTGTTTTCCAACCACGTAGTTTGGGGTTCAATTGCATAGCATGGCACCTTGAACAAGTGTTTTCTCCTATAGCCTTGGACCAACCAAAGGCTTGTAGACAGAAACTAAAAGAAGCTTGTCATATCAATCTCCATGTTAACACAGACATAACAGAATACTTAAATCAAGATACTACAATCAGAACAGATACTATAAAATACTACAATCAGACACACTGCTCAACTGTGTTGGAGAATTTACTTATCAGTAAAGTAAAATCTCTAGCAGAAAAAGTGATGTAAACACAAACATTGGTAAAGCCCAGGGTGCTATTGACAAGTTGTCTCCAGTGTGAAAATCTAAGCTTTCAGACAACATCAAAAAGGATCCTCTTCCAAGCAACTGTTATCTCTGTTTTGTTGTATGGCTGCTCAGCATGGACTCTTATCTCAAAGAGGAAAGAAGATTGGATGGCCCCTGTACTCACATGCTAAGAGTGGCTTTGAATATCACTTGGCGAGATCATCTGACTAATGACTGATTGTATGGGAACCTGCGTCTAGTATTAGACATCATCAAAGAGTGTAGTCAGACTCACAGGGCATTGCTGAAGAGCTAAAGACAAAGTTGTCAGTGAAGTTTTTTTTTTATGTAGGATCTTACACATGGAAGAACTAGGAGGAGATGAAAAACCAAGACCTATATCAAGCAGATGTGTGACAACATAAACCTCTCTGACCTGTTGAATATGATGAACAATAGAATTGGATGGCAACATGCAAGCAGTATGATGATGATGATGATGATGATGATGATGATGATGATGATGATGATGATGATGATGATGATGATGATGTGGTGGTGATGATGATATCTGTCTGTACACTTATGTGTGTGTGTGTGCGTGCCTGTGTGTGTGTGTATGTGTAAAATAATAATGATAATAATGGAGTCTTGCATTGATTTTGACATATGAAGGCCTAAGAACATTTTTGTGTTTTTATTTTGTTTTAGCTCTAATGTCTGATGAGAATTTAATCCACCCAATGATAGACAAGCCTGCAGATTGGGCACAAGAAAGCATTGTTATACTAAGTGGATGACAAGTTAGTTTGAAACATTGTCTTTGCTCTCAGTTGTTTAAGATACATATGTGTGTGTGTTTGTGTGTATGTGTGTGTGTATATATGTGTGTGCATGTTTGTACCACCTTGTCTTGATACATGTGGAAGTTGTAAATGAGTTTCACCATCATACAAACAACATCATTCTTTATTTCCTGTTTTCTGTGAAAACATGTCTGGCCATGAGAAAATATTACCTTACATGGAAACAGGTGAGGGTTGATGACAGGAAGGGCATCCAACTATAAAAAAACCTGCTTCATTAAACTCCATTTGACCCATGGAAGCATGGAAAAATTGATGTTAAAACGATTCTGACAACAACGACGACGATGATGTATATATATATACATATATATATATACACTCATACACATGCACACACACATACACACACATCTATATATATCACAAAAACCACAATTAGTCATATGCACCATATACATGAATGCATATTATACACAAATATATATGGCATGTTAATTTATTCAAGTTCAGTTTCAAGTTTGCTTTGAACAGTTGCTATCATAGTAGAACATATAGACATTGTACACATATATCTAGTATTATAATACCGTAACATAGGCCATTAAGTATTTTACTGTTTCCTATATACTCCATGTTTGTCTTGTTTGTATACACTAGCATGTTTCTGTGTGGCCTATACTTATAATATGGCTCTGTCTTCCACCTTCATTGCAGTGAGAGAAGACAATGTGCTTTCTACCTTAAGCAATAACCTATCTGGAGTTTTGTTAAGCTTAACTAAATTGAATGCTTTTTATTCATTCAAATGGGGAATCACAGGTAAAACCTGTACATAAGTGCAGGAGTGGCTGTGTAGTAAGTGGCTTGCTTACCAACCACATGGTTCCGGGTTCAGTCCCACTGCATGGCACCTTGGGCAAGTGTCTTCTACTATAGTCACAGGCCGACCAAAGCCTTGTGAGTAGATTTGGTAGACGGAAACTGAAAGAAGCCCATCGTATATATGTATGTGTGTGTATATGTTTGTGTGTCTGTGCTTGTCCCCCCAACATTGCCTGGCAACTGATGCTGGTGTGTTTACGTCCCCGTAACCTAGCTGTTTGGCAAAAGAGATTGATTGAATAAGTACTAGGCTTACAAAGAATCAGTCCTGGTCAATTTGCTTGACTTAAGCTGGTGCTCTAGCATGGTCACAGTCAAACGACTGAAACGAGTAAAAGAGTAAAAGAATTATAAAAAATTTTCCTGCCATCTTTCAGTGACAAAGATTATAAATAACTCTCCAAAACATTCATTCTATGATACTTTGCATCACAGTCATTCATACTTGATGAAGATGTTGCAAATTAGCTTCGTGTCCAGATTTAGAAACTAAAAGCTTCATGTCAAACATTGTGCAAAATTATGTTATTGAATGGAATTTGATCATCTATAAGCTCATTTTTGAAGCTTTCTATTCTCATGTGTGAAACTAAAACAAACAAGCAAATAAATAGATAAATAAAAACAAAAAAAATCACTGTAACTTTATAAGAAAACTAGAACAGTGAAAAGAAAGAAATAGGAAAAACTTAGCTTTCACTCTTTGAGAAATAATGAATGAAGTATTCCTTAGGGATTCACTTGTAGGTAGTACTCTAAGAGACTTTCTAATAGTTTTTATGTAAGAGCTTTGGAAAACTTATACTTATTTGAATCTAAAGCATTACCTTCATTGAATAATCTGTTCATCGTAGTTTTAGTTATAATCCCAATGAAAATGGCTGAATAGCTGAGTTGATTTTCTTCATCTTTGGTATCTATTTTATAAATTTACTCAAAAGATTAAGAAAAGAATGTAATTCACTGTCTAACAGGTTCTCTTCTCAAATCATGTTGAAATTGGTGAAAGATAGTAAAATAGTAAATGTTTCTTTGAAAGTATGATGAAAAAGCAAATAAATCTTTAAGACAGGATTTGAAAGGAGTATCTTTGAGACAATTAATCTGGGAGGTTTATTAATACGAACTATGTAAAATACTCTGCTGTGTATCAACAAGCAGAATTACCATCTTAATCATCATTTCATTAATCCTTTAGTATCTAAACTTGCAAATATCTGGCTCAAATATTCTACCTGTTTTATGTTTAATTCAGCTAGTACTGGCCTGCCACACCTACTCTTCTACAATGTCATTCTAAATTAAGCAATCACATATTAGCAATCACATTTTTGAAATCTCAAAGCGACAAGATAATGCATTCAAAACAATGTGAATGAATATACATTATATTTGACAGAGTAATCTGAATGCTAAAGTGTTAAGACTGTTTCTAGGCTTACCCATCTTGCACATACATTCATAAAAACTTTTCTGTACTCAGTTGCATAAAAGCATTAAAACTCATCTAACAGATCAACGTAAAAGTCTTCTAGGTTAAAACTACATATATTCATAAATTTGGCTGAAGCAAAAGAAGCAAATTAAGTTTTAGATAACAATGCAATGTAATTAGTAATACATTTAAGGCAGTGAGCTGGCAGAAACGTTAGCACGCTGGGTGAAATACTTAGTGGTATTTCATCTGCCACCACGTTCAGAGTTCAAATTCTGCAGAGGTCAACATTGTCTTTCATCCATTCGGGGTTGACTAAATAAGTACCAGTTACGCTCTGGGGTCAATATAATCGACTTAATCCGTTTGTCTGTCCTCGTTTGTCCCCTCTGTGTGTATCCCCTTGAGGGCAGTAAAGAAATAAAGAAATAAATAATACATTAAACTGAGGGACTTGTCTAAACGAACCCTTCTTTGACATACATCAGAATCAGCTGAAAAACAGTCTGAAACAAAGATTATAGAATGCCTTTTACAATGCTCTGCAAAGAGAATAGGGAATCATAAAGTTTTTTGATAAAGGTGCAGGTGTGGTTATGTGGTAAAAAGCTTGCTTCCCAGCCACATGATTCTAGGTTCAGTCCCACTGCATGGCATGTTGGGTAAGTATTTTCTTGTATAGCCCCTTGGGCTGATCAACTTCTTGTGAGTAGATTTAGTAGATAGTAACAGAAAGAAGCTTGTTATATATATGTGTGTGTGTATATGTATGTGTGTGTGTGTGTGTGTGTGTGCACCTTTACATTTGTGTTTGTCCCCCACTACTGCTTGACAACCAGTGTTGGTATGTTTACACTCCCATAACTTAGCAGTTCAACAAAAGAGACCAATAGAATAAGTATCAGGCTTAACAAAGACAATAAAAAATAAGCAATCAGGTAAATTCATTTGACTAAAATTCTTCAAGGTGGTACCCCAGCATGGCCACAGTCTAATGACTGAAACAAATCAAATGAAAAAGATAGGGGAGAATTTCTGAAATACAGACATTTTCTGCCAAATACATGAATGCATGAAGAGACAACAAAGCCTGGAAATTCATACATAATGCAGAAAGGTCGACAAGTACATTATTGAACATACCTATTTTCACTACTCCACTTACTGGAGCCTTTTTAAGAAGCAAAATTATGACAGATCTACTCAAGAAATATAAAAAATGTTAATCTATTGATGCCTTAGTTAAAGTTTTAGTTTATCTAAAATTAATAAATGAAAACAATTAGCCTCCCAGTAATTAAGAAAAAGGGAACTGCATCAAATATAATTAAATAGGTGCAGGAGTGGTTGTGTGGTAAGTAGCTTGCTTACCAACCACATGGTTCCAGGTTCAGTCCCACTGTGTGGCACCTTGGGCAAGTGTCTTCTACTATGGCCTCAGGCCAACCAGGGCCTTGTGGGTAGATTTGGTAGACGGAAACTGAAAGAAGCCTGTCGTATATATGTATATATATGTGTGTATGTCTGTGTGTGTATGTGTGTGTCTTTGTTTGTCCCCCCAACATCGCTTGACAACTGATGCTGGAGTGCTTACGTACCCGTAACTTAGCGGTTCGGCGAAAGAGAATGATAGAATAAGTACTAGGCTTACAAAAATTAAGTTCTGGGGTCGATTTGCTCGACTAAAGGCTGTGCTCCAGCATAGCTGCAGTCAAATGACTGAAACAAGTAAAAGAGTAAAAGAGAGTAATCAAGCAATACAAGGGAAATTTTTGAAATAGATTAAAAGAAATAGGCAGTTTATGAATGGTTCGTTTTTAGCCTTTAGCTCACCCTGATGAAAAGCTAAATAGGGAATTTAGGCTTCTTTCATCTGATGACACATTAAAGATGAAAACTGCCATTGTTATATTTAGTCATTAGTATTAAGTATTTAGTGATTTTATGAAAATTCAAGTAAAAGCCTGACTTGTATAACAGCAGTGGTAAAGTTATGTTAAAATTTTAGAAGTGTCATGTTAAAATCTCAGGTTATTAAAATATAAAATTTGTTACTAGAATACAGGGCAATGACAGAATTTATAACACCTGTTATGTTTTGACTGGAATAATGTAGAAAATATGAAATATAATACTGAAAAATTCCAGAACTCAATGTGATTGAAAGTTTTTGAAAGGAATATTCTTTAAGTGACATAGAGAAATAAGGAAAATATTTGTTTAAAACAAGAAAAAAATTAAGTGAATATTTAAAGATGAAAATGAGTTGAGCACATACATTACTTTAAAATCCATTGTTATATTTTAATTACTTATTTTAATTACTTATAATTAAAATGTTACAGTCTAACAGCATCATTCTGATTTGTGTAGAAATTTTTCACTTTTATATAAGAGCGACTTTGCAAAACAAAGTTTAATTTAGTTCCACAAGATTTCAACTGGAAAACAACTTGCTGGAAGGTACTAATGTAAGACGATTTACTTATGCTGATGTTTTCAATCATTGCATCCAGAATAAAGGGAATCATTAAAAATATTGTTTTGTAATTTAAAATTTAGGCACAATTTTCTATAAAAATGTTATTAAATAACATGTCAGCTAAAAGCTAAATGACAAAATTCAATTTACTATATTTATAAGTTTGGTTTTAGTTCTTAGAAATCTTAGCTGTACTTATTCTCTCTTGAGATATGTTTTAGTTGCTGAAATACATAAAGTGTGTTTAGAATATTTTCAATAAAATGTGTGTTTAATTAATTATTTGTGAAATAAATTGCAATTACACTTTGTGCACAAAATATACTTAGAGATGTTTTACAGGAAACAGAGATAATTTAAAGCTTAAGCTTTTTTTAACATCTACTACATATGTGGGAAATTCTGTCTAAAGGGTGTGTTTGTGGGGTTGTTAGCTAACTCCTCCTACATTGTTTTATCCATTTTGCTGAAACTTGACACATGAGTAGAACTCATGTCTGGAAACCTCATGGCATACTCAGATTGTTGAAAAAAATCGATACTAGGGGCCCTTGAAGGGATCTTATATATATCTAATATATTTTATTTTAAAAGCCAAGGGAAATAACCCATTCGCCTCTGGAAGGGATCCTTATATATAGCCAAGGGAAGTAACCCATTCATTTTCCTAAATTACTTGGTAAAAATGATATTGAGTATGCTTATTTCTTAGTATTTGAACTGTTAGAGTTATTTTTACACTTTATCCAGTACAACCCTTAAACAAGTAAATAATGTTTTCCTAAACAATAGATCCACTTATTTCAGTTAGTGACTTATTCAATTAATATACCAATACTAGCACCCCTGAGGGTAAAGTTCTCTGGGAATGCACGAAAGCCCTTTTCAGAGTTATTTACTTTGAATTGTTATTATCTCATATCTGATTAGCCTGTTATTACATAACATGCTTCACGATTTTAGTATATGTACCTTATTAGTATTTCTTCCTATGTTCTATATACTCTGGGGACACATTAAAGCTTTTTTGAGGGCTACTTTATTTGAATTCTTACTATTGGGTAACTAATTTCATGTTATTACATAAGTGACTTCACAATTTGGGTATTCATAACTTAATGGGGATTCCTAAAAACAAGATCCTGTGTAAGGCAGTTCTGTATTCTCTGTAAATACACAAAAACCTTTTTAAGCACTGCATACTTTGCATTGTTGTTATTGGATTAGCAAAACAATTATGAGAATGGAACCAAGAGATAAGCCCCACTTTCCCGGGAATTACCGGGTATGTCAGCTAGTATACAAATATTTCCTATTGCTAGTACAATTTCAGAGATGCCAGTAGAGGAATCAATGCATAAACAAGTGGTTTTAACATGCAACAACCTAAAAAAAAGGAGTAAATGATTATTTTATGATCTTCATTAGCTGACAGGTGACTTAACTATGCATCTATTGTATCTTACTGCAGAAACAGCTGTAAGCTAATGAAATTCATAAGATAATTGTTTATTCCCTTGTCATTTCATTTTCTTATATGTTTTTAAGATGGTGCCCCAGCATGGCCACAGTTTAATGACTGAAGCCAGTAAAAGATAAAAGATATATAATAATAATATTTATATATTTATAATATATTTATATAGGCATAGGAGTGGCTGTGTGATTAGTAGCTTGCTTACAATCCACATGATTCCGGGTTCAGTCCCACAGCGTGGCACCTTGGGCAAGTGTCTTCTACTATAGCCTTGGGCCGACCAAAGCCTTGTGAGTGGATTTGGTAGATGGAAACTGAAGGAAGCCCGTCGTATATACGTGTATGCATATATATATATGTATGTGTGTGTGTATATGTTTGTGTACCCCCCCCTCCCAATATCGCCTGACAACCAATGCTGGTGTTTTTATGTCCCTGTAACTTAGTGGTTCAGCAAAAGAGACCAATAGAATAAGTACTAGGCTCACAAAGAATAAGTCCTGGGGTTGATTTGCTCGACTAAAGGCGGTGCTCCAGCATGGCCACAGTCAAATGACTGAAAAGAGTAAAAGAGTAAAGAGTATATAGGGGTTCCCCGAAACAATGAATATATTTCAAGAATTCCCACCAAAGATGAGAAATGCTGTGGTAAATTGTCAAAAGATTTCCTGATACATTTAAAAGCTGGTTTCTAACATTATTCCACTCTGTCATACATCATTCCTTTGTAACATAGATTCAAACCAGAGGTGTATATTCCAGGTATGCTAGGTGTGTGCTGCACACCCATCAAAAATGGCAAATTACTCATTAATTTAATCACAAATCTTAATGGAAAACTTTTGTTATACCCTTACTTGAAATTTGTGGCACTGGATATGGTAGCACATGCAATACAACAACCACCATACACCTCTGATTCAAACCAATTTAAACATTTCTGCAATATGGCTGAGACAAAGTACCTCAAGGGAGCGTTATGCATACTAAATACACAGTAGAGTTTCACCTGTGTATTTCAGGGAATCAAATAACTTTTTAGGAATGCTGAAAATCTAAAAGCAACATGTAAAGGAGATAACTCAACCAAGATCAAGAGACCAAAAATGATTGGAAAATATTGATAAAGCATACGAGAATGGGTCTTGTCGTTAAAACTAACTGGTGAAAGCTGCAGATATGTTTAAGCATATTCTATTCAGTTAGTATGACTTAGAAGTTATTGAAATGTTATCATTTTTCCTCCGTTA
This sequence comes from Octopus sinensis, assembly GCF_006345805.1. Lineage (NCBI taxonomy): Eukaryota > Metazoa > Mollusca > Cephalopoda > Octopoda > Octopodidae > Octopus > Octopus sinensis. The sequence continues at coordinate 109,285,228 of NC_042999.1, forward strand.
TTTGAGCCAGAATACTTGAAATACATTAGTTGTGATTAGCAGTATGAACCTTTGATTTATATTTTATATTAATTATATATTCTGTTGAACTTATGTCAGCTTAGAAGAAGAATGATGATGATGATGATGATGATATAATTATAAATTAAAGGTCGATGATGATGTTGTTGTTGATGATGATGATGATGATTATAAATTATTTTAATTGTTTTTAAATAAAATAATACATGAGAATCTTTCATAATTAATGAACAGCTTGTTGTTACTTCTTGTACCACTAATAATACAGATTCTTTGTTAGTATTTTATAACACCTGCATTGTTTACATAAAACAATTTGTTCATTTCTCACACATTATAACATTACTTGAAAGAAATAGCTTTCTTTCTTTCTTTTTAATTTTTACATGCAGAAAATTTTCCTAGGGATGCCTTCTGCATGAAAAATATTCAGGTAAATGCCAGCCAATATACTTAATGTAGTGAAACAAAAAGAAGTTCTTTTAAAAATAAAATTCAAATTTACAAACCTGATTTTCATTAAGTACAATGATGATTCCAGACATGCTAAGGTCTTATTGCATCTCCTCAGTGGAAAGTAGTTTAATAAACATTATTTATCCATTATTCACATAGAGTTCACTCTATTGCAACATTCAAAGCAGGATCCTAGCATGGTATTATGATTCCAGTTGCAGCTTTCACTGCATAGAATCACAGTTTGTCAGAGGATGCAGGTAAAAAAGATTTACCCTGGAAATTCAGGGCCAAATAGTGTGCCTCATGAATCTACTTTATCAGCTGGTGTGTAATCTTGTATCCCTTTTTGTCCAAGTGTGCAACTGATACACCTGCAGACAAAGGATTTGGGGATGACCTTCTAAGGTCACTGATATCCAAGTTATAGGGATATAAGTAGAGGTTAGTTTCAACTTAAGTATTGTGGTCTCTTCCTTCCCCATCCACAATCCAACCAGAAAAAATTTCATGAAATGTAAAAGAACCAATTTACTATTTGCTATGCTGGAAACTCTCCTACACCTCTCAAATACTTGTAGATTCAAGTCCATCCTGGACTCTAAACATCACCTCACAAATATTACACATTCCACACATCCTGTTCTCCATGAAACAAATTTCTTGCCCCTTTACTATAGCCTGTAACTGATATCCATGTAACATCTACTTTCAAATTTTTCTCTAAGTACTAGAGTTTGCATATATGTAGAATCCACTCTCATCTCTACTTATATCTCTCATCCAGATATCTGTAACAAAAACTTCCAGTTATTCTGGCTTAAAATCTTCCTTTCTCACATCTCTAAATTCATTTATGCTGCTTTCCAAAGACCTCAAATCTCCATCCATCTTTCATCCAAAAGTGAAGGCATCTACCTCACTTCACCCTTCTCTGAAGTCATTGTTCTCCATGACTTTGATATCCACCCACAACTTCTGCTGGCCTCATGGTACTGCTGTAACACTAAAGGTGCAGGTGCAGAAACAGAATCTGTCGCTTCTCTCATTTCTCTAGAACAAATAAGAACTTTTTCATTGATTGTTCGTAACTCACACCAGTGGTGGATCTACAATATTGGGGCTCTAAAGCTTAAAATGTTATGGGGGCTCCCTATACACCCATCAACAGTAGGATAACACCCAACTAGGGTCAAAGAATTTTCTTGTCCTTGCAAGAACTCCAGCTTTGAGGCCCTGATAGCCCAAATGGTGAAGTGATTCTGTGGAGTCCTTAAATATGAGTCTGACAGTGAGCACTCTTTCCACCAGAAACAAGGGGTTTCTTTGTCGATGTGGTTGTTCCATTGCAGATCACCACAATTTTCTTTACAGATTTAAGCACTACATTTCAGATTGTGATTTTCAAAGTCAATGGTCATCATCATCATTTAACGTCTGTTTTCCATGCCAGCATGGGTTGGATGATTTGACCGGGGTCTGGGAAGCAAAGAGGCTGCACCAGGATCCAGTCTGATCTGGCAGTGTTTCTACAGCTGGATGCCCTTCCTAATGCCAACCACTCTGTGAGTGTAGTGGCTACTTTTTATGTGCCACTGGCACAGGGGCCAGAGGAGGCTGGCAACAGCCATGATTGGTTGGTGCTTTTTACGGCCACCGGCACGGAAGCCAGTCAAGGTGACACTGGTATCAGCCACGTTCGGATGGTGGTTTTTTATGTGCCACTGGCAAGGGTATCACAACTACAATTTCCATTTGATTTTTATTTTGATGTTGATGTACTTGACCCAGTAGGTCTTCTCAAGCACAGCAGGTCACCCTACAATCCAAGGTAAGCACAGCAGGCCGTCCTGTTATCCATGAACTCACTTCATTTGTCAGGTCTTTGCAGTCACAGCATATCTCCAGAGGTCTCGATCTTTCATCATTGTCTCTGTGAGGTCCAACGTTCGAAGGTCATGCTTGACCACCTCGTCCCATGTCTTCCTGGGTCTACCTCTACCCCAGATTCCTTCAACTGTTTGGGAGTGGCACTTCTTCACACATCTCTCCTCATCCATCCGTAGTATATGACCATACCAATGTAAATGTCTCTCCTGCATGCCACATCCGATGCTTTGTATGTCCAACATTTCTCTCAGGGCATTTACACCCTGTTGTGCATGCACACTGACATTACACATCCACCGGATCATGCTAGCTTCATTTCTTTCGAGCCTACGCCTGTCCTCCACAGTCACAGCCCATTTTATTCCCCTGTTATTGCCAGTAAACAAATATTTTCCACACTATGCCTTATACTTTTAGAGTTATGGGGGTTTAAAATAAGGGAAGCATTATATACATGCATGATGCAACATTGAACAAAGACATAAACCTTAACAAATACTACAGCTGATATAATCTAATATTAATCTTATATTTAAGATACATATGAAAATTACAACCTACTTTTTCTTCTATTTTTTTATAGCAATGTATTCCCTTACAGTTTTGTCATATGAAGCTTCCTTGGAATATCATTTTCTAGAGACAATATGCATAAGGAATTTAAGTACTCTTCAGTCATGCTTTATATGTGTCACAATTTAATTTTAATACATTACGTATATATATATATGTATGAGCATCCATATATTAATGTGTTTGTGTATGTGTCTATGGATATATCTGCATGAATTTTTATGTCTTTCTTTCTGTATATCTATTAGCATAAATATATATGCATATAACTATATGTATATACATATTCTCTTTACTCTTTATCTTGTTTCAGTCATTTGACTGCGTCCATGCAGGAGCAGCACCTTTAGTCAAGCAAATCAACCCCAGGACTTATTCTTTGTGAGCCTAGTACTTATTCTATCAGTCTCTTTTGCTGAAGCGCTAAGTTACTGGGACGTAAACACCAGCATCAGTTGTCAAGCGATGTTGGAGGGACAAACACAGACACACAAACACATACATATATATATATATATATATATATATATATATATATACACATATACATAAATACGGCAGGCTTCTTTCAGTTTTCGTCTACCAAATCCACTCACAAGGCTTTGGTCGGCCCAAGGCTATAGTAGAAGACACTTGCCCAAGGTGCCACGCAGTGGGACTGAGCCCGGAACCATGTGGTTGGTAAGCAAGCTGCTTACCACACAGCCACTCTTGCACCTTGCCTGCTTCATCAAGTATATTATGTGTGCACTTGTGATAGTTATTGTTTTCAGGGATTGATTATGTAAACGGAAATATACTTTCATGCATTTTATTGAAGTAAAACATGGGTTTTGATGAGTGTTCTGAGGAATCCAATCAACATTACTTGAACAATTCATCTATTTTCATTAGATATACTTTCAGTTTGTTTGTAGCTTAAACGTTATCAGCAGGCCAGTTTTCTTTCTTTTTTTTTTTGTCATTATTCAGATAAATGTTGTTAACTTGATAATTAATTGCCAGTTTTTCAGTTTTAATAGAATTCTCTATAATCAACTGATTTCTTAGCATATTTATCAGATGATGACTGATTTTTCTTGTGGTAAAAGTCTTGAGGGATTGTAATGCTGAATTAAACTAGCTCCATAGCAAATTTATTTATATTTTTGGGAAAAATAATTTAGAAAATTACAGTAAATCAAACTTATTTATTTACATTTTTCTGTTCTAAAGAACAATGGATAAGTTACTGCAATTTTGTTTATAACACAAAGCATTTGAATAGTGAAAAAAAAATAGTATACAAGTGTGTGACTTTATTTTATTACATGTGTCATCAGATACATCTGTATGTAACATGATGTGTTTTACATTATGATATTAGGCAAATCTTCTTAAAGGAAGATATTTGTTATCAGTATTTCATTCATTTGTTTTTAAGCTAATATAGGTTTGATGAATATATTGTTGGGGCATCATCTTACAACCAGGTACTTTTTGAGTTATTAAGATAGCTTATTTTTTTAGTTAGAAATCTCTTATCCTACATGTTTTCAAAGGCACAAAACCAGGGGTTAATTTTGTTGATAGGAAATGACAATAATTTTACAACTTGTATCTCAATGATTTTCAGAGAAGTGCACACACACACACATACACAAACACACACACACACACACACACACACACACACACACACACATACACACACACACACATGAAGGCTTCTGTCAGTTTCTTATTTCTTTATTGCCCACAAGGGGCTAAACATAGAGGGGACAAACAAGGACAGACAAAGGGATTAAATCGATTACATCGACCCCAGTACATAACTCGTACTTAATTTATCGACCCCGATAGGATGAAAGGCAAAGTTGACCTCAGCAGAATTTGAACTCAGAATGTAACGGCAGACGAAATACTGCTAAGCGTTTCACCCAGAGTGCTAACGAGTCTGCCAGCTCGCCGCCTTACTGTCAGTTTCCGTTTACCAAATTTACTCATAAAACATTGTCAGCCCAGAGTTTTAATAGATGATACTTGCTCAAGGTGTCATGCAGTGGGATTGAACCTAAAACCATGTGGTTGGGAAGTAAACATTTTAATCACGTAACCATGACTTTTCAAGTAGTTTTATTTAATTAAACACATCCTCATATATTTCCATACATGATGTATTTGCATAATAACAGTTGATAAATCTTCTTAAAGGAGGATATTTTTGTAAGTATTTCATATAAATTAATTTGTAGTGACACTTTAGGCTGTGTTCTTAAATTTGCACAACAGTTTGATCCTCAAAAACTAGCTATTTGTTTCAATTTTCTTAATTTCAAGTTATTTCTGAGAACTCTGATGGACAGTCAGGATAGCAATTTTCTTCTTTTTCTAAGACTAAAAACATAACAACCAAGAAGGCAGCCTCTACATAGTCACTTGCCCTGCTAGAAATAGCAATCAAATCTGAAATTGAATTCTGTTATCTTAAACCTGGAATGACATATTGAATAATTGAACCCTGATAAATAAGGTCTAGATAAAAATTGCTGGGATGTTTATAGCTGGAACACTTTTTATAGTATAGCTGTTCTATTGTAGCTGGCCTGGAGCTTCAACAGCATCAGCTACAATGTAGTTTGTACAATAGTTACTCTTATACTGTTCTTTGAAATATTCATCAAACCATTTTATTTACTTTAAAAATTACTTTATGTTTCTTGGCATAGAATACTGTAAGTTTGCCCAGATTTACATGTTTGATAAATATATCTGCGTTGATACAATGTTGTAATATTAGATGGTCATAAATGGTTTTGGTTAATTTTCATTCATTGTTTACAATTTGTTTCGCCCATTGCTGACAGTTGTATTTTATAGAAACATTCCTGGCTATGAAGCATCAGATCTTTCAATCTTTTTTTTATCTATCTCATCTGAGTTTATATGTACACAGGCACACACACATACACACACATGTGCGCGTGCACACACACACACATACACACACACGCGGAGGCATATGTACATACGCACACACTGTTTTGATTTGATTAACCAATGACTCACTCTTGTATAAATATGACAGTATAAGCTATTGTTTTCTTGCTGAAGGATACGAGACTGTATATGAACAAAAAAATATATCATTATTATGAATCCTCTAAGAGCAGTGGGGAAGCAAGTCTGAACTTATTGCTCTTTGATTTAAAATGTTGTTAATCAAAGGTGAATGCACATCTACTACGTATGCTTGCACATATGCACACACACATGCACATACACTCACACATTTACACATACATTCATTTACTGACAAACACATGCACACATGCACACAAACACACATACAATTCATTGCAAGGCATAACCATATAATTACATATTTCATTTAAAAAAAAGCCAAAAGACGTCGCTAACTAGAGCTCTACTCTATACCTCGATGCATTTCCTGTTACTGTTTTAGAAAAGAAAAAAAGATCGAGTATACATTCTTTGTAGGACAAAGGGGTTTGTGAACAAAATTATAAAATTTTCTTTGTATATTATTTTATGTAAAGATTTTGGTATTGAATTTTTCTTTATGTTAGGAGAGAGAGACAAGAGATAAAAATGCTTGAGAGATCAATACACACACATACACATACACACATGCATGCACACATACACACACATGCACATATGCACATACACATGTATGCACATATGCATACACACACATGTGCATGTGTCTATTCTCTAGTTTATTTCTTTGTACCAGTAAAAATGCAGAAGCATTATTCACATAAACTCCACTGAATGTAACTTTGAACATGGCAAAGATGTTATTCCTTTTTACTGGTTTCAGTCAATGGGCTGTGGCCATGCTGGGGTACCACCTGGAAGGGTCTAGTCTAATGGTTCTCAACCATTTTTCCTCTATGGACCTCTTTAATTATTATTTTATTCTGGTGGATCCCTATGGCCATTTGATGTTTAAAAACTAGTTTAATAGCTATTTTTTTTCAAAATTCTTATTCTGTTTTTCACACATTAACTTGTATAGGTTGAACCATATAAAATGTTAGAGAAAGAAACCAAGCAGGTTCCTGCAATACATACCAACACATATCTAATGCAAATTTTTTAGAGGGGCCCTTAAAATACTCGTGAATCCCCAATTTACTATTTTATTGCATGGACCCCCAGAAATCTTATATGGACTCTCAGGGGCTATATGAACCATGGTTGGTGTAGTCAATTAAATAGACCTAAGTACTTATTATCTCTAAAGTCTGGTACTTATTCTATCAGTTTCTTTTACCAAACCACTAACTTAAGGGAACACATGTTGTCAAGCAGTGAAAAACATGCAAAGAAACATGCTCAAAGTTTTTGCCAGCCCCACTCCCATGCAATTTTATTGACTAAATTTACTCTTTAGTATTTCAAGATATTTTAATGTAATTTTAGTAAATGTATCTATTAAAATGAGATGTCGGTGTTATCTTCATTTTTGCCTAACTTAGACAACAGTTTATTCACCACATCCTGTATGAGTAAATATATATATATGCATACATACATACATACATATATGTATATATGTACACATACATACACACACACACACACACACACATACATATATACACATATACATATATATATATATATATATATATATATATACAATGGGCTTGTTCCAGTTTCTATTTACCATATCCACTCACAAGGCTTTGGTCAGCCTGAAGGTATAGACACTTCCTCAATGTGTTACACAGTGGGACTGAACCTGAAATCATGTGGTTGGGAAGCAAACTTCTTACCACACAGCCACAGAAAATTTTAAAGAATATTTCACTTCATAGATTGATATCTATTCTATAAAATCTAAATGACAGTCTATTGGTTTTCATTACAGACCTATAGAAAGAAATATTTCAGTTGAATCACTCTTTAAGTTGCTGGACACAGTTAATTAATATCTTTTTTGCTTTCAACATCTAATATTAAGGTGAAGAAAATGCCTTTGTGTTGTACATATAAATTTTATGTTGATGGAGTATATAAATTTGCCTTCTGATTTTAACTAACAAGAATATTCCTATTTAGTTGCTTAATTTACTAGGAATAGCAACCAAATCTCAGCTTAGGATCATTTAAAAAAAGGATGAATACAATGAATAATGTAGTAATATACATAACATGTTAGAAAAAGATATGCAGTTATCTCAGGAATACTTTCAGTCATATGACAGTTTGAATAGAGAGGACTTGGAGTGAACAGCTACAACTAGCATAAACATTTTTAAAAAGCAAATATTCATTTATGTTTTATAAAATTTATTTCAGTTTTCAGATTTTAATTTATATTTATGCTGGCTTTCGTTCAACAGTAAAAACAGAACCATGCAAGACATTGAGCATTAATCAAAGGCACAAAAGAATACCAGTTCCCTTTCTGCAAACACATTAATTTCATTTTATATTTTACATGAGGCTAAGATGCATGCATGGGCATGTGGTTAAAGAAGCTTGCTTCTTAACCATGTGGTATTGAGGTCAGTCTCACTGTGCAGTGCCTTGAGCAAATGTTGTCTAGTGTAGTTTTGGGGTATAAGTGGATTTGGTAGATGGAAAGTGAAAGATACTTGTTTTATATGTATGTATGTATGTAGTATGTATGTATGTATGTGTGTATGTGTGTATGTATGTATGTATGTGTATACATATATACACACACACACACACTCACATGTGCACACACACACACACACACACACATGCACACACATGTTGTGTGGCTCTAATCTTCCATGGAAACATGTCTGGTCATGGAAAATATTGCTTGGAAACAGGTGATAGCTGGCAACTGGAAGAGCATCTGGTCATATAAAATCTATCTGAACAAACTCCATTTGTCCTGTAAAAGTATAAAAAATTAGTCAATAAATGATAATGCTAAGTTATTTAATACACTTATTTTGTAAAATAGTTTTGTGGAAAATTTTTGAGAAACTGATATTTATTTGTAAATCTAAATACATAGATAAAAAAAAATCATATATAGGCACAGGCGTGGCTGCATGGATAGGCATGGATGTGGCTGTGTGGATTGGCGCAGGTGTGGCTGTGTGGTAAGAAGCTTGCTTCCCAACCACATGGTTCCGGGTTTTGTCCCACTACATGGTACCTTGGGTAAGGGTCTTCTACTGTAGCTTCGGGTCAACCAAGGCCTTGTGAGTGGATTTGGTAGACAGAAGCTGAAAGAAACCCATCGTGTGTATATATATATATGTGTGTGTGTGTGTGTGTGTCTGTGTTTGTTCCTCCACCATCGCTTGACAACCAATGTTGGTGTGTTTATCTCCCTGTAACTTAGTGGTTCGCCAAAAGACCACTAGAATAAGTATTAGGCTTACAAAGAATAAGTCCCGTGGTTGATTTGTTTGACTAAAGGCAGTACTCCAGCATGGCCACAGTCAAATGATTGAAACAAGCAAAAGAAAAAAAGAAAATATATTTTGTTCCATATTGATCACTCCAAGCAATCTTCATACATATTTTGTGTAGTTAAGAACATAACCAAAAATATTAACCTGGGCACAATGAAAGCAGACGAAGTAATATTTCAAAAGAAACTGTTGGTTCAAACTTGCTACATGGGAAGCATCCTGTTGTACAATGCCCAAATGTATGAAGAGATCACCCAATGATTGTCTACGGCAAGCTCAGCTTTGAGAGACTCCAACACAGAGTATGGAAAGATCATGGCATCTGACAACGAAGATTAAAATGTACCCAGTAGTAGTGCATATACCCCTCTCCTATACAGCTGTGAAATGTGGACATTCTACAAATGTCATTGTAAATAGGTAGACTTATTCCATGCAGTTGAGTTCTACAAAGGTTTAGTGGTGAGAAAAATTGACAACGTTCTTAAAAAGACTCTGGGCATCAACTAGAATCAACCAACTAGTCTGTCCTGAAGGACTTTCATGCTGGATCCCATGGATAATTACCAGAAATCTTTAGCATGGCAGTGCTATCAAGTGACATAACTGGTTTATGGCAAACTCTACAAGCATGGAAGTACTGTTAGTTAGCCCAACATGAAATGCATGCTGAGAAATGAAACTGTTCTTCATGCATCCATCCAGTGTCCAAGCATTGCTGGTTTGTGGGTTTATGTCAAACATCTGCTCTCATATGTGGGATAGATCTGGCTGTCAGCTGAGTCCATAGTGAAGATTCTGCCACTGCCTTCTTTTTGGCCTGGAAGTGTAGGCAATATTTATCTTTCTGGCAGCCTTAGCAAAAGAGGTTGTGTTGTGGACCAGATTGAAATGGCTAAAGACAAACATGGAAAGTAATGGTGGAGCAGGAAGCACTGCTTTCCTGCAAATTTGTTGAAAGGTGGGTGAATGCAACAAGAATGGGTCTACTCTAAGCATGTGCTTGTAGATTGAGAGAAGAAGATGAAGAGAGGGCATTTACCCTAGTGGTCTGGCCATCTGTAGTATAAATATTTCTAACACAGTGAGGAAGCCAGAGATTTGGGTGAGTGGGGTGTTGATTTAAAAATAGGTGTCCTTGTACTTCAATAAATAAATGCGCCCTTTTAAAGCCTAGCCAGGCTCATGGGCCTGGTTTCCCAGTTTCAAAGGTGTATGCGTTCCCCAGCTGGATGGGATGCCAGTCCATCGCAGCATTACTCATTTTTGCCAGCTGAGTGGACTAGAGCAACGTGAAATGAAGTGTTTTGTTCAAGAACACAACACGTCGCCTGGTCCAGGACTCGAAACCACAATCTTACGGTCATGATGCTGACACCCTAACCACTAAGCCATGCACGTCCACATCCTAGTACTTGACTGGTGTTTTATTATTGTTGATCTGAAAAAAATGGAAAGCAAAGTCAACTTCAGCAGGATTTGAACTCAGAATGCAAGGATCCAGAACAAATACTACAAGGTAATTTTTTATATTCTTATGATTCTGCTACTCTCTATAATAATAATGATGGTGATGATGGTAATGTTGCTGCTGCTACTGCTGATGTTGATGATGATGCTTGTGATGATTAAGAGGAGACGGATTCTATTTAATGAATGCGAATTGACTAACATACTTCTTTTTAAATTGTACATTATTAGTTTGGAAATTAAAAATATTGTGTGTAAAATAATAAATAAATAAAACAAGTCCTGAGTCAACAGAAATAATGAGCTGGATGACATTTTCTTGAACAAAAGAAACTCAAAGAGTGGAATGTATAAATCTAAATAAGGCACTTTTAAAGTAAAATGACTGAGATGTCATCAGAAATGTGTCATTTTACAAACATAAGTATTTTATAGTCTGTATAAAGTTGCTGTTTTAGAAAGTATGACACACAAAGAGCCTGTGACAGAAATATATTCATGAAGGATAAAGTTGGATGTAATAACAATATACTTTAGAGAAAACATAAGAGCTAAGAACAATAGAAACAAATCATATTTGTTTTAACAGGAGTATTTCTATTCGAACATAGAAAATTTATTTTGTAATGAAATTGCAAGTTATGCAAAAATTCACACATACTCTCTCTCTCCCCCACCCCACCACACACATATGTATATTAATTCAGGATGTTAACATTTGGATGTAGATGTCTTTTTTGGATATAAATTTTAAGAGAAACAGAAATTATTCCATGGACATAATTCTTAAAATACAAGAAGTTTTATGTCTTTATGTATAATATTTATGGTTATTCTAAATTTATAAAAGAAAAAAAACTAAAACATAGCCCTGTTAAAATAAAAACCTAAATAACTCCAACACAGTACAATACCATCTCTCTTTGTATATGGGATTATATATGTGAAATTATTACTTAGTAACTTAAAATAGAGGCCAAATAAAACTATTCAATCTTTGCGACAGCCTATAATTGAAACAATCAATTTACTTACTCTTAATGATGCTAATATATTGCAAAACATGACCTTCAATCTACAAACCATAATTTATTTAAGTAATTTCAGAAGTTGATAAAGAGATTTTTTCGAATTATAAAAATGTATGAAATATCTTGATATGAATTTACTTTTTATTTTGTCTGAAGAATTTATGCAAAAAAAAAAAAACCAAAAACCAAAAACAAAAAAAAAAAAATCATATCTTTTGTAAATCATGTATATGGAATGCAAGAACTGTTATTTGTGTCAATGATAATAGAACCCCATTGTAAGACACTTTTACAGGGAATGAAATTAATATTGTAAGAATGCAAAATGATTTAAATATAATATAAACATGAATTACTTAAGCTCTATTCTTCACGATGCCAGGCTTGGAGATTTCGCTGTAGTATGGATATCAAGGAAACTACTAACATAACCATTTAAAAAATTTCTTCTGAAATTTTCAAGTTCAATTGAATGTTATAGGAGATTTTAACATTTGACTCGAAATGTTGTAGACACAATTTTTTCACCTCTTGAGTATAGATTTTCTATGATCATTTAGCTGTTTACCTTCTTACTTCAGTTTTGTGAAAGACAATACTACCTAACCAGCATGCAGGATTGTGCAGCATGTAGTGCAGTATATTACATCTAATTTTCTGTTTTCATTCTCTTTTTAAATATCTGAAGGCTTTGGTGATGATTCCAGCCGCCCCGACTGCCTCCGTGCCAGTGGCACGTAAAAAGCACCATCCGATCATGGCTGTTGCCAGCCTCACCTTGCCTCAGTGCCGGTGGCATGTAAAAAGCACCCACTACACTCATGGAGTGGTTGGCGTTAGGAAGGGCATCCAGCCGTAGAAACATTGCCAGATCAGACTGGGCCTGGTGCAGCCTTCTGGCTTCTCAGACCCCAGTTGAACCGTCCAACCCATGCCAGCATGGAAAGCGGATGCTAAACGATGATGATGAGGATTGAGAGAATGAACAACCATTACAGAGTCTTTTTTGCTTGGGCTATTTGGATAACAAAGTATAATAAACTGCTGATCCATTAATATCTGTAAATCTATTCTCAAGTATATTAATGCTTTAATAAACTTTAGAACAAATTTGTAGATATTAAGCACAGATATACACAAGTGGTCTTTTATGAAGTCATTTTGTGAACAGAAAAACGGGGCTCAAGGCGACTGGTTTCAATTCATGTTTGGATCTCATCTGGAACAGTGTACCCTCTTTGAAAACATTGTGTATATAGTCGCTATTACTAAAGACTTCAGTAAATTGAATAAGCTGATTTGCATAAATAACATTTTCTTGGCAGTTAATTCAACTATTGAATTGTTTACATGTTATTGTTTTAACGCTATGATGTATTTTACTATCTCCTCTGCTTTCAAGTATTTGGACTAGTCCCCTATTTCCTTTCTCACCCTTCTTTTTTTTTCTCAGCAACAGGTGTTCATGCTGGACATTAACTGCATTAAACCCACCTCTTCCTTTGGCTAAGTTATAAAATAATACTCACCTCTATTTGTCACTACTGTGATGTTTCAAGAATTTGTATGTTACTGATATTGTTGTTTAACTAAAGATCAACCCTGTTGATTCAGATCTACATTCAAGAGCATTCAAGTTACAATCATCTTATCTTTTATATTACCATGTACTTTGGAATGACCTTATCCATTGTGTCCTTTTTTTTAAAGAAGATAGGTACAGGCTCATATTTAGGTGTTCATGGGTTTAGGTACTGCTCCAAGAAAATGGGCTCCATTGAAATATTATGAAATTGGTTCCCATCTAAGTAAATTCATGGGATTCTTTAGTTTCTGGGTCTAGTGCTGCAGTACACATAACATTTACCTTAATATGGTACTGAGCAGGGTGTGATTCTAGAGAGATTTAGCTATCATTTCTAGCAGATCAAATGACCCATATAGAGGCTCCCTCATACATTGCCAGCTTCTGTGGTTCACAAACTTGCATTTCTTTTCTTTTTTTGCTTCATTTGTATAACTCTGAGGGCCAAGTGTTAAATCAAGATCTAGTTAGGTGATATAGGATTTCCACAAGAGTTAAATTTTGCTCACTTATGATATTTGTTTGTGAATTCAGGGATATATTAACCCCCTACCTTCCTCCTCCTTGTTTTCATCTTCATCTTCTTCAACCACCACCACCATCATGAACTAGATATTACTAACTATTCTTCCATAATGATTTTTAGGCACGAAGCCAGCAGTTTGAGAGGAGGGTTTTAGTTGACACCACTAACTCCAGTACTTGACTAGTACTTTACTTTATCATTAGCAAAAGATGAAAAGCCATGTTGACCTTAGCTGGATTTGAACACAGAATGTAAAGAGCCAGAAACTCTTCCCTAATAATAATAGTATTAATAATCGACCAGGTACACGAATGATATTCAATTCATCCAAAATATTACTGGGATTAACTTTGCTAACCTAAAAAGGATGAAAGGTGAAATTGATCCGTTAACCTATGCAAGATTTGACTGCAGAAACATGATACATATTAAGTACTGTGAAGCATTCCATCAAAAAAATTTATTGTTTACACCATATTATATGCCTTGGAAAAAAAAATACAACAATAATGATACCCCATGAATTTAGTAAAGATTTTAGTTTGTTTTTTGTTGCCATTACATAATCACATTTTGCTGGCAATATACTTTGATAAATCTGTTAGTTTTGCAATTTACATAATAAATAAGAGTTATTGCTTCTATGCCAGAGCTAAATTATTATCTGTTTATATTCAGTGGCAAACCAATCAATCATATAAGAGTAAAGATGAATATTTTGTCATGTAACTCCTAAGATTTTGAGAAATTGAGAGATAAATGTAAGCAGTGTTGCAGAAATAATTATTAAAGAATGTTATCGTTGTTAATGGAGATTCATTTGGCTATTATGATGAGTTAATTACATGAGATCAATTTAACATCTATTTGTACTGGTGGCTAAAACAATAATAATGCACTATAAAGATGCATCACTGGTAAGACCATTTTGGTTAAGTGAACTACCTTACTGGTATGAAATATTGAAAGTAACTACTTTTAGTAAAGCTTCTACTTTTAACACATCTTTATAACTAGAGATGGCTTCTACATTTCCATTCAACCCATTAGAAATAGCAGCCTTATGTCTGTCATTATTCAGTTTTATTTCAACATTTCTTGCCAATAGAGAAAGAGCTGGTTTCTAACCTAGATCCAAGGCTCCTTCATTGGAATTTCAACAACACCAACAGGGTATTCTTGTATGTATGTATATGTTCACATTTGCATATTTTGTTTTATGTATGTATTCTCATGCATATAGTTGCATATCTAGACATGCTTGTATATATTTAAATGATAAACATCATCATCATCATCGTCATCATTTAACGTCTATTGTCCATGCTAGCATGGGTTGGATGTTTTGACCAGGGCTGGTAAGCTGGAAGGCTGCACTAGACTCCAGTCTGATTTGGCATGGCTTTCTATGGCTGGATGGCCTTCCTAATACCAACCACTCCATGAGTATAATTGGTGCTTTTACATGCCACCAGCATGGGTGCCATTTGCATGACACTGGTATCTGCCACGACTGCGATTTTGCTCAACTTGATGGGTCTTCTTCTCAAGCATGATGTAATGCCAAAGGTCTCGGTCATTGCCTATGTGAGGTCCAACACTCAAAAGGAACTCAGCCACTTTGCCTCCATGAGTCCAATGTTCGAAAGGAACTCAGCCACTTTGCCTCTGGGAAGCCCAGCACTCGATAGGAACTCAGCCGCTTTGCCTTCATGAGGCCCAATGCTTGAAAGGAACTTAGCCACTTTGCCTCCATGAGGCCCAATGCTCCAATGGTGCTCTTTACGTGTCACTGGCATGGGTGCTAGATACATGACACCAACATCAGACAAGACTACGATTTTACTTGGCTTGTCAGGTTTTCTCAAGCACAGAATATTGCCAAAGGTCTCGGTCACTAGTCATTGCCTCTGTGAGGTTCAAAGTTTGAAGTTCATGCTTCACCACTTTGTCCCATGTCTAGATAGGCACTTCTTTACACAAATGTCCTCATCCATATGCATCACATGACCATACCAGCACAGTCGTCTCTCTTGCACACCACATCTGATGCCTCTTATGCCCTACCTTTCTCTCAAGATGCTTACACTCTGTTGACCATTCACACTGACATTGCACATCCAGTGCCGCATACTGGCTTCATTCCTTTCAAGTCTTTGCATGTCCTTGGCTGTCACAGTTCATATTTCAATACTATGTAGCATGGCTGATTGCATACAGGCATCATACACTCTGCGAGAGAGGCCCTTTGTTGCCAGCAGAGAGGATTTCTCTGAACTTTGCCAAGCCTAATCATATTCTCACAGCTACATTCTTGGAGTATCCCGTTCCATTACTAACTTGGCCACCTAGATAATGGAAGCTATCTACTACTTCTAGCTTGCCCCACTGGCAGTTGATGGGGTCTATTTTCTGCACATCTTCTGCTTTTGTAGTACCTGTGCATCTTCCACATACGAAAGCTAATTTCTCTGTTAACCTTTCTCTGATATTGTCTGGAGGACTATGATGAACAAGAGGGGGTTAAGCACAAATCCTTGGTGAACCCCTACTTGTACACTGAATTCTTTACTCTGCTTATTGCCAACTTTCACCTTATTGGTGGCATCTCTGTACATAGCTTGTACAGCTCTCATTAACCACTCGTCTATCCCTAGTTTCTGCACTAACCACCAGAGAAGGGATCAGGGGACCCTCTCTTGCACAAACTCACTGCCATCTTGGTTACACTTGATAGCAACTTCTTTTCAAGCAGTATAGTTTATTTTATCTTTTAATCAAGATACACACGCACAACACACATACACACACACACACACACAGAGATAAATATGGTGGTTGCATTCCATTACATCCACTTGAAATCAATAAAATACTGATCAATACAGAGTCCTGTAGTCGATATATATCTATCTATAAACTCTTGATTGGTGTGCCTCAACATGTCAGCCATGCAAAAACTGAAATCAGTTTAAGAATTAATAATGAAAAAATTGCTTATTTATATTAAATTGTTTCACATGAAATGTCGTATTTGAAAGGTAACAATAAAATGTTTTGGAAGTGTTAGAGAACTGATTTATTTAATCAAAGTATGATCCATGTTCATTTATAACGTTTACCTAACATATCTCTATGTCATATATTCCATCTTTAAAAAAATTAATATTTTGTTGTGATAAACTGTCCAAATGCTTCAATTACCTCTTCTCTGTATAAGAATGTTTTATTGCTTATTAAAAGCTCAAAATGCTTAAATAAGTGATGATCAGTTGGAGTGATATCAGGGGAATAAGGAGAATGTTGCAAAATCTAATAATTCAGGTTTTGCAACTTTGGGACCGTAGCTTGAGGAGTGTGAGGACGTGCATTGTTGTGGAGCAAATTGGGCCATCTCTATTCACTAGTCTAGGTTGCTTCTTTATCAAATTCTTATGCATACCATCAATTTCCTGGCAATACAATGTTACCATTTTTCCCTGTTGCAAAAATGAATAATGGATAACACCCTTTGCAGACCACTATACAGCAACCATTAACTTTTTAGCGTGCAATGGTGGGTTTGGGTAGTGTTTAGATGACTCTCCTACATCAAACCACTGTCCTGTTCTGCTGTTGTCAAAGAGTATCCATTTCTCATCACAAGTAATGATTTGATGCAAAAATGGTCTTTTTCTAGTTGTGAAAGCAATAAGAAGCACACTTTGAGGCGTCTGGTTTTTGAATCTCGTTCAGTTGATGTGGAAAAAAATCTATGTATTTTCTTGACTTTTTCATTATTTTACAGATGTCCAAAATCAGCTGTGCAAGATGTTTGGAGTTCTGATGAAAGTTTTCACACCTTTGTTCTCAGATTTTGTTCAACCAAAGCATTTAATCCATCATGCCAAATAATTGATTTTGGCCTACCCCTTGGTTTATTTTCAGGGCTACCATCTCCTGAACGAGAACTTTGAAACCATCTTTGAACAGTTCTGATGTCAACAAAACCATTACCAAAGGCCTGCTTGATATTCCGTCGAGCTTCTGTGGCAGAGTGACCCAATTTGTACTCATACAAGAAAAATAACTCAGCATAGTTTGGTTATTATCATTTTCATAAGATCTATGGGTATGAATTTTGCATACCAATATTGTTGGGAAAGAAGAAGAGTCAAGACTAAATGCAAGATATACACAACTGAGTTTTTAAATGGCTGAAATAATAAGTAATTAAAAAGGCGACATTTCATGTGAAACAACCTAATATTTATCAGAGATCGCCCCCCTCTCTCTCTCTTTCAGTTCTAAGTGATATATTCTTTTGGCATTGGATTTTCGTTTTATTTTATGAAGCAGTTCATTTATTTCTTCATTTATTGTTGGTTGGAATATCACTTACAGCACTAAATTCTATTTATATATTCTTCTCACCTTAATTCACTATCACTTAAATTTTGATCATATTTTCATAATATTTATGTATTTCCATATATCTTTTCATATAATGTTGACTAATAAGGCACCTCCTAATCCAATATTTTGAACATTTATTTAAGATTCATTAACTTATTAATTTGTTAATTGAATATTTAAGATTTGAAAATTAAAGCTGTAAAATAGCTGATAGTGATTGTAACATCTACACATCAACAGAGGCTGGAGACACACATGTATATACTTGAATATTTGAAGATATTTAATAATAATGCTTCTTATATGTTAGTATGCAGGAAGGGTCGGGTGCAAAAGTAGGTATACAGTAAGTATCACAGCAACGCTATAATACTTAATTCATTAAAATTATTAGCATATTAAATTAGCTAGTCTCATTTTTAATGTTTTCAGTATCATTAATCATAATACATTTATCTTAACTATAGTAATACTTTTATTGTAATTTTTTTTTTGATGAAAGTAAATGAGTGTTGTCTTTTTTTCATAATTGTATACCTACTTTTGCACCACCCTGCATCTATATCTTTCTGTCCATCTATCCATCCATCCGTCTGTCTGTCTATTTATCTATGTGTATGTATATATAGATGCAGGCATGGCTGGCAGCTAAGAAATTCACTTTGCAACCATGTGATTTCAGGTTCAATCCTACTGCATGTCACATTGGGTAGGTGTCTTCTAATGTAGTCCTAGGCTGACTAATGTTTTGTCAGTGAATTTGGTTGATGGAAATTGTGTAAATCCTTTGAATATGTGTGTGTGTGCATGCATGTATGTGTTTTGTGTATGTGTGCGTGAGTGTGCATGTGTGTGCATATGTGTGTATGGAGAGAGGGAGAGAGAAAGGGAGAGAGGGAGAGAGAAAGGAAGCGGGAGAGGGGGGAGAGTGAGAATTATTTGTTAGCAGATAATTTTGTTAAACAAGTGGCTGACACATAGTCGCTTAATCTGCTGAAAATAGCAACCAAAACTCTAACAAGTTACACACTACCATTTTAAATTTGGGAAGGACACATTGTAAGACCTGCAAGGTGATAGGTAATGCTTGTCTTCTTTTGACTCACATGATATCATTAAAGTGCTGAGAAATAATGAACGATACAAGTACTTAGGGATACTGCAAGATGATAAGTTAAAGGGAAGGGAAATGAGTAAAACAAACAGTGTAAGATCATAGACTTTGCAATACCTTATGATAACAGAGTGGATGCCAAAGAAATTGAAACAAAATTGAGAAATATAGTGACCTAACTAGGGAGCTGAAAAGATTAAGACAAAGTGACAAATGTTTCTGTAGATGGTGCACTTGTCACAATGCCAAAACTGCTATCTAAGGGGCTGAAGAATATTGGAATTGATACTTGTTTTTGTGACCTGCAAAATGTACCATCATGCATTCTGTATAAATCCTAAGAAAGATTCTTGGATTAAGAGGAGACAGACTTGTCACCAAACCATATGATAACATTCCAGCTAGCTAAATTAGCATGAAATTGCTTTATAATAATAATAATAATAATAATAATAATAATAATAATAATAATAATATAAAGGATTGAGGTAACTCTGCCAGAAGATATAGAGTCAAAATTAAAAGAAGAGTGCCATTGTTATCTAGTGAATGATATTTTGACATCTCGTGTGTCTTCAACTAGTTCAAAAAATAATTTTGTCAATCTTCTTCATTTTGGTTAACATAGAAAAGATTGAGGTGACTCTTCCTGAAGATATAGAGTCAAAATTAAAAAAAGTAGATTGACAAAATTATTATGTAGAAGTAGATTCCCAGTGTAGATTATGAAAATCAAAAGAGGAAAGCGTTACTCATATAGTAAGTGAATGTAGCATGCTGGCACAGAAAGAATACAAGAAAAGACATAACAATCGAGGGGAAGCAATCCACTGGGAGCTTTGTAGAAAGCTAGGATTTGAACATACTGATAAATGGTATGAACATGAACCTAGTAAAGTACTAGAAAGTAAGAAATACAAGATGTTGTGGGACTTTAACATTCAGATTGACAGAGTAATAGAAGCTAGAAGGCCTGATATTGTAGTAGTAGATAAAGAGAATAGAAAGAGCCAGATAATTGACTTTACAGTCCGAAATGATAAACCAAATTAATATGAGAAGTATAGAAAAAATAGTAAAGTACCAGGACCTTGCTATTGAATTACAGAGACTATGGAAAGTGCAGGTAAAATGTATCTCAGTAGTTATAGGTGCATTGGGGACTATACCTAAAGATTTGAACAGATGGATAGAGGAAATAGGCATAAAACCCAGTTTAGTACAGCTGCAGAAAACAGTATTAGGGGCAGCTAGAATACTTAGGAGGGTTCTTGGCATCTAAGGCAACTTGTTAGGATTCTTTTCTTTTCAATTGAGTTTATATGATTAATAATAATAATATAATAATAATAATAATAATAATAATAATAATAATAGTGGAATCTAAAAACAGAAACAATTCCTATCATAGTAGGTGCATTAAAAATATTCAGACAAATACATAACAAAAACATCAGGACTTACAAACACATATAACATACAGAAAATTGCATTACTAGGCACTGCACACATCCTATGCAGAACACTTTCAATACAGTAACCATCAGAGCATCACAACAAATCACAGCACATACCCAAGGCACACAGAGCTGCCCTCGGTAGTGAAGTGAAAGCTCGTTATAAAAATAAAACTACTGATTGATAATAATAATGATAATAATAATAATTTCAAACTTTGGTACAAGGAAAACAAGTTTGGAAGAGGGGGTAAGTCGATTACATCGACTCCAGTGCTCAACTGGTACTTATTTTATTGATCCTGAAAGCATGAAAGGTAAAGTCAACCTTGACAGAAGTTGAATTCAGAATATAAAGACCAATGAAATAGGTAAACCAGACAGAAAAGCACAGAAAGCCATTTGTTAGCAACACTCACTGAATTGAGTACTGGACCTGCCATGCCCTTTGTCAATCAGACAATGCTACCAGTGGAGGTTCCACTTTGGTGTTCTATAGAGGGTTAGTGTGAGGTAAGAACAATGACATTCTTGAGAAGACCATGAGCATCAACAAAAATCAACTGTCTGATCTGTTTCAAAAGACTTTTGGATTAGATCTCATTGATCATTTCCAGAAATCCCCGGTCTGGCATTGCTATCGCCAGTGTGTGTGTGTGAACATTGTTTGTGTGGGATAAACTCTAAGGCACAGACAGAGTACTACTCTTAGGTCAGCCTCAGATGTGTACAAAGAAAGAAAGCTTGTTTTGCTTGCGCTTTTCCAGTATCTTAGCATTTCTAACTTGTAGAATTATGCCAAACACTTGCTATTGGGTGTGGGGGATAGATCCAGCTATCAGCTGAATCCATTAGGAAGATCATCCTGCCACCTTCCTTTGACCAAAATGGGTAGACAGTCTTCATCTGTCTGGTGACTTCAGTGCAAGATGTTATGTGAGGGGACAAGACTGAAGAGCTAAAAACAGACACCTTCTTTGGCCAAGGCCTCATCAGCTTTTGAAGTTTGGGTGCAAAGTAAAGTGCTGCTTCACAGCAAATTTGTTGAAAGGTGGAAGAGAATAGCAAAGATCTGAGTGAATGGGGTTTGCTCCAAGTATATTGAGGAAGGAGGATAGGGAGAGAACACTTACCCTAGTGGTAAAGGAGATCATGGTTTTGTGGGATTTGCACATGCAACCTTCAGAAGTTTTCCCCTATTGTAGAATTATTTCTTGTTTGCATGTTTTGTTTTTGTTAACCCCACACTGTAATGCCCTGTACTATTTTAAACATTTTTTTCTTGTATCCCTAGTGGTTACTGAAAAAACATTATTATCATTAAAATTATTATCATTAAAATTATTTCTGTTATTATTAATATTATTATTATTATTACTATTATTATTATTATTATTATTTACTTTTAATCTGCATGTTCGTTGCAATAACTTCGAGACACACCCAACATCTTAGGGTGAGTGAAGGATAGGAGATGGTAAAGTATGACTGAAATCTTGGGGAGGGGAAATGGCAGGAGCAGTAATGAAATAGCTTCAAGTAATATGACATAGATATTTTAATTTGATAGGGTTTTTCTAAGGATGTGAGCAGTATGTGTCAGCAGAATGATTTGGATTTCTCTGAGATATGGTTCTCCTAGAATGTTATCTAGATGTTTCTGACATCTCCTTTTTTATCATACCTAGGGCACCTATGATAACAAGAGCAGTTATCACTTTAAGATGTCACATCTTTTGTATTTCAATTTCCAGGTCCTTATATTTACTTAATTTGTCAAATTCCTTTACAGATATATTTTTATCAGTGGGAACACTTACATCTATTAGTCTACAAATATTTTCCCCTGTTCTTAATGACTATGCCTAGTCGATTATCCTGGGTCATTCTGTCGGTGTTAACTAGAAAATCCCAGAGGATAGTAATGTTTTTACCTTCAAGGACTGGCTTGGGATGATGTTCATACCAGTAAGCAGGAGTGCTGATTTTGTAGTGTTTACATATTTTCCAATGTAAATACTGTCCAGCCCTATTGTGGCATTTTCCTCCTCCTCCTCCTCCTCAATATAATATTCTCCTTGTAGCATTGATTGGGCTCAATCTAAAGTTGATCTCTCACTGGATGATATATGAATGTTTATATGGTTTAAATTGATATTATAAACAGAACATATTTAACAGCTAAGATGTACTATTGTAGTTGGTAAAATTGCTATTATGGATATACTATAGATTTCTCTGTATAAACATCTTACTATTTTTTTTCCTTTTTAGCTCTATTATATTTAATGTGTTTTTTAACTGGAAATAAATCAATAAAATATGCAATTAACAAAAGTTCTTTTTGATTTGTTTCACTACAAAATGAATATAAAAATTTCATATTTTATTCCAGTTGTAAAAGTTATGGTCTTCTTATGGGATTGATAAACTTGAAGATCTTATCAGTTTTTCCAATTATTTATGTTATTCTTACTAAGTAATTCAATTGTTCATCTCAACCTATTCGGTAAAATAAAAAGCAATATGATTTCATCCAAGAGTTCAATTTCTGTTAGGCTCTTCATAATAAATCAATAAGGGTTGACTGAGCTGGTACTTTTATTTTCTGCCACCCCTCTCTCATTTGGCTGATCTTTAAATAAATCAAAATATTGGGCTTCATCCAAATTCTAATAAAAGTTTTATAGAGCTGGCATAATGAATCAATAAAAAATAAATATTTCAGAGCAAACCAATTTGTTTATTACATTCTAAAAGCATTCTTGCTAAATAAAGTAAAAAAGAAAATAAATTGATTTAACTTTTTCAAATATATCTTTCATTTTCTTTCCTTTTTAAATGCAATATGTTTAGAAAATGGGATAGGTTTACAAACTCATTGCAGTCTATGAGTGAAGTCTGTGAGTAAATTACTAAATTTAATGCATCATTCATTGTTGTACTGAATCACAGCTTAGTCAATAATTTATTCTTTAGGATGAGATTCTTAGGAGACACCAACATTAACTTAGATCAACACTAAATATGATTATGGTTTAAAATGACAAAGTAGTGCAATGCTGGTAGGTATCATTTATTCCTTGGTCAATCCTGACATTCAGACAGGGCTTACCTGGAAATAAACAATCAACAAATTAATCTTCCTCATTTTAAGCTATAGCTATCAGTTGTGCTGACCCTGCTGAAGAGGCTTCAGTCTTAAATCTGAAACCGTCGACAGTATAGTCATGCTATGACTGCCACTTTCAGCCGTTTACAGTCACTATCAGTATGTATGTATACAATTATGTGCATTGACTGTAGTATCAGTGCACTTTAGCTCTTATTTCTAGCACTGTAGGTTTTCTAACACCCTCTGTCATATTTCATGACAATTATAGTTTTCCTTTTTGCTAAACTGCTGCCTAACTTAATTATATATATATTTTATATTATACAATATCAGTGTTATTTTATATTACCCAAACAGTTCTGTGCAAACAGAGACAATGCTTACTTCTTTTCTAAAATACCTATATTCATTTTCTGGGTAGAATTGTTGAGTAACAAAAAAAAAAGTTGTTGCAGCCTTTTATGCTTTGGGTTTAAATCTTGCTGAGGTTAACTTTGCCTTTCATCCTTCTGGGGTTAATCAGATAAAAAAATTATCAGAAAAGTACTGAGATTGATTTCATATTCATATACATTATATTAGATGCAAAGGGAATTATAATACAAGACATCTTCATATATTTATATTTCCAATGAAGAAGAATTAATCATCTGGTGATTTTTTGTTATTTTGAAAAATTAATATTTTATCTATATTACAAATTAAAATTTATTAATATTGACAATCATATAAAAACTCTAAAGCATTTAAAAATAAAATTCATATCTTACCACATGAATTTTATTATTTCCATCACACTTTTTTTGTTTTGCTTGACATATTCTCCTGAAATTTTAAACATTTTCAAGCTTTTAAAGTACTATTTTTAAATTCGTTTCCATGAATTCAAATATCTTCTACTATTTTATATCTATCACATATCATTCTTCTGCTCTCTCTTTATCTCACTTTCTCTGCCTAACTCTGTTATATATATATATATATATATATATATATAAAATCTTACACACATACACAGACACATGCATTTCCATGTGTAATTTTAATACGTGTCTAAAATTTAAAAACTACGAATTTGTTTGGTTGTCGTTTTAGGTATGTTTAATATTTATACATGCTATTATAATTGAACTGCTACTATTTTCAGTTGATAAATATTCGTAAAACCCATTTCATATTTCCAATCTCATTGTAATTTCATTTCGAAATGAATCTATCGGATTTTAAAATCGAAAATAGGCTTAAATTTTGCTTGATCCTAATTCAGAAAACTTTTTCCAGGCTTTCCTAAACCACTTGACAATTACTGACATATTTAAAAATATTATTAAATTATAAATATTATTACTATTATTATTTTCCAAGTAGCTAATTCATGGAATTGATTTCTGAAACAGATTTATTTTGCTGTTAAAGAACAATATTTATTTCACGGTTCCAGTTTAGTGCAACATTTTAAACATTTTGGCAATATAGCTTTTTATTTCTTATTTTATTTACTTAACTCAGATTGATAGGAAACTTTAGTACAATAAGTTTAAATGTGTCTGCTTTGAGTAAGGCATAGTTCAATATTTATTTCCATAAGATTATTGTTAACCATTTCCAATAACCTTAAAACTGCATGGAGATCTTTCTTAATCAGCTTCAATAATAAAACTTGAAAATTAAAATCACTTTATATCTGTATACTACTCCTTTTCATCTTTGTATCATGATGATAATGATATTAATCACACTATGTATTGTTTTTTTGATAAGTAGTTGATTATGTTTTTAACATTTCCTTTGATAATTTGACTTTGGAAAAATTTTCTTTTTATATCAAGAATCTGCTTTAGTCATTTGGCCATATTATATCCATACACACACACAAAAAAGAATACCCCCCAAAAAACCCCAACAAAGTACATGTGAATATCGTCTCCTTATGCACTCAGTGATGTTTGAGTAGTTCACTATTTTCTACCATTTTTGCTAGTCAGTCAAAAACCTGTATTCTGCCAGTCATTTCATCTAACCAACATCAGAAGAATCTTTTTTTTTTGCATATTCGGATGAAGGAAGCTGTTCTTGCTCTTTATTCATACAAAATTCATCACAAAGTGGGAATGGTCTTCCCACTCTTTGTATCTGGTTATCCATGTTAATTTAACTTGTTTCAAACTCTGTAGCATTTTCTGTTCATATGACATGTACAGCACAAAGAGAAATTTAATTTCCAAATATATGTGTATCCTTTTTCTACAATGCATGAATTGCACTATTGACTGTTAACAGACATATCTCTTTTACTTGTTTCAGTCATTTAACTGCAGCCATGCTGGAGCACCACCTTTAGTCGAGCTAATTGACTCCAGGACTTATTCTTTGTAAGCCTAGTACTTATTCTATCGGTCTCTTTTGCTGAACCACTGAGTTACAGAGATGTAAACACACCAGCATTGGCTGTCAAGCGATGTTGGGGGGACAAACACAGACACACAAACACAGACACACATATATATACATATATACGACAGGCTTCTTTTAGTTTCTGTCTACCAAATTCACTCACAAGACTTTGGTCAGCCCAAGGCTATAGTAGAAGACACTTGCCCAAGGTGCCTCGCTGTGGAACTGAACCCGGAACCATGTGGTTGGTAAGCAAGCTACTTACCACACAACCACTCCTGCACCTATATGGTTTTATAAAATAAAATTAATACTTGTTCTTTTGATTTTCAATCAGGTTTTTCTCTCTCTTTATCTGCTTCTAATTATTTTATCTATATCTCTACTTAACAGTCTCCAAGTATATATATCTTTGAGAAGACACCACAGTTATATAGGTGACACTTTAGATACAAATAATTAGAGAGGTATCAAGCTGTTGGATCAGGTAATAAAAGTCACGGAGAGGGTTGTAGCCCAACTAATTAGGGAGAGGGTCAGTCTAGATGAGATGCAGTTTGGGTTTGTGCTAGGGAAAAGCACCACTGATGCTATATTTCTGGTAAGACAGCTGCAGGAGAAATACCTAGCCAAAGATAAACCCCTGTACCTGGCTTTCATTGACATGGAGAAAGCCTTCGACAAGATCCCCTGATCCCTTATCTAGTGGTCAATGAGGAAACTAGGGATAGATGAATTGTTAGTAAGTGCTGTGCAAGCCATGTACAGGGACGCTGTCAGTAAGGTGAGGGTTGGCAACTAGTACAGTGAAGAATTCCAGGTAGAGATAGGGGTCCACCAAGGTTCAGTCCTCTGCCCCCACCTATTTATCATAGTCCTCCAGACAATAACAGAGTAATTCAAGACAGGATGCCCCTGGGAACCCCTCTATGCTGATGACCTTGCTCTTATTGCTGAGTCACTATCAGAACTAGAGGAAAAGTTTCTGGTATGGAAGCAAGGATTAGAATTGAAGGGCCTTAGAGTCAACCTAGCTAAAACCAAAGTCCTAATAAGTAGGAAGGCAGGCAAACCACAAATCCCTTCAGGTAGATGGTCCTTCTTAATCTGTAGAAAAGGCATAGGTAGAAACTCTATAAGATGTACCCAGTGTAAGTTATGGACAAATAAGAGGTGCAGCAATATCAAAGGAAGGCTAACTGGAAGATAGTTTTTGTATGTGGCAGATGCTCAGGAGCAATAAACACTGGAAATGTGCAGAGAACAACTTCTATCACATTCCAGGGAGAAAATCTAGAAGTAGTTGACAACTTCCATTAGCTAGGTGACCAAGTTAGTAGCGGGGGTGGATGCTCTGAAAGTGTAGCTGGTAGAATAAGAATAGCCTGGGTAAAGTTCAGAGAGCTCCTACCTCTGCTGGTGACAAAGGGCCTCTTGCTCAGAGTAAAAGGTAGACTGTATGTGGCATGTGTATGAACAGCCATGCTACATGACAGTGAAACATGGGTGGTGACTGCTGAGAATATGCATAAACTTGCAAGAAGTGAAGCCAGTATGCTCCGATGGATGTGTAATGTCAGTGTGCATATGCGACAGATTGTAAACACCTTGAGAGAAAAGTTGGACATAAGAAGCATCAGATGTGGTGTGCAAGATAGACGACTGCACTGGTATGCATATGTGGTGTGAATGGATGAGAACAGCTGTGTGAAAAAGTGTCACAACCTAGTATTTGAGGGAACCTGTGGAAGAGGTAGACCCAGGAAAACCTGGTATGAGGTGGTGAAGCACGACCTTCAAACATTGGGCCTCACCAGGTCAATGACTAGGGACCAACACCTTTGAAAATATGCTGTGCTTGAGAAGACCCGGCAAGCCAAATGAGACCATAACCTGTGGCCTATGCCAACAGTGTAACCAGCCTACTTATGCGTTGCTTGTGAAGACCTGTTGAGGCAAGTGAAATCACAATCAAAATCAAATTCTCTGAAGTGGCTTATTACAGCACTGCCTGACTGGAACCCGTGCCACTGGAACGTTAAAAGCACCATCCAAGCACCATTCGAGTGTGATCTTTATCAGCGTTGCCTCACTGGCACTTGTGCCAGTGGCACATGAAAAACAACATTCAAGTGATGTTGTTGTCAGTGCCGTTGGACTGGCTCCTGTGCAGTTGGCACATAAAATACACCATTTGAGTGTGACTGTCACCAGTACCGCTTGAATGGCCCTTGTGCCGGGGGCACGTAAAAGCACCCACTACACTCTTGGAGTGGTTGGTGTTAAGAAGGGCATCCAGCTGTAGAAACTCTGCCAGATCAGATTGGAGCCTGATGCAGCCATCTGGCTTGCCATTCCTCAGTCAAACCCATGCCAGCATGGAAAGCGATGATGATGATTATGATGATGAAAGGATGACAGGCAAAGTCGACCTCAGTGGAATTTGAACTCGAATGTAGCAGCAGACAAAATATCACTAAGCATTTTGCCTGGTGTGCTAACAATTCTGCCAAACCAAAATAATAATTACATTCTGTGTAATTTCAAACATATCTTAGTATACTGGATCTGTAGATTGTCTTCGTATGTTTGATGGTCCACTTTTTCTGACATTATTAAGTTAAATCTGAGTTAATAGAAGCTACCCAATAAATTATACTCTATCCACAGTTCTACATTTTTTTAGTTTTTGTTTTTAAATCATTAGCTCTGTCAAAATCCAAACAATAACGTTGAAAAGTATTTATCAATTTGTTTCTTGATATTGTACATGACGTTTAGTGACAGTAACTATCTTTCTTCTCTAAAACTAGATTTATGGAAATATTCCCTCCTATTTAATAATATAGACAATGCTTACTAACTATTATACTTTTCTCATTCTTCTGATCTTCGAAATTATTGTATAGGATATATGATTCAATCTTTATATTAATAAGAGTTTTTTTACTTCGTTTATTCTTATTCATAATTGGAAGAGATGATTCATAGTATCAGACTATATAACTGTGGTGCCTTCTCAAAGATATATGTAGTTGGGGACTGTTAAGTAGAGATATAGATAAAATAATTAGAAGTAGATAAAGAGAAAGAGAGAAAAACCTGATTGAAAATCAAAAGAACAAGTATTAATTTTATTTTATAAAACCTCTTGATAATTTCATTTACCAAATAAAACATTTGATTGTTATCCAGCCATTTCTATCAGTGCTTGAAAGTCACTTCTGCCAGTTTATGATGAGTACTTATTCTTATTTTTCATGATAATTCTTACATTTAACTAGAAATTTACTGTAGAAAACCTCCACTAAAGTGTTTAAAATATGCTTGAGGATATTATTTCCAATGATTCAGTTAGAAAGAAAATGTCACTCTAATCAATCCAAGAGAGAAATAGATTGAATTTTTCCATTTTTAATATCCTTTTATCAATCAAAATAAACAAAGAAAAATGTAATATCAAACATGTGATTATTTTTTCTTGATATCTTTATTAAAACTTTTTAATATCTTCAACTTATTTTTTCCCCCCATTAGTTACATAGCCAACTTAACTAGTTTTAATTTTATTATAATGCATTCTTGATTTATGATATAATTATAATATTAAGAAATATGTTAATTAATTTCAAAAATTGATTGAATGCTAATGAAAGAATTTTCGGAATATGCTTAACATCCTTCCCACTTCCACCTTAGGTGGAAAGGATAATTGCTAGATTTATGGAAATATCTAAAATATTATGGTTGTATAAAACAGCAATGGTATTTCATGATTTGAAAATGGTTTAACTTTAGAATTCTATAAATTTTAGATTAAATATTAGATGCTCATATCATATGCATATTTAAGCTCTTTCTTTGGGGTTCTGAAGTTCTGAAAAATAGATTTGTTGTTAATTTTTAGATATTGAAAGATATAAGATAGGAAAAATTTCATGATTTATATTTAAGAAACAGCTAAGATTAAATTCTTTTGAGAAGTAAACATTTGCAACATTTGGAGCTGTTATATCCTAAAGTTTCAAAAGAAATGTGATGAAATAATCATGCTAACTGCAATCAAACCTCAATTTAATGTGTGTTTATATTATCTTATAAGGATTCAATCAAAAGATGAATGACAGCTCTCATGCGCTTTTTTAAGGGCCTCCAAAACTAATGGTTGATGAGAACTAAAACTTATTGGTTATCTACAGACAGGAGACTCAGTCTAAAAGTTTTGGACACTGCAAAATGCACCAAATGGCTAAGTGGTGGTGGTGGTGGTGTTAAAGTGGGTAAGGAATTTAGTCGATCACCAAGAGCAGGAACAATCCTTCTGATAGGCTTCCATATAGTTTCCATGAATTTAATTTTTCTTACAAGACTTGGGTTAACCTGAAGAAGACACACATGGTTATGTAAAGAGATTAAACCAGTGATTCTCAGTTGGGAGTCCACATAAGACTTTGTTGTTAAGATGTATATCCAATAAATTGGGTATACTTCTACATTATACAAAATATTTTAACAATGTTTTTTTATATAATTCCTAATAATATTTAAATATACAATTTTTATGAACATTGAGTAGTTAGGAGGGTCCATCTGAGTAAAACAGGAATCAGAGGGTCCATAGGCCAAAAAAATGGTTAAGAAACACTGGATTAAACAAACATTGCAAGGTATTTCCTGGTATATTTGATATTCATTATTCTATGACAAACTGCTCTGCTTTATGTTAATCATCTAGCGTGTATCATCCCTAAAATGTTGCCAAGCTGAGAGAATGAATTTCTGCTTCTATCTTTTCACAGAATATTGTATCATTGCCTTTATATGTAGGAAGTATATATTTCATAAAAAATTAACAAGAACTGATAAAGTCTTTTAGTCATTCTATTCTAAATATACACACTGAAAATGATGCACTAAACTGGTGACAATTACAAATTACATTTCATTGATACAAGTTCACATTTTTACATTATTATATTTTCTTCTGTCTTGTTTCAAGATAGATATAAAATTCAAATATTCTCAGAAACAAATGCTTTGAAGACAGTTTTCTTTGTATAATTATTAAGTTTTATTTATATATTTTAAGTATTTCACTCACAGTTAATAATCTAATAGCAAATTTCAGCTAATTATCACATAACATTTTGGGAATAGCATCTCTGAACTCTCTTTTACTAGAATATATTTGTTTTCAATACAAATGATTAAAATTTATTGAATTAATATCCATTATTAAAAGGCATCTGGTATAATGTTTCTCTAAAGTTTTAGTTTCAATTATGAAAAAATATTTCAAGTAACTTTATTGTTGTTAATTAGCTACTCCTTCCCATGCATTTTCTTTAGCAGCAAATTGGCAGAGTCATTAAAGTATTGAACCACTTCACAGCATTTGTTTGGACTCTTTACATTATGAGTTCAAATTTTACCGAGGTTCACTTTGTCTTTCATCCTTAGGAAGCTTTGCAGCATGTCATTGTTTTAGGGTGAACAAAAAAAAGTACCAATCCAAGGCACTGATTTCATGGAACTTGCAGTATTTGTTCCAACTCTTTACATTCTGAGTTCAAATCCTGCCATGGTCTGCTTGAGTGTTACTTAACCTGTCCCCTGGTTTAACTCTAGCACCATGAGTGCCTGTAACAGAGTGCACCCTGTTGCAAGCATTTGGTCCATATTTCCAGTGTGAAAATACATTCCTCCTTGCTATCTTATAGGCTCTGTAATGTCTCTCTGTTGACAGCTTTGAGAACATCTTAAAACAACTGATGCCTATGGCCTTCTCTGGCTTCTCCTTCATCCTGATAGCTTCCATCTCGTTACTGCTGTTAAATATCAATGATCTGACTGCCTCAGCACATTGCCAGCCCATTGCATTCTTCATTCTTTTACCAAATTCTGGATTCTTTGCAATGACTCTCTTATGACTTCTTCATTATTGACATGGTGCAGGAGTGGCTGTGTGGCAAGTAGCTTGCTTACCAACCACATGGTTCTGGGTTCATTCCCACTGCGTGGAACCTTGGGCAAGTGTCTTCTACTATAGCCTCGGGCCGACCAAAGCCTTGTGAGTGGATTTGGTAGACAGAAACTGAAAGAAGTCCATCGTATATATGTATATATATATATATGTGTGTGTGTTTGTATGTTTGTGTGTCTGTGTTTGTACCCCCAACATTGCTTGACAACCAATGGTGGTGTGTTTGCGTCTACGTAACTTAGTGGTTTGGCAAAAGAGACCGATATAATAAGTACTAGGCTTACAAAGAATAAGTCCTTGGGTCAATTTGCTCGACTAAAGGCGGTGTTCCAGCATGGCCACAGTAAAATGACTGAAACAAGTTAAAGAGTAAAAGAGAGAGAGTATTACTGGGGTAAAAATTCCTACAACTTTCTTCAAGCACCTCTGATGAATGAGAGCCAACATTTCATGAGATTCACAGCTCTCTTTAATATCTTGCTTGTATTTATAACCATTGGTAGTCCAATGTTATTGTAAAGATAGATCTTGATGTTAGTGATCAGTGTATTCGTGAACCAGATTTTGTATGTTTGTCATTCAAACTTTCTCTTGTGCAAATTAAATTAACGTGCAAGTGGCATGTAAAAAACACCATTTGAGTGTGGCGGTTGCCAGTACCTCCTGACTGGTCCTCGTTCCGGTGGCACATAAAAGTACCCACTACACTCTCAGAGTGGTTGGCGTTAGGAATGGCATCCAGCTGTAGAAACTCTGCCAGATCAGATTGGAGCTTGGTGCAACCATCTGGTTTGCCAGACCTCAGTCAAATCGTCCAACCCATGCTAGCATGGAAAGAGGACATTAAACGATGATGATGTTTATGTCTTATTGCTATTCTGATTCTGCATATGACATCACTTACCCACAATGACTGAGCATTGCCAAGACAGTGAATCAGTATTATTGTTATAAATCAGATACATGTATGAAAATGAGGCAGACTATAATATTGCCTATATTAATGAAACTGAGGAGTGCCTGCAATATTTGGAAAAATGTTATATCATCTGCACGAAAGAAGCATAAGAACTACTTGAATAATGAAAATGGAGTGAGAAAGGATTGTAAGCTGGTAGGTGGTAGTTGATAATCAAAGTTATAGAATATAGTTAAAATCAATTAAAGAATATTATAGGTAACTGAGTAAATTACTAAAGACTACAAGTGACTGGAGAGAAACAACTTCAGAATGGTTGAACCAACTTCAATATGACTATATATAAGAATTATGTTTGGAAGTAAAATATAACAAGTGAAAACTCTAAACTATTTCTTTGAGCAGTGAAACAGTAGAATCTAAAGAAACTAGTGATGGTCAGCATTGCCAAATTGCCAAGTAAAAATTTTCATAATTTTATGATATGTGCAGGAAGAAAAGTTAAGGATTTTGTGTGAAATCCTTCTGTGGAGAGATGGAATGTTTTCTGAGGTTACAACATAAATGGATTTATCTAGTTATCCAACAACACCAATAAACACTCATCTCTTTCTCTCTCTTCTCCCACTTTCTCTACTCCCTCTCTGTCTCTTTCTCTCTCCTGCTAATGAAGATTTTTGTTTGGAACATTAGACTTCTTCATGGCATAAAATCTATTCCATGGTATTACCTTTATGTATTTCTTTGATTAATCTAGCTAAGAAGAAAAAAAAAGCAGTTGGTAATGTAATAATCTAGTCTATGAACACATCTAAATCTGATATTTTCAAACAAATCTGCACTTCCCTAGCTACAAATGATTTGAATATTACAGTACACAGTAAATAGCAAAGATTATTCAATAACTGCCATTAAAATTATATTAGGAAAATGCTGGTAGAAACTGAATATACAATGATAAACATTAGAAGGTAAATAGTGTATGTTGTGTTGGATCAAAAGGATATTTCAATACTGAAATATGAAAAAAAAAAATAAGACAAACTAGAATTGATCTAAAGGAAAGCAAAAACAAAAATAAGTAAACAAAAATAGTTGTTATTGTAATGAGGATCATTAACTGTCTTTACAAAGGAATTTGGAAACTTTCTTTTTGAAAAGGGGCTAATCGAATGTCAAATCATGGAAAAGGTTTGCTGCAAAAAATAAAAGCACTAAAAATATTGGTTATGTGAGAATATAGGAAGATGGTGGATAAAAGAAAGATAGCTTTGGTGTTAGTATTAAAGCAGCTACTCTTGCTAGTAATGATCATATTATAAAGTAATATCCTTTGCTTAATCTGATATTTTCTAATATTTTTTCTTCTAACTGGTCTTTTAGTTGCAAAAATTTTCTTTAGAATCTGCTTATGTAATTTCTAAATCTTGGTTCTAATCTACAATATTTTACCATCCTTCTTTCAAAGTAATTTAAAACTTTTTATTTTTATTTGATATTTTTGATAATTTCTTCTCAAATCGAACTACCTTGAAGACATTCATCAGAATGAATATATTTACATAATAAATTGTAATTGAACTCCATGTTAATATTTTTTTTTTCTTCTATTAACCAATCTTTGAAAACATACAGCTGATTAATGCATTAAACACTAGCTAAAGAAATTTTAGATGTTAAGTCTTCTACTGGAGTAGTTAGCCATTTGAAAATGTTTTATGATCTGTTATCTAAAGTAATTAATATAATGTTCATTTTGAAAACTATTTCCTTGTATATAATGTGAAATTAATGTTATTTTTTTTTTATCTAAATCACAAGGAAAGCATAATTTTTCATATTTTAATTAAAAACGTTTTTTTTTCAAGCCATAATTAGTCAGTGTGACATAATGGAATATGACAGCTATTTAGTAGTAGTAGTAGTAGTAATAGTAGTAGTAGTAGTTGTTGTTGTTGTAGTAGTATGAATCATTTCTTCCCCATCAGTAATGAGCAAGGTACTGAATATGTTAAAGTACTTCAGACATGACTTGTTACTGCCCGTCTCGTATTTCTTCGGGTGCCCTTTCATTGAATGCTGTTTTCACGCACAACTAAATCAGCATAGACTTCTTTGTCTTATAATTTCTCCC
Source organism: Octopus sinensis (assembly GCF_006345805.1). Lineage (NCBI taxonomy): Eukaryota > Metazoa > Mollusca > Cephalopoda > Octopoda > Octopodidae > Octopus > Octopus sinensis. Next base: position 109,320,707 of record NC_042999.1, read on the forward strand.
AGTAAGAGATTTCTGGCTAAGAGTCTTTTAATCCTTTAGCATTTAAGCCGTTCATATCTGACCCAAATATTCTAGCTGTTTTAATGTTCAAACAGGGCAGATCCAGCATTTCACACTAAGCTTACAATGTCATTCTTAAAATAAATAAATCTCATAGCTGCAAGACAATGCATGATTAATTCAAAATAACGTGAATCAATAAGCATTACATTTGACAGAGGAATCTGAATGCTAAAGGGTTAAAGCAGATCTATCTAATTGTAGCATTAATCCTTTTGATACCACCTCTTGCTCTGTCGTACAAATGGCTTGTTTTCAAAGGTTTCAAATCAAAATCTTCCACCAAACCTTAGTCACAATTTATGTTCCTAACACTAGCTTAATGATAACTAAGTTGTTTTTCTAAATTCTTTGTTATATTTAAAATTAATTGAAAGAAACATAGTGCATCTCAACAGAAATATGGAAACAAAAAGGTTAATATTTTAAGTGAGGTAAAGATGGTGAATTGGCAGAATTGTTAGCATGCTGGGCAAAATGCTTAGCAGCAATTCATCTGTCTTTACATTCTGAGTTCAAATTCTGCTGAGGTTCCGAGTTCTATTCCACTGAGGTTGATTTTGCCTTTCATCCCTTCAGGATCAATTAAATTAGTACAGTAGAACACTGACGATGATGTAATCAACTTATCCCCTCCTTTTAAGTGATGCACTCTGGATTTTTAACAACTACACTCTTAATTTCACTAGCCTTGATCAACAGAAATGTAAACATTTTCAGACATATTCAGGTGTAGGAGTGGCTGTGTGGTAAGTAGCTTGCTTGCGAACCATATGGTTCTGGATTCAGTCCCACAGCATGGCACCTTGGGCAAGTGTCTTCTACTATAGCTTCAGGTCGACCAAAGCCTTGTGAGTGGATTTGGTAGACGGAAACTGAAAGAAGCCCGTCATATATATGTATATATGTGTGTGTATGTGTTTGCCGATGCATTGATTGAGTTCCTACAGCTGGTCTTCATCATCACCTGAATCTCCAGCCCCTCCCTTCAGTGCTTCTACAACGGTGCTTAAGGTGGTTCGGTCATGCAGCCTGGTGTCCAGAGGATGAGCTGACTCGCGATGTCCTCCTCCCACCTCCACTTCCTAGATGACACAAACGCACGGGCGGACAGCTGAAGACCTGGGCAACGACGATAAAGGAGGACCTCTCCGAACTCTCAGGTCCGTAGGTGGTCTGTCTGTGCAGATGGAACCGTGAATGGCTTGCTATCTCCAGTGACCTCGCACAGGACCATCGAGTGTAGATGCCATGGTTAGTGATGCCATCAGGACCAGAGAAGAAGTTGGCTCAACCCAACAAAGAATAAGTCCAGGGGGCGATTTGCTCTACTAAATGTGGTGCTCCAGCATGGCCACAGTCAAATGGCTGAAATAAGTAAAAGGGTATATCTTTCAAACTAAAAATATACTCTAGCTGTTGAATAGGGAATAATTCACAGAATTTTTTCTGTAGGAGACCTAGCTCTCTAAAGCATGGGATAAAAACAATTATCTGATTGATCATTCTCTGGTCATTTCTTTTATCTTTTATTCTTTTACTTGTTTCAGTCATTTGACTGCAACCATGCTGGAGCACCACATTAAAAGGTTTCAGTCAAAAATATTGAACCCCAGGACTTTTCTTTTTAAAGCCTAGTACTTACTCTATCAGTCCCTTTGCTGAACCACTAAGTTACAGGAACGTAAACACACCAGCACTGGTTGTCAAGCAGAGATGGATGGACAAGCAGACATAAATACACACACTTAGATATATAGATATATGCATGCATACATACATATATAAATATGTATAGTCTTTTACTTGTTTCAGTCATTTGACTGCAGCCATGCTGGAGCACCGCCTTTAGTCGAGTAACTCGACCCCGGGACTTATTCTTTGTAAGCCCAGTACTTATTCTATCAGTCTCTTTTGCCGAACCGCTAAGTGATGGGGACATAAACACACCAGCAATGGTTGTCAAGCAATGCTAGGGGGACAAACACAGACACACAAACACACACACACACATACACATACATATATATATACATATATACGATGAGCTTCTTTCAGTTTCCGTCTACCAAATCCACTCACAAGGCCCGAGGCTATAGTAGAAGACACTTGCCCAAGGTGCCATGCAGTGGGACCGAACTTGGAACCATGTGGTTGGTAAACAAGCTACTTACCACACAGCCACTCCTGCGCCTATATATTATATTATATATATATTATATATATAATATATATATGGGTTTGGTTACTCTACATTGATAAGAGGCAACTACCCCGAAACTAGTCTGTTGATGCCAAACCAACAAGAGGAAGCTGTTGATCTCCCCTGTTCAAAGGTTATAATGGACACAGGTTCATGTGTTTACATAGCTAGCTAGAGGCGATGGCCTCTTGGAGCTAATCAATGGCAGCATTCATCCTATTTTCCTGGACTGCTGTGTTAGCTTGGCGATAACTATTAATATATACAAATTAAAATCCAGGAAAAGGAGAAGTAGTGTTAATATAATTTATTAATGCTACCTCTCCATTTTCTGTATTTTAATTTTAATATTTATAAACTAAGATTTATATTTAGACCTACTATTTTAGAAATATTACTTTACACAACAAAATAATAGTTAACAGACCAGTATTTCCTTGAATATTTTATATCCCTTAAGGTGTTTTTTAAAACTCTATTTACAGTGATACAGAAAATGGAATCATCTTCATGGGTTTCTTTACCCACATCTTCTTTCTTTGAGTTGAAATACTCAAGGAAAGCTTGTTTCAGAGCAGGTGTGTGCAACACTTTGAGCGAGTGTCATTTAATAAACCTCGAGCTGACCAAAGCCTTGTGAATGAATTTGGTAGACGGAACTGAAAGAAGCCTGTCGTGTGTGTCTTTGTGTCTGTGTTACTCCCCCTCCATCATCACTTCACAACCAGTGTTAATGTGTTCCTGTCGTTGTAACTTAGTAGTTTGGCAAAAGAGACCAATAGAATAAGTACCAGACTTAAAAAATAAGTACTGGGATCGATTTATTTGACTAAAAAAATTGAAGACGGTGCTCCAGCATGACTGCAGTTAAATGACTGAAACAAATAAAAGAATATGTAATATTTATGTGAGAGTATGATATGTAATACTCAGAAAACAAACAGCAGTTACCAATGGGCAGAAACAATTGTTGTACTTTGTGATTAAAGCCTGTTCAATCCATCTTCTTGCTTTATAAATTTCCTTTTATATGTGTTTTTGTGTATGTATGTCTGTGGATGTATGAGTGCGTGTATGTGTGTCTGCATGTGCATGTTTGTGTGTGTTTGTGCATGAGTGCATGGTTGTACAAGCGTGCATATGTGTGTGTGTGTGTGTAGGCTTGTGGCTTAGTGGTTAGGGTGTTGTACTCAAGATCATAAGACTGTGGCTTTGATCTCTTGGCAAGTTGGTGTACTCTGTTCTTCCGTAACATACTTCATTTTCATGGAGGTGCAGAAGCCCATAGGTTAGGGGAGTGGACTTGTGGTCTTAGGATCACGGTTTCGATTCCCAGACTGGGCCTTGTAAGTGTTTATTGAGCAAAAATATTTAAAGCTCCATGAGGCTCTGGCGGGGGATAGTAGTGAACCCTGCTGTACTCTTTCACCACAACTTTCTCTCACACTTTCTTCCTGTTTCTGTTGTACCTGTATTTCAAAGGTCCAGCCTTGTCACACTCTGTTGTCATGCTGAATCTCCCCGAGAACTACATTAAGGGTACATGTGTCTGTGGAGTGCTCAGCCACTTGCATGTTAATTTCACGAGCAGGCTGTTCCATTGATTGGATCAACTGGAACCCTCGTCGCTGTAACCAATGTAGTGTCACTTCTTTTCTTATTGCTCCAGTACACACAGCCAGCAAAATGAGCAATCCATTGGCAGGAAACTGGCCTTATGACCCCATGGCTTGTGAAGGGTCTTGGTCCTTTGTTTTTGATATATATATATATATATATATTATATATATATAATAAGCTGATGAAACTAACAAAGATACCAGACTTCATAAAGAATTCTATGAATGTAGGAGTTTATACATGCATACATGCATAAATACGTAGGTATTTGTCTTTATATATATGTAGATACACAGATATAGATTAGATAGAAAGGCTGATAAACTGATGTATGTATATATGTATATATATGTATATATACATATATATATGTATTATATATATATATATATGTATATACATATATATATGTATATACATATATATATGTATTATATATATATGTATATACATATATATATATATGTATTATACATATCTACCTATATATATGTGTGTGTGTATGTATGCATGTATGTGTATTGACACATACATGCATACATACACACACATATATATAGGTAGATATGTATAATACATATATATATATATATGTATATACATATATATAATACATATATATATGTATATACATATATATATGTATATACATATATAATATATATATATATATAATACATATATATATGTATATACATATATATATAATACATATATATATGTATATACATATATATAAATATAAACACACACACACACACATATATATATGCATAAACTCCCATTTTTAGAGAATTCTATATGGAATCTGTTATCTTTGATAATTTCATCAGCTCATTGATATCACAGCTGCTATCTGCGTTTCATATTGTTCATTATAAAAATAAAGATAAAATTCAAAATATGAAGAAATGTTTTATACAATAAACAAGAAACCTCTTTGACGTAATTTAATTAGACATGTAGAATATATATCTACACTTTTTATATTTTTGCAGCTGCTACAAAAATAATAGGCATCTTCTTTTACAAATTGAGAGTAGCTGCTACAATACTGACAAGCTTTAAAATTTGAAGGGGAATTAAATTGGTGTCTTAGGTTCTTCATACTGTACCCTTAATATATGAACAAATAAGTTTCTTTCTAAATTGTGATTTTTTTTTTTAACAAAATGACTTATTTTGTAAGAGGGCAAAATGGTATATGGAATCAGATTGATTCTTGGATTTTCCAGACTTGTTTTCAGAAATATCAGTTTCAAATTTTGGTACAATGCTACTAAGTTCAGTGGAGGGGATAAGTTGATTACATTGATCCCCAGTGTTCAACTGGTGTTTATTTTATTGACCCTGAAAGGATGAAAGGCAGAATCAACCCCAGCAGCATTTGAACTCAGAATATAAAATTGGACAAAATACCAGGCATTTTTCCAGGTGAGCTAACATTTCTGCCAGCTTACCACCTCTTATTTTAGAAATATCAATGTTTGAAAGAAAACTCAATCCCAGTGAGATATGTCATGACCAGCAACTTCTCATCTCTATATGAGATGAGTAGCTGTGTGGTTAGTAGCTTGCTTACGAACTACATGGTTCCGTGTTCAGTCCCACTGTATGGCACCTTGGGCAAATGTCTTCTACTATAGCCTCGGGCCAACCAAAGCCTTGTGAGTGGATTTGGTAGACAGAAACTGCAAAAAGCCTGTCGTATGTATATATATATATATATGTGTGTGTGTGTGTGTGTGTGTGTGTGTGTGCACGCATGCATATGTGTGTGCGCATGCATGTGTGTGTGTGCGTGTGTGTGTGTGTATGTGTGTTTGTGTTTGTCCCCCCAACTTCGTTTGACAACTGATACTGGTGTGTTTACATCCCTGTAACTTAGTAGATCAGCAAAAGAGACTGATAGAATAAGCACTAGGCTTACAAAGAATAATTCCTAGGGATGATGTGCTCAACTAAATGCGGTGCTCCAGCATGGCCACAGTCAAATGACTGAAACAAATAAAAGAGAATAAATATATATATATATATGTCTATAATCATCATTTAATGTTCGCTTTCCATGCTAGTATGGGTTGGACGATTTGACTGAGGACTGACGAACCAAGTGGCTGCACCAGGCTCCAATCTGATCTGGCAGAGTTTCTACAGCTGGATGCCCTTCCTAATGCCAACCACTCCAAGGGTGTAAGTGGATGCTTTTACGTGCCACCGGCACGAGGGCCAGTCTGGCGGTACTGGCAACGGACATGCTCAAATGGAGTTTTTTATGTGCCACCTGCACAGGAGTCTGTCCAGTGGGACTGACAACAACTTCGCTCAAATGTTTTGTTCACGTGCCACCAGCACAAGTGCCAGTAAGGCAACGCTGGTAATGATCACTTTCAAATGGTGCTTTTTATGTGCCACCGGCATGGAAGCCAGACAGCTGCTCTGGCAGTGATCGTGCTCGGACGGAAATGTTAGCGCTCCACTGGCACAGATGCCAGTCATCGAATTTGGTTCAATTTCGATTTCACTTGCCCCAACAGTTCTTTGCAAGCAGAGTTTAGTGTCCCATGAAGGAAGGTTTGCATGGGTGCCAGTCGTTGAATTTGGTTCAATTTCGAATTCAATTTTGATTTCGATTTCACTTGCCTCAACAGGTCTTTGCAAGCAAAGTTTTGTGTCTAAAGAAGAAAAGGTACACATAAGTGGGCTGGCTACACCCCTGGTAAAGGCCACGGGTTATGGTCTTACTTGTCTTGCCGGCTCTTCTGACGCACAGCCTATTTCCAAAGGTCTCGGTCACTAGTCATTGCCTCGGTGAGGCCTAATGTTCGAAGGTCATGCTTCACCACCTCATCCCAGGTTTTCCATATATGTATATAATATATGTTCTATAATAATAACTACTTAGTTACTTAACTCTTTGGGTCCTCCTGGAATGCCTTCTCACAAATTGATACTGAAGAAAGGAGTTCCAATCATGCTTTTCAGAAATCTGGATCCCCCAAAGCTGTGCAATGGAATGAGACTGATTGTCAGGCAAATGCATCCACATCTTTTGGAAGCATCAATCCTTGCTGGAGAAAATGTGTTTATTTCAAGAATTCCACTGATTCCAGGAGACATGCATTTGAATTCAAGACTTCAGTTTCCAGTAAGTGTTAGTTTTGCAATGTCAATTAACAAGAGTCAATCTCAGTCACTCAAAATTGTTGGACTTCACCTCATGCAGCAATGCTTTTCCCATGGTCAGGTCTAAGTTGGTTGTTCAAGGGTTGAAAATGGCAACAATCTCTTCATACTCACACCAAATGGTAAAAATCAAGAATATCGTTTATCCTGCTGCCTTACAGTGATCTCCAAATGTCACAGTGATACAAAATTTTCCAAATGTGATACACTGTGATATAAATCTGAGATGATAAGAAACCAATAAATGCTTTATTATTATTTCTCTCTCTCTCTCTCTCTATATATATATATATATACGAGCAAAACGCCCCCTGTCCAATATATGGTGCTGAGTTGTCAAATGTTTAAACCAAATTTTCTCTAAACAACTTGTCCGACCGTCCCATAGGCCTCTCCTTTGAGAAACACTGATTTAACCTAAATTTGAGACACCAGCAAAAGAAGAAATAAAGATAGACTTTTTTTCTATTCTAAAGAAAAATGATTTTATCCACACAAATATGCAACCGAAGAGTTTAAAGTACCAGTAATGATAAAGCTGTTGACTGGGAGAACACAAACATGGTTTAAACAGTAAGCTTGGCAGGAAAGAAACGTGCCTTTAAGCAATACAAAAACAACAAAAAATGGAAGGTGCAGTTATGTACAGGTTGACAGAAGAAAAGTAGTACAAAAATGGCTTTATCAATCGCATTCTTACCTGGAATCGATATTTGTAATTTTTTCAAGACTTATACATGCCCTGAGACCGTCGGTATCTACATATCAAATTTGAGCGCAATCGGATGGAGGATGCCCGAGATCTGAGAAGACACACACACAAACAGACAATCAGAATGGATTTTATATAAGAGATATATATTGTGGTTTTGTGTCTATGTTTGTTCCCCGCCACCGCCACCACCACCACTTGATAACTGGTATTGGTGTATTTATGTTCACAGGACTTAGCAGAAAATGAACTTAAACAGGCTAACTTTGTAGCTATTCTTGTAGATGAAATGTATGATGTATCAAGCTATTCATAACTGTCAACGGTTTTGTGTTATATTACAAAAGATTGAGTTATTAAAGAATGGTTTACTGGTTTTAATGATGTTAGTACAAATCATTCAGCAAATGCTTTATCTGAGCATGTTTTCAAATGCAATGAAATGTGTGTGAAAAAAAATTAATTGCACAATGGCAGGACATTTAAACAGGTTGCAATCAAAGGTAAGAGAGAAATATGAATATGCAATGTTTCTTCTTTGCTGTGCTCATATTCAAAATTTAGTTCTTTCAAAAGTATGTTCCACTTGAAAAGTATGTAGGATACCTTTTCTACAATAAATGAACTAGATACGTTTTTATGAAATCACCCAAAAGGGCCAATGCATTAGACAATATTGTTGAAAAAGATTCTTCAAAGCAACACTAATTACATGGAATTACTCCTACTGTCTTATTATTATTACAAAAGACAATTGTAATCTTTCAATCAGTCCTTTTGAAGACATCATCGCAAATTCTGAAACATGGGATAAGACCACAATAAATTCTACAATTGGATTCTTACATAATTTTAAAAATCTTGATTTCTTATTTTTATTAGTAGTATTTAATGACACATTTTCTTTCACTGATGTCTTATTCAACATCCTTCAGACAAAAGGTCATGACATTGTAAAGAGCAAATAGATGAAAACTAGAACTGTGCTTGAAAATAAACTCAATGATTTTCCAATATTTTATCAAATGTTAGGAGAAAAATATGGAATCGATACAGCAATCCAAATTAAGAGATCCATGAATAAAACTATTGATCCCTAACAACATTATAGAATGCTCTATAACAAAAATATTGGCACAACAGTTGACCAATTAAAAAAAAGCAATATTCATCCTCAGAAGAACTTAAATTCATTGAACTTTTCAATTTTAGCAAAGCTGAAGAATATAGTAAAAAAAGTCCAGTGGATACTTTAAATTCTTTAAAAACCACTTTTTGTTTTATATAATTTGATTACAGAGTGAACTAAATGTTATGTATTCAAGGGAAGATTTTAAAAAGCTAAGTGTAATTTATTGCATTACATTTACATCAATGATTTTACTGAAGCTATGCCAGAACTTTCCAGTCTTGCAATTCGATTTTGACAATTTCTTCTATGACTGCTTCTCTAGAGTGGCTCTTTTCTGCATTGAAGAGAATTAAAGCTTTTTAAAGAAATACAATAGGAGAGAAAAGACATTCTGGGTTGGCTCTTAACTCAGTTGAAAATGATTTAGTGATTAAAACAGATTTTTATGAGAATGTACTAAACATATTTGCCCTGAAAGATCAAAGAATTGAATTAATTTAGAAATGAGATACATAAATAATAGCTTTCTTGTATGCCTTTTTTAAAATCTTTAAATGGCCATGTTACAAAACTAAACTGATTCTGTTAAAAAATTTCAAAATAATTTTCAGCCCAACCTGGAGCTATTTTAGCAGCATTACAGGCTCCTGGGCAAATCAGTGAACTGGGTCCTATAATATTTAGTTACTGACAGCAAGCCACTGTGTACATAGATCAGAATTGGGCCCATAGACCTAGTTAACCCCTGGGCAACTACCAAGTGTACCCATGCCTTAAGATGGCACTGGTTCAATCAATAACCATTTATTGCATGACAAAAATCAAAACTTACCACACACAGCATAGGCTAGATGGTTTGTCAGTAGCTGGCAAGCCAGAAGACTACACCAAACTGCACTGCTTGCTTTGGCATGGCTTTTACAACTGGATGCCCATATCTGTGTATATATATGTATATATATGGAACTGCTAACCCCACAGTTTTTTTCCCTCTCTGCCCTTTCTTTTGAGGAGTGTAGGTTTGAAACAAAAGACTTTCCTTTTTTCCTAAGTGTCAAACTAATACACTTGCATGTTATTCCCTCACCTGTCTCTCTCTTTTGTTTTTATTATGCACACATACACACACACATGCATGTGTGTGTGTATATATATATATATATATATATATTATATATATATATATATATATATATATAGCAATAAGAAAATGGAGGAGAACAATAGGTGGTTCATCAACTTTTAGACATTATATTATGTCAACTTATTTATTTATTTACTAAACTGATAATTACAATAATATACATACATATAACATATTATTCTTTACATATACGATATAAGATATAAAATATAATAATATATAAGGATACCAGTAATTATTATAAAAAAACATGAGGATTAACATACTTAATGTAATGAACCAAAAATAATTTCTATCATAAGCACAAGGCCCAAAACTTGGGGAAGGGAATAGGTGATAATATCAGTTCTGGTTCTTGGCTGGTACTTAATCTTATCAAATCGAGAAAGATGAAAGGCAAAGCTAACTCCAACAGAATTTGAACTTGTAATGTAAAAATAAATACTGTAAAGAATTTTGATCAATACCTTAATGAGTCTACCAATACTGCAATGATTTTTGAAATTCATAGTAATGCATTAAATATAGGTTATTCACTATACAATCTCATTAGTAATAACCAATAATCACTTTTCTGGCCAGGAGTTTAGCCTGGTCATTCTTTTATGAGAAGCAGGATTATTGGCAGTTGTTTGCTTTTTATGTGAGATAAATCTGTTTGAAAGTAGCCTGTAAAAATATTAAAGAGAATTTTATGTAATGTTTTCTGCCACATAAGACAAGAGCTGCGATTAGCTGTGTCTATTGGCTTTTGTTTCCTGGTTAAAAAGTCAACAGTCTAGGATCAGTGATTTATATTCTTCCATGTATATTGTTCAGCTGCCTGTTGATAAGAGATGTGTGAAGGTATAATACAAAGTTATGTAAAAAAGGAAAAGAAGACCACTTTATAATTAATGAGTGCTTTGATATTTTCCCAAGCAAGTCACAAGCTCTTTCATAAGTTAGGGTGGACATAGAAACCTTTTTCTAGCTGTAGATCATACATGACATTGCTCATAATTGGGAACATATTGCATACATATGTTACTCCTCTGAATTTTGATTGAGAGGAAGTATGTGTGAATGAGAGAGAAGGGGAGGGAGAGAATGAGAGAGAGGGTGAGAAATAAAATTGTTCAAATTGACAGTTCTAAAGCTTATGTTACAAAATTTTAGTAAAATGTAATTATGTTTCCGTAACCATGATTTCACACATGCCATATAAAAAGTTATAAAAGAATGCATGCAGCCCAGGTGCTAAGGGCCGCCTATATCTAGCTTAGGGTGCAGATTGGAAGGAAATTTTCTAGTGGCTCTTAACCATATGGTCCCAAGATTTTCATCCAGCAAAGAAATACACTTCTGATATATTTATATTTTTATTATTAACTATAAATTAGAGCAAGATATGATTTGATTGAGCTTACTTAGCTAACAATATTTGTCAACTATGATATGATTAATGTCACAGTCTTGTATCATCATCATCATCATCGTTTAACGTCCACTTTCCATGCTAGCATGGGTTGGACGATTTGACTCAGGTCTGGCAAACCAGATGGCTGCACCAGACTCCAATCTGATCTGGCTGAGTTTCTACATCTGAATGCCCTTCCTAATGCCAACCACTCTGAGAGTGTAGTGGGTGCTTTTACATGCCACCGGCATGAGGGACAGTCAGGCGGTACTGGCAATGGCCAATCTCAAATGGTGCTTTTTATACACTACCTGCATGGGAGCCAGTCCAGCGGCGTGGTAACAACCTCGCTCGAATGTTTATAATAGTTTATTTAAAGTAGTGCACAAAAATTGCATAACTGACATACCAAATATTTGTCATTGAGAGTCTTTTAGTTGATGTTGTCTTCTAAGCGACTTATGTTCAAACTGTAGTTTAATCAATGTCAAGCATAAATTTCTTTGTTTTGTGATTCTAAGCATCTTTTGCTTCTTGCATGACAATTCAATAACTTCACAGAATACAGATTCAATGAAATATGTTGGTGAAAATAATAGAACAAATTTTGGTAGTATTGTTGATTAAATGCTATTTACATGCAATTTCTTCAGAAACCTATAAAGGAATATTGGTTTCAAATTTTGATGCAAGGCTAGCAATTTTGTGGAACAGGTTAAGTGAATACCATTGACCCCAGTGTTCAACTGGTACTTATTTTATTGATCCCCGAAAGATAAAAGACTAAGTCAACCTCAGTGGAATTTGAGCTCAGAATGTAAAGATGAATGAAATGCTGCTAAGCATTTTGCCCAGTAAACTAACAATTCTGCCAGCTGATACCTATATAGAAATATTAGGATTCAACGTAATAATACTTTGACAAATTCCCCATTTTTCAAAGCTCTGATACCTCCCCCTCCATTTGAAACTCTGCTGCTACATCAAAGAGATTACAAAGAAAATGTCATGTATATCATGAAAGAATGGAAAGATAAGCTAAATCAGTGAACAGTTTTTGAAGGACATCTTCAGACGTGTGATTGCAAATTATTATGACAAGATCTTACTGTGCATTAGAACACTGTCATTAACAAAAGAAGTAAGAAAATTACAGCACTGAACCATTGTATGAGGCACAGGAAGTATCTCTATGAAACCCCAAATTTTCACCTTTACATTAAGGGATGTCATTTTGCAGCCATTTATTGAGAATATTGTGCTTACCAAAAAATATGACTTAAGTAGCTGACAATGATTTAATGTGAAAAAATAGCTAAAGCAGTGGATGTAATTTCCTTTAGGCTATTGGTGGATGACACTTATAATAATAACTGGCAATAATTTTCATTGCTCTCCTCATGTTAGTAAAAAAAGGGGGATTTGTTCTTTGAATATCCCTCAATGACATTGATATAAGACCCTAAGAGCATGTATCAGTGGCATTGTTACATCCTGTGGCTACATGTATCAATGGTATGTATCAATGTCACATGTATTATATGTAGCATTGCAGAGGTTCCATTTGTATCATATATGTATGAATATAATAATGATTTCTGACCTTATTTCATTTAATTATACGTAGAACTTCTTAGCAACCAAACTTTCTATCATGTATAATGTAATGTATATAGATCAATTATGGATTGCCATCTTTCATTAACTTCAAACTGCTCATGTGCTTATCAATCGCAATGGAAGCCTGATTGCAGATGCAACTACAGAATTGAAATTGGTCTTCATTTCTTTGAAGTATTCCTGGGATAATGGCATAGATGTTTACAACACAGTTTATTATTACTAGACTTGTACAAATAGTAACTTATCCACCAGTTTATCATAGTCAATGGATCAGACATATGCCTCATCATGTATAGATTTGTAGCGAATGCTTGAGGGAAATTCCTCTCTGTTATATATGCATAAATACAGATGTAGTAGATAACAGCTAGCCTTCGGCCACCCTTTTGGACTTTGTTGTGTCTCCTACTCTGATTAGTTGGTATTGGCACAACTTGTCTCTTGCTCTATTGCACGCCATTATGCAACCCAACCAATCACAGCCTTCTGATAATGCCACATGAGACAGTCTCTTCTAAACCTCTGGTGAGCTGACTGCACCCTATAAAACTCTAGCTTTTCATCAAGTCGAGGTCTTTCGGTTCCAGCCCTTTTAAGTCTAGCCACTGACCACACAGGACACAGCCAGTTCCAGCGACAACACAACAGCAGCCACATGAAGACTCATCAACTTCGTCCAGCAGCATTCAGGACCTCTATCTCTGTCACCACCATTTGTTCTAACATCAACATCATCTCTCTATGTACACAGCAACAAGCAACGCATGCACAGGTTCCAACACTGCACTGTTCGTGAATTACTTCACCATGGATCAACAACAAATATACAACCTGTGAGAACTTCCTGTACCAAGTGACTGGCAATGGCATTGTAGCCACAACTTTGTATGACATGTACCGCTCCAGCTCTGCATTACTGCCACAACTTCTTGATACAGCATTTCAACTATCGTGTACCTTGACTACGAACTGGTATTTATTATCCTTGTGACTGAACATTCTTCTAACATCATATTATATACTCTTTCGATGCTCTGTACTTATCGCACATGCATACATCCATGTTTGTACACACACACTGTGTTCTCATGATGGCCTGTCTATCATTATGCATATATGACGCACACACATGTTAACATATAAATAAAATCTCCTCTTAAACATTCTACCTGGTTGTGTCTCTCTTTTACTTCTGGCACATATACACATTTATTCCTTTCATATTTATTGTATCGACCATGTGATGTGCAAAGGAGCCATTCTTGTCACCTCACTTTGCATGATCATTTACAGGTTGATCATCATTCACTTTCAATTCATCAAGCTGGAGAGCAAAATACCTGTTACCAGGTTTCTTAGCTAGTTCATTGACTACCTCCAACATAATATGCTACTTTATCTATGCTGCCACAAATGGTATCATTATTCAATGGAAGACTCCTTTTTGATGTATCATCATACTGCAAAACAATTTTTATAAAAGAGCAGATAACTGGTTTTAGTAAGGTATCATTTATAGAATGTAGCATTCCAACTTTACCTATTATTAATAATTATTCATAGCTGGCAATCAGTGTTAAATAGTCATAGTGGTGAACATACCAGTAATTGTCTTGTAACTATTGTGTTTCTGCTGTATTATTGACAAATCTTGATCTTGCTGGAGGAAGCCATTACAAAATAAGGGATTTATAATAGAATATAGTATTTAGTAGACAAAATATGATGGTGAAATATTAAGGAACTAGTCTAAAATATAATTTAACAAAACGTGACTAGCTATGTTTACAAGCATGCTGGTGTATAATTAATTAAAATATTCCTTTCACAGCATACAATCAAAATAGTTTAAATATTGTCATGGTACATTAAACACATTTACATGAGCACATACAAAACAAACATTATAAACCAGTGGGTTTTTTTCTTCTTTTTGTCAGTATACAGTCGTCCATGCTATATGCCTTTTAAACTGTCATCATTATGATCAAATGAATCCTGGTGTGAGTATTAACATGATGTGGAGCCATATTGAATGGCTGACAAAACTATAATAATATAACACTTAAAACATAATGCAGCTTGAGAATCATCTCTATCTGCATATGTGTTGTGTGCTGTTACATGTGTAAGAAGACAGTATATAACCCAAATCATCTGTTTGCTCTATTTGTTCTATTGACTGCTAACTATGATCAAATATGATGGTAGGAACTACAGCACTGCAAGACATATAAACAGACACATTAATACATTAATGAAGGGCAACTTCATGGGCAGCTGGTGAATCATTCCATACCTGCATTTGTACAGTTGTGTGGGTGAGCAGACACTGTATAGACCTTATCATCTATTTGTTCTATATAACCACTGTCAACTAGCTGCCATAGTCAGTTACCTCTGGCCACAACTGGCCACGGGCACCATATTTTAGAAAGATTCTAAAGGTAATGTACAACTTGATGACTTTGGTTTGTAACAACTTTTCTTTTCATGGTTAATCAATATTTTTGAATGTATATTATTAAAATATTGCTTATCATTTTTAGCTTACATACCCCCACTGGCAACCTTTTCTTATAAATGTCCTCCTTGGAAATGCAAATTACTCCCCAGTGGAGCACACATCCTCAGATTAAAAATTACTAGAAGCAACTCTGCCTGTCAGGCTTAATATGATATCTGAAAAAAAATGTTAGTTGTAATTCTCCAACCAATGGAATGAGGGACCTACTATATTAAGTGTTTTTTCACCAATCAAATATTTGGTAATGAAGTATTGATGCATAGATAAAAAAGTGAAAGAGCATAAATAAATAAATAAATGAAAAAAGAGATATCAAGATTAATGAAATCCTAGAATGACTATATCTCATTAAAGCTGTACAATTTATAGACAGCTAATAAAATATGTGTAGAAATATAAAATCTCTACAAGATGTTATGTAATAGTTAAAATTATCTTTAGTACTTATATATCTAAAGGCAATTTTGAAGAGAGCCATTATGTAACAACTAAAGTATTATGTTTTTCCCTGTCATATTATTATTAGTATGCACTAACTTAGCATTTGTTATTTTGTGCTAAATGTACAACAAATCATTTGCTGTCGAATGTTAAATTTTTGTTTCAGTTTTCTTAATATTGCCTGCAGCTATGAATTATGACATGAATCATTTGTTATGTTTCAATTTAACACTATGTTTTGATTTCACGGCGTCTTCTTATGGGATTATCTTGAAGCAAAACCTCTATCATACATTATTCAAATTGAGCTATATCTCATTAGCTTTTATGCTGATTCTAAGTTTTGAATTTCTATATGATGAGAGCATGAGTATTTATGTATAATATCTTTCAACACATAGACACACGTATATACTCACACATGGATGCACAGATTTTTATAATAGCTATATTTTCCTTTGAAAAACTAACACACATGTTTTTATAAGTTACGAAATAAAATTTGGGAACATATTGCATACGTTGTTTATAAATAAATGTTTTCCTTTAAGAAATTACCAGATTTTACTAAATTAGAAATATCCATTCTCTTTTTAGTTTATATTACCATCAGAAATACATTCATAAAGGATAATTAGTGAAATAATGCATTCTATGAAACAAATGATGCCAGAGGAGAAAATAGACACTGAATAGAAATAGCAATAAATTTACCTGAAAATATCTTCATATCTTATGAAACGCAGATTGCTTTTTATCTTGCATCCATCTTCAGATAGAAATATATCTTGCTTTAAAAGAAAGTTTACAGTTGCTTGAAGTAAATTAAGTGTCTGTTTTAAAACCTTATAGTCCTAGCCATTTGTAAACTAAAAGCTTAGGTTTACCATCTCAGTAAATTAGATTTCAGCTTTGAGTAGATATTAAATTTTTATAATTATCATGAATCAGAATTTTCTAATTCATAAAGGCAACCAAATAAATAAAGAAGAATTTAGTTGATGAGACTGAATTAGAATATGACACTATATTTTACAACAAATGCTTCCTCAGTTAATAATTTGTTTCAACTGATTCTATTTAAATCACACTTATAAATTTGTAATTTATCTGGAAAGACATTAAGAAACACAGAGCCACAGTTTATAGAATGTAGTTTACACAATTTACAGTATCTAGTCTAAGCAACACATACACACATATTACATACAAAGGCTTAAATTAACACATAGCTGACTTCAGCAAATTTTTATCTGTTAAAATCATTCAGTCCACAATATCTAGTATGTAGACATCTCACTCTTTTGATCTGCTAGTTCCTACCAATGCATTCAGTTGGTGAAAATTGGGCAACATTCTTAACAGTGGTGACCTACCATTAAAAAAAAACATGCATTAGGCTTAGGTAGATGAGACTGCTGTATTAGTTAATACCCTATTCTGCATTCCTTCCTCACTAGTTTGAAACTGGTGAAGAATATATCTTCATCAGCATTGTCAATAGCATTTTGCTCCTCTTACCCCTCTTTTTAACATCTACTTTTCCATGCTTGAATAATTTAGATGAGAGTACATTGGAACAGAGTTTTCTACAGCCAGATGCCCTTTCTGTTGTCAATGCCTACTTATTTCAAGGTAGGGTAACAATCTCTGAGTCTGTTGAAAAACAAATAGGTTAGACATGTTTGTAGAGAATTAGAAACAAATCACTATATGAATAAGATCTTTGTTTACAAAGACCACAAGACATGTCAAGAAGTCTGGATGTACTTTTGTGGTGGACCACAAGCAAATGATACTGTTACCAATGCCATTATCTACACTCACAGAATGAAACATAGATGAGGAAATATAAAACAGACTAATAGGAAGACATGGACTGAGATCCCTGTTGACAGGACCTGATGTTAAATTAAAGTGTGTGCAAATTAGTAGCGCCATTTCTCTAGCTACTGGATCTGTTGGGTATAAAAACAAATTGGCTGCTTGCTTCTCAGAGATTCGACAAATTGATGAAGGCACCAATAAAGTTTAAAAAGTCAATTAAGGTTGTTTATTGCTTTTTCCAATCACGGGAAAATCTACCCTGTTTATTTATATATCTACTTACACATATCTATTAACAGCTGTGTGAATTGGTTCCATACTTGGGGTGCATGAATAATTTGACCTTGGATACATAATTGGGTTTTCATTTATTATTTTTTTTATTAAAACTAAATAAAATAAATAATATTGCTTTATATATATGATTAATTTCTTTAAAAAGGATTTTCAATGCCAACTCCTGGTATTGACATAGCAACAGGTTTTTCAATGTTTACTTCTGGTATTGATGTAGCAACTACCATTACCTAGATATGCACATGTATGTTTAACCACTTCTATTTTATTTTAGAACCTTTGTTCTTGAGTATTAAAAGTATTATTTTCTGAGAAATACACTAATCTTATACTTCAAGCAAACAGTACTGTATTAAGGCTATGAGTTTATATCCTGAGTGAAACCAAGTCCTTCTACTTGTTATATATATAACTAGCAGTATCGCCTGGCGTTGCTCGGGTTTGTAAGGGAAATAACTATATAAGCATTTTTAGAGTTATAGCCAAAAAATAGCAAAAAAATGCATTAAAAATGGAAAAAAAAATGATGGTAAAATTTTTTTTAAATCGTTGACTCATCTTAGACATTTTTAGAGAGTTACTTCCCTTTTTTTAATAGCGAAAAAATGCATTAAAATGGAAAAAAATGATGCTAAATTTTTTTTTAAATCGTAGACTCATCGTAGATGCGCGCTAATACCCAGAAGAGCTCGATATGAATCACGACTATAAGATACCCGGTTTTGGTTAAACTGCACTGCAAAATGTGTGAATAGTTAGGAATCTAAATCGTAGGAGACAGACACACAACTTGACTTTTATATATAAAGATTATATAGATGTTAAATAAAATGAGACAACAAAACCAAGGCTATGTGGAATTTATAGGACGTTTAGAAAGAGAAAGGTAGTCTTATAGTTGTTTCTGGGATATTAGGGATATCCCTTCATCAGAGACGGTGTGAGAGAGTTAGCTAGAGGGAAATAGTAGAGTTCAATATAAGGAGTTATATTGTAGAGTTCAATATATATATATATATATATTAGCTGGTATTAGCTGATGTTTTCAAAGTGATGAATAGCTTTTTGCCAAAACCATGGTTCGCTTTGTTCTCTTACTTTATAATCATCTTATAATCATCTCATAATAATGACTTTTATGACTCTTATTACTACTTCAGTCCATCTAAATGTATATATTTGCCGTTACCTGTCATAAATAGCCTTTTTTTATTTGCAATGTGCATTTTCGTTGATTTTTCATATTTTCCCCTTACATTTCCATGTGTATTTATATTTTCTTTTTGTAACATATTTCTACTATATATATATATATATATATATATATATATATATATATATTATTTTATGCGCCCTTTTCAAGCCTAGCCAGGCTCATTTGCCCGGTTTCCCAGTTTCTATGGCGTATGTGTTCCCCCCAGCTGAACGGGATGCCAGTCCATTGCAGCATTACTCAAGAAAAGGGAAGAAAGACTGAGAGAAAGTTGGGGTGAAAGAGCACAACAAGGGTCACCACCACCCCCTCATGAAGTTTTAGGTGTTTTTGCTCAATAAACACACACAACACTCAGTCTGGGAATCGAAAATGCAATCCTCCGACCGTGAGTCCGCTGCCCTAACCACTGGGCCATTGTGCCTCCAAATATATATATATATATATATTATATATATATATATATATATATATATACATGCAAACACATATATGTGGGTGTGGGTGTATGTGCACATATATATATTTACACATATCACTGTATTAACTAGACTATCAGGTGTTGTTAACACACTGCTATTCACAGTGTACTTCCTCACATTGTGGTAGCTTTCAAATGATGACACCCCACTGGTTATGCTGACAAGTCTATGGTGTATAAGTGACCAGAATCAGAGCATTCCTCCTGAATAGCATGCCAGTCCTTTGCAGGGTTAGTCATTTGCAGTTGAGTGGACTGGAGCAACATGAAATGGAATGTTTCATTCAAGAACACACTGCACCTACCAGCGTGGGATTTGAAACCATGACCTACAATTTTAAGTACAACACCCTAATTACTATATCACTGTATCATGTATACATTCATGATAAAAAAATAATAATATCTGCGAGAGGATGGGGATGTTTGGGTGTGTATGTGTATGTATATATATATATATATATATATGTGTGTGTGTGTGTGTGTGTGTGTGTGTGTAGAAGGTTGAAAAGGAACACACGAGTTGATATATATGGAAAAAAAGTCAAGATAGAAAATGCTAAAATAATTTTATAAAAAACATTTCAGTACCAGTTTCAGTCATTGAGACTTTTTTAACTGTAAGTATGGGGGACAATTAAATTTTGGAGAAATTAAAAGAAAAGTTTTTTAAAAGATTATTTGCATAGTGTCCAAATACAAGGGGCATTTTCCTTGTTTCTGCCTGTTTCTTTCTCATTTATTCTTGTGGGTTCAAGGTCGTTGTGAATTTTTGGTAGGGAAGAAGAAGAATGTGGAAGTGCCATGACAGTAGTATATTGAATGGTCAACTGCCCCAAAAGTTACCTGCTGTGGATAGTAGTAGTGATTGAATTCCTGAAACATCTCTCTTGAATATTTTGTTTATAAAATTTGCATAGGTGTTATTCTAAACAGCAATAGTGGTAAAGTTAGGAAGAAGACAAAGAAGAAGAAGAAAAAGAAAGAGAAGGGAGAATAAGAAGGAATGTAGGTAGTATGAAAGTAGTAAGGTGTTAAATGGTCAAGTGATCTAAAATTGGCTCACTATGGATAATAGCAGTGATTGGGACTGTTTTTAAATGAATTCTTGGGAATCTATTGAGTGTATCATTTTTAATATTTGTGTGTATATTTGTGTTATTCTAAGGCCGTGGTGGATGTGTTGTTTGTTGTATATGTGTTCAAAAGGGGTCTGTATTTTGTAATAAAGAGAGTCTCTTTACTACTTCGTTAGCTACAGGTTGTATTGTCCCTGAAGTGGTAGAGGGGGAAAATTCTGAAGCTTGGATTTTTGTTATTGGTGCAAATGGCTATGTGTTGGCTAAATGCTATTTTTCTGTTTTGGGGAATTTTGATCTGGGATCTGTGCAGAGCCATTCTTTTATGTTGACTGTTTTTTGTTTGACCTATGTATTGCTCTTGACATCCAGAGCAGATTAGTGCGTATATCAAGTTCTCCAAAGTACATGTGAAGTTGCTTTTCACTGTGAAATGTCCCTCTTTAAAAGAGAATTCTGATCCCTCAAATTTATGCATAGCCCACAGTTGGATCTTCCGCATTTTTTTACTGACGGCTTCTGTGTTGTTGTTGAGTGTATTCGAGCTTGTGTTAGGAGACTTTTCATAGATTTGGGCCATCTCTTACTTTTTATGATGGTGTGTGTTTGGAGGATTAGGTTCATTCTGTGGTCCTTTTTTAGCAGAGGAATGTTTTGAAGGATGATATCGAAGGCTTCATTGTTGAGAGGGTTACTTTTAGCTTATATGTCTGTCAAAGTTCTTTCATGACACATTCTGTGATCTCTTCCATGTTTTATGAAAGGGAATGATTTAAGGGAGATTTGATTGCTGTTCTGGCAGGTTGATCAATGACAAAGAGACTCTTACTTTGGCTCTTCAATGTTGCTGTTTTTGTTTAGCTCATGATAATATTGATTGAAGTACATTTATATTGCTAGCCATTAGCAAATGAACCTTTACATTTTCTATATCAACAGCTGGAAAATAGAAATAGA
Source organism: Octopus sinensis (assembly GCF_006345805.1). NCBI lineage: Eukaryota > Metazoa > Mollusca > Cephalopoda > Octopoda > Octopodidae > Octopus > Octopus sinensis. The sequence goes on from NC_042999.1 coordinate 109,342,608, forward strand.
AATTATGAAAAAGAAAGGTGATAAATATACAGTATTAAAGATAAGAAGACTAAGTTGAATAAATAAATGATTATGCATTTCCTCACTTAAGGGATTTTAGAATAAATACCAATTAAAGTACCATGGAGGAGTCTATGATGTAAACTAGGGTGAAGTGGAAAGACTGAAACAATAAAAGAGGGAATGAATTAAAAGATATTACACATGGTAGAAATATTAGAAAAGAGACATTAATGCAATTATATTTTCAAACGTCACCATTTTTGTGTTTGGAACAAAGACTTATAATGTCTTAAATATCCATTTATTAGGATTGTGGGGCTTCAAAACCTAAGTCCATATACATATTTGTGGGTATCAGAGGACGTTAGTTATCAGACAAGAAAAGATGGAGCTTTGTTGTGAGTCTCAGATCTTACAGTAGTACTGTTTTTGTGGTCAATGAAAAAACATATTATGTCAGCCCCTTTTTAACTTTATGTTCTTGATGCAGATGACTACCCAGGGGAATTTTTTCTAGTGCTGTTATTTTAAATTACTTAAAGAGTGAATCATTTTTCTCAACAATTTCTATATGTTCTCTCACTTAAACATCTAGTAGGTGTGACTGAAAATGTTTTACTGAAGAGGTCTAATAATACAGAAATATGTCTGGAGTAGTCATTGTATTTAACAATCAGGCTCACTTCTCAGTGTGTGTCCCCATTCAATTTTATAATCAATTTGGATTTGAAAGCTACTTTTCTTGCCTTTCTCAACAAGAATTATCATTAAATCTAATGACTTTTCTCTTCATTATAGGTATATAAAAAAAATATAATTGATTGAAAATTGGGGATAAGGTTGGCTCACTACACTAAGTTAGTTAGTTGCTACTCATTTGATTAATAGCACAATGTAATTTAACAAAATCAACGTTTTAAAGTTACCAAGCTCAACGTTTTAAAGTTACCAAACAAAATAACTGTTTATTAAGAATATAGTGTATCATTTCTTGTTGTTTATATTTCTACACATTTTTCCCACTTCAGTTGTTGTCATTTTGGCCTCAAGTCAAATCTGACTGAGCAGACTCAAGATCGCAACTATTTTAGTCATGGCCATCTAGTCCTTCTCAAGAACATTGCATGTCTAGAGCAACAATATCCTATGTCTCTCAAATTTCCAAGACAGTTTGGTGTCATTTGAAAGAGACTTGTCTGCTATTTTAAGCATATTCAGTGACTACATTGAGGTGTCTTCCATTAGCTCAGTGGTGGTGTTGTTACAATGCCTTTTTTCCAGCGCACAAATTTAAAATCTGCCATAATTTTATAATGACCATCTCTTTAGAAAAACATTTTTATAGAAAATAAAATGATTTATCTGAACTGGAGAATACCTAAGACATGAATTTATAATGCTATGTTAAGGAATGGAAGAAGAATCTAAGAAAGAAAATAAAACCAAAAGCCACCTTTGAGAGACTGTACTTGGTATTTGATGTATTATCAGAGAGAAAATATGTGATAAAGTATGTTAACTGAAGTTCGGAGTATTTGCAAATCTTATAAAGATCAGGTTTTTTTTATTAATAGAAAAATTATATTTTCATAACAGAGTTGGTATGACACTTGATTCTTGGAAACAGACTATTTTTCAGGAAGTAGTAATCGAAGAAGTTTAGCAAGAGGAGGATACTGATTTTAAGTTATTGTGAAGTTAATAGGTTTGTAACACAATAGTAAACTCATTTTGATATATCTGAAAAAAAAAAGAAAAGATGTAGTTTAATATTCTGTTAAAATTAGTTATTGACTGACTTGGCAAATCTGGTGTTGAGATTTGAAAGTAAAGATATCTAATAAAAACTAGAATGCTTCCATTTAGAAAGAACTCAACTCCATTAAATTTCAATGTCTGTTGTATAGGAGATTCTAGATTGGAAGCATGTTAAGGTAAATATGTGTCAATACTTGCATTGAATACCGAAACCTCGGAGCCATATTAAAGAATTTTATAGACAGTCGATGATTTGGAGTTGGATTTAAAGAAAAGCATTGTACAAAGAATAAATTAAGAAAAAGAAATACAATAAAAGGTTAAGATTCAAAAGAAGATAATGATGTGTAGACTGAGAAGATAAATGAATGGAACATTAATGAATGAAAATTTAATCAAGGAAGCATTAAAAACTGTAAACTAGATTATAGGAAAACTTTTCCTTTATTTGATCTCAATTAAGAAGAAGATTTCTTTTTCAAAATCAGGGCTTCATTAAGAAGAGTATATTAACTAAACATTACATGAAAAACGAAGACATCAAAAAGGGAATCAATTGATTAAAGTAACACTGCTACATAAAAAGTTGTAAATTGGGTTTAAAAAAAAACATCAAGATACTTGGATACAGTAAAAACAAAGCAATTATACAGAAAAATTCAAGACACTTAGTAGTAAAGAATTCTTAGATTAATGCTTATAATTATTACTAAATAAAACCTTTCACATGAATATTTTTAACTATGTATTTTTTATCTGTCTTTCTGTACTGACATAAATTGGTCGCTTCTGAAAATTTATATTTTTGTATGAGTTCTAGGAGCAGATATGCTTTTTCTTTTCTAGATGGCTTTGCTGTGAATGAAAATAATAACCATCTTGCTATAAAATAGTATGGAAGTTACTAACCTCATGAAATATTTTCTATGTGGTAATTTGAAATGTTAGAAAGAGCAGCCAAAACTTCCCTTAATTATACACTACTGTCTTTTAAAAATGCATCACATTAGATAATATAGTCTGGGGTACACAATGTTTGAACAAGAAAGATGGGATGGTCATAATTAGGATACCTTTGGTCTTATATGTACTCAATCAAAGCTGATCTTGAACAATTGTACTGATGAGTCTCTGTACTAGAAATAACAACGAAATCTTCCCATCACAACCTGCCATCTTTAAAAAGAGGCACACTTTTGGACTATATACTCACAGTTATGTAAAAACAAGATGTTTATAACTGGAATGTCTTTGATCATTGGTCTATCAGTTGTAACCTGGGGTTAAACAATAACATCAACAACAATAAAAGAAATTAAATTACCATTCGGAAGTCTTCTTTTCAGGTACATGACACTTCTGTCCCCAATCCCAGGGTCCCACAGGCCCACACCTCTCACACCCTCAGAGTTGGCACACTCAATGTTGGCACATTGAAAGGTAGGTCTGGTGAGATTGTCGAGCTGCTTGAACGGAGACGTGTGGATTTGTGCTGCATCCAAGAAGTAAGGTGGAGAGGAGGTTCTGCTAGGTTCCTCACAGGCAAGGAATACAGGTACAAGATTTTCTGGGCAGGGAACACTGACAGCATCGGGGGCATGGGTATACTTCTTGCAGAGAAATTGGTTGATAAGGTAGTCGAGGTAGTCAGAGTATGTGACAGAATACTTAAGATTAGACTAGTGCTTTATTGTAGGTCAGCAACCATTATCGTGTCATATGCCTCTCACCCGAGGCTATCAGAAGGACAGAAAGACCGATTCTATGACACCCTATTACAGACTACCTCGTTGACAAATGACAGTGACCTTCTCTTTGTGGCAGGTGACTTCAATGGACATGTTGGACGGCATGTCGGGGGCTTCCATGGCATACACGGGGGCTACGGTTTTGGTTCTTGCAATGAGAAGAGAACCAGGCTGCTGGAGTTCTGCGATGCAAATGACCTTATGATTTGCAATACCAGCTTCAGGAAACCCACCTCTCACCTAGTCACCTACCGCTCTGGCAGAAACACTAGCCAGATTGACTACATCCTCGCCAGAAAGAGGGAAAGAGGGCTACTTAGAAATGCCAAAACCTTCCCAGGCAAGGAATGTACTCCTCAACATATATTAGTAGTTAGCGACTTCAGGATCAGGGCCAAATGGCTGCCCAGAAGAAGACCAGCTCGGAGGAGAAGAGTCTGGAAACTTAAAGATCCTGTAAATGGACAGAGATTTAGAGAAGTTCTACTCGACGAAATAGAAGGGGATATAGCATCACATAATGTGGAAGCCAACTGGATGTTTCTACGGGACAATCTGCTGAGAGCCACTGACCATCTCATCCCAGGGTAACGTGGTGGTGGAACAATGTTGTAGACAGGGCTATTAGAGACAAGAGACAGGCTTGGAAGGACTGGAGGAAAGGCGGTAGTAGGGAATTGTATCAGACTGCGAAAAGAGAAGCTAGGAGACAGGTATATTTAGCTAGAGGGGAAGCAGATAAGAAAAAATTTGCCAATGTTCTGCGCCGTGAGGACCAAAGACTTGAGGTGTTTCATGTTGCAAGACAGTGTGTGAGAGAGAATTGTGATGTGGTAGGAGAGAAATGTGTTCGCATGGATGATGGTTCACTTGTGCTAAATGAGGATGCAAAGAGAGAGGTTTGGAGATGCCACTATGAAGGGTTGCTCAACAAAGAGAATGAATGGGATAAAGAGAGTCTGCCGAATGTCAACCCAATAGAGGGACCAGCTATCCGAGTTGACAGTTCCATGGTAGTTAAGGCAATTGGAAGCATGAAGACAGGGAAAGCCCCAGGCCCATCAGGAATTATTGCTGAGATGCTCAAAATATCTGGCAGTGTCAGCTATAGCCTAGTTACCCGTATAGTTATACCCAATGACTGGTGTAGTAGCATAATAGTCAACTGCTACAAAGGTAAAGGTGACGCCCTAGATACAAGTAATTACAGAGGTATTAAGCTGTTGGATCAGGTAATGAAGGTTACGGAAAGGGTCATAGCCCAACTGATTAGAGAGAGAGTCAACCTAGACGAGATGCAGTTTGGTTTCGTGCCAGGGAAAAGCACCACTGATACCATATTTCTGGTGAGACAACTGCAGGAGAAATACCTAGCCAAAGATAAAACTCTGTACCTGGCTTTCGTTGACTTGGAGAAAGCCTTTGACAGGGTCCCCCGATCCCTTATCTGGTGGTCAATGAGGAAACTAGGGATAGATGAATGGTTAGTGAGAGCTGTGCGTGCCATGTACGGGGATGCTGTTAGTAAGGTGAGGGTTGGCAATGGGTACAGTGAAGAATTCTGGGTGGAGGTTGGGGTCCACCAAGGCTCAGTCCTCAGACCCCTCCTATTTATCATAGTCTTTCAGGCAATAACGGAGGAATTCAAGACAGGATGCCCCTGGGAGCTCCTCTATGCTGACGACCTTGCTCTAATTGCTGAATCACTATCAGAACTCGAGGAGAAGTTTCAGGCATGGAAGCAAGGATTAGAATCGAAGGGCCCTTAGTGTCAATCTAGCTAAAACCAAAGTCCTAATAAGTAGGAAGGTAGACAAATCTCAAACGCCTTCAGGTAGATGGCCCTGCTCAATCTGTAGAAAAGGCATAGGTAGGAACTCTATAAGATGCACCAAGTGTAAGCTATGGACACATAAGAGGTGCAGCAATGTCAAAGGAAGGCTAACTAGGAAGATAGGTTTTGTATGTGGCAGATGCTCTGGTTCAATAAAGACTGAAAATGCGCAGAGACCATCTTCCGCCACATCCCAGGGAGAAAAACTTGAAATAGTTGATAGTTTCCGTTACCTAGGTGACCAAGTCAGTAGCGGGGGTGGGTGTGCCGAAAGTGTAACTGCTAGAGTAAGAATAGCCTGGGCAAAGTTCAGGGAGCTCTTACCTCTGCTGGTGACAAAAGGCCTCTCGCTCAGAGTAAAAGGCAGACTGTATGACGCATTTGTGTGAACAGCCATGCTACATGGCAGTGAAACATGGGCTGTGACTGCTGAGGATATGCGTAAGCTTGCAAGAAATGAAGCCAGTATGCTCCGTTGGATGTGTAATGTCAGTGTTCATACCTGACAGAGTGTAAGTGCCTTGAGAGAAAAGTTGGACCTAAGAAGCATCAGATGTGGTGTGCAAGAGAGGTGTCTATGCTGGTATGGACACGTAGTAAGAATGGATGAAGTTAGTTGTGTGAAAAAGTGCCACACCCTAGCGGTTGAGGGAACCTGTGGAAGAGGTAGACTCAGGAAAACCTGGGACGAGGTGGTGAAGAACGACCTTCGCGTTTTAGGTCTCACCGAGGAAATGACCAGAGACCGAGACCTTTGGAAGTATGCTGTACGCGAGAAGACCCGGCAGGATACATGAGATCATAACCCATGGCCCCTACCTTGGACGTAGTCAGTCCACCTGTGCATACCTTCCTTCTTGGGACACATAACTCTACTTGTGAAGACCTGTTGAGGCAAGTGAAAATCAAATCAAATCAAAATCGATGAACATCAATGGAATTTGTAGTTTTGTGGTACCAGTGCTGGTGGCACATAAGAAAACCATCCGAACGTGGCCGTAGCCAGTACCGCATCGACTGGCCTCCGTGCTGGTGGCACGTAACAAACACCATCCGATCGTGGCCGTGCCAGCCTCGCCTGGCCTCCGTGGCACGTACAAAACACCATCCGAGCGTAGCCGTTCGCCAGCCTCGTCTGGCACCTGTGTCAGTGGCACATAAAAAGCACCCACTACACTCACGGAGTGGTTGGCGGTAGGAAGGGCATCCAGCTGTAGAAACACTGCCAGATCTGACTGGCCTGGTGCAGCCTTTGGGCTTCCCAGACCCCAGTTGAACCGTCCAACCCATGCTAGCATGGAAAGCGGACGTTAAACGATGATGATGATGATTCTTTCATTTCACTTGTTTAACAATTCATTATGTCTCCCTAAATTACCATTGTCTGAGTATCTCTTCTTGCATCAATGAATTTCTTAGAGCAGCAAGCTGGCAGAATCCTTAGAATGTCAAGCAAAATGTTAAACAACATTTCTTCTGTCTTTATGTTCTGAGGTTGACTTTGCCCTTCATCTTTTCAGGGTCAGTAAAATAAATATCAATTGTGTCCTGAGGCTGATGTAATTGACTTACCCACTTCTCCAGAATTGCTGGCCTTGTGCCAAGATTTGAAATCAGTATTTCTCAAGGTTAAGGCAGTGAGTTTGCAGAATCATTACCATTTCAGACAAGATGCTTAGCAACATTTCTTCCAGCTCTTTATGCTTTGATATCAAATTTTACTGAGGTTGACTTTGTTGTTCATCCTTTCAGGGTCGATAAAATAAAGTACCAGTCAAGTACTGGAGTCGATATAACTGACTTATCTCATCCCTAAAATTGCTTGCATAGTGCCAAAATTTGAAACCAATATTTCTCAAGATTCATAGCTGTAGTCTAGTTTTAATTTGTCTGCCTCTCTTAATGGATTTTTACATTTTATGATTCAAGTCTTTCACATCCTGGTTGTATTTAGCAGTAGTTCACTTGAAACTATTTCAGTTTTCACATGTAATAATCTTTGCTCAATTTTACATTTTTTGAAGCACTCATCAAGATTAGTAGTACTATCTACTCAATTTGTTTTCTTCAGAGAGAAATGCTTTTACAACCTTCAATTAGTTTCCATTTATTGTCACTTATCCATTCTTTTGTTGATTACAGTGTGTTTAATACAGCATTTAATGCTTGATAAAAATTTCATCTTCAATCAAAACAATTTATCAATAATACCTAGCAATCAATACCTTGTAATCTATCTGTAGAAGATTCTAGTTTGATTGTAATGCTTGATAAATAACTTTCTTATCTTTTGTGCTTCATCATAAATTTTGATTTAGTTACTAATCCTAATGATAATTTACTAGATATTTGTTGATTTTAATTAATCTTTTTTTTCTTTTATTCCATAAAAAACTAGGTACCATCTTAATTTTAATGCTTCTTTAACACCCACAACAAAAACATCTTTCTGGAATTTAAGTAGTCATTTTTTTATTATGAAGATGATGTAAAACATCCAAAAGGAAGATGTTTAATTCAGTCACCATGGTAATATGTAATTATGGATAAAAATTACTCAACCTCTTCCTTCTTTCGTTCCTCTCCCCATTTCCTTCTCATTTCTCAGAAAGATTGTTTATACAAGGTTCCTATCACTAATTTCAATTCATATGTCTGAATAATTTTTGAAAATTTATAACAAAGATGTATTTTAAAGAACATAGCATGATATAATCAAATGTGTTTTAATTCAAAGATAGAAATATTTTAGACTATAATTTGAAATTGGATTCTTATGAATATTAAAATCTTGTATGTTTCTAGTTGCATGAAATAGATGGTTGATTGAACATACAAGGCTGTAATTTCAAGATTTCACATAAATCTAAATAAGAGCAACAGTAAAAAAATTAACCCTTTTCATCTCTTAAACTTGTAGCTTTAATACTTGATTTGAAGGCTTTTCCTAACATCTGTATCTAAAATCTGGTTTATGATATATTTGATTATTCTGTATGTTGTGCAACATCCTAAGGCATTTATAAATTTTGCAATTCTGCAAAATCTATCTTAAATTTTTAAGTGATGTTTCTTACTTTAATATTATCTTAAGTTTATATTTATAATTGACAATATATATTTCAGCTGCCTTTCGGGTAAAATAATGATATGAATATAATATATAAAAAACATCCATGTATAACATGAATGAAATAAAAAGTATGAATATATTCTAAGTTATAGATGAAATGCACATAAATATAAATATATATTTCATTATTTTACAAGGTTGAAACATTGACATTATAATTTTTAGACGTTTAAAAATAATGTTGGAAGATTAAACTTGTTTCTATTGATGTTGCTTTTTTTATGAAGCTTGTCACTTCTCTTATTTGCTTTATATTTTCCCTTCCATTGTCATCAGGGTTGATCCATTGTCAAGTTAAAGGATTTTGTCATTGTATCAATATTATTACTGGCAGTCTCTCAACGTTGAATATGATTATCCATCAGATTTAAATTTTATAGCCTTGTATGTCAATATGTAGGCTAATATAGGCTCCAAGAATCTGTTCACAGACTAGACATTCATTGTCTTTGGTTGTTTTGCACCGCATTCAATGATCTGCTTATTTTTGTGCTATTTCATTCATGTTGTGTCAAAGTGTTTGGCTTCATCTCCACTTGCATAACTCATAAATGGTTCCCACATAGATAGGCAAGACAGCTTGCTCCAATTTTCATTCATGAGGAACAGACATCGATGTTTTGTTATTTGGGGTGATCTGTCTTGTCTGTCAATGACTTTCAGGTATTTTAACATCCAACACTTTGAGGGAATCATCTCCACTGAAGTAAATTGCAGCCTACTGGTGAACAAGGAAAGCACAAACATTGAGTATGGTTGATAATGTTCATAACACTAGTACTGCTTCTAATTCATATTTCAACGTGTGTGTGTGTGTGTATGTATATATATATATATATATATATATATATATATGTATAAAATATTCTATGATTATATACATAATTATAATCAGGTGTCAGCTAAGTGCCTCGCCACATACTGGATTAGAAATAGACCTTAATGTCTTTTCAACTACCATAAAATTCTCTGAGACAATAGCACTCTTTTTTTCCTAATTCAGTACGTGGTGAGGCACTTAGTTGACCCCTGATTATAATTATGTATGTAATAATAGAATATTTTGTATAATTCACCTAAAAAGGTTTTTTTTAACATACTGATTACTTGGTAAAATTATTAATTAATTAATTTTACCCTATATATATATATATATGTAAATATACAGCCTATGGAAAAGTTACAATGTCACCTATAACTTGAATATGTTCCACAGCTGTATAGGAGAGTGAATACTGCAACTGTGTTTTAAGCTTGTTTCAGTAAGATCATAATTTTCATTTAATCATCTCTTCAGATGAGCAAAGTTTGCATTGGCATATTTTATTTGGTGTTGGATCTTCTCATCAGTACTCAAATTCTGTGACACTCAGAACTGGAAGTACACTACATTTGTATAGCTAGATTAGGTTTCTGTTTGTTGGGGCTTGTTCATGCATGATCATTGATTTATGTTGACAGTTAAACCCATGTTTTCCTATGCATTAATAAGAAAAATTTAAAGCAGTGATATCTCCAACAATTATTGGTTCCTCTCAGGATGCATTTTAGGTGTATATCCTTATGACTGAGTCTCTCTAAAATGATGTAGTTGATCATATGCTGGTGCATTGGTTATAAATGTGACCAGAAATTATTAAGCCTGTTCCTCACAGTTAAGAGCAAAATGTCATCTGAGTTAGTCTTTCTGATCCCTGCTTATCCAGTTGCTCTATCTTGGAGGCTTGAATATTTGTCAACTCACACATTGAAGTTGCCCAACAATGACATTGTCATGCATTTATATTCTGGATAGGATGGAGTATAAATCACTGTAAAATCCTTCTTTAACTTCATCAAGTGTGAGGATACACATACTGTTGGTTATCATATATCTGTTAGAGCTATAAAGCTTTAAGCAAAGAACTGTCAATCTTCCACTGATGCCAGTATGCAGTTCAAGCAGCAGGTGACAAAACCTACTCTATATAAGTACCACTCTTCTGATGGGTATTCCCTTCCAAAAGGCAGTATATCCATCACCATGTCCTTTCAGAACTCCTTCATTGGTTAGTCTTGCTTCATTATCAGCCACGTTATTGATATTAAAGCACACTAATACTCAAAAGATGTCTATTGTTCTGGTTGTTCAGTTTATCAGTAAAAGTCTGAATATTCTGAAGTCCAAGTTATATTTTGTATTGTTTATTTTGCCAGCAAAATATGTAACTCCTTTAGATGCAACGAGGAAAATTGAAACATGTTTCGTATGGGGCATCTTTTCTAGTTTCTTCCCAATGCGGTGCAAACAGAGTAGATTGCAGGAAGGGCTGCTCCTGGAAAAAAAAAACGTTTCTATCACAGAGCTGACACTTCTGTGCTACTTCATAACTAGAAGTTCTCAGTTGTGTCCCAATATTGCACCCATTTCCATTGGATGATTGCTGGAGGACGTGACTTTGGTGGATAGAAGAAATCTAGTGGAAGCCTGTATATGAATTTGTTTAATGTGGAGAAGCTGTTGTATATCAGTTTCTACATCATCATCATTTAACGTCTGCTTTCCATGCTAGCATGGGTTGGACGATTTGACTGAGGACTGGCAAACCAGATGGCTGCACCAGACTCCAATCTGATCTGGCAGAGTTTCTACAGCTGGATGCCCTTCCTAACCCCAACCACTCCGAGAGTGTAGTGGGTACTTTTACATGCCACTGGCATGAGGGCCAGTCTGGTGGTACTGGCAACGGCCATGCTCAAATGGTGTATTTTACAGTCAACCTTCACAGGAGTCAGTCCAGTTGCACTGGCAACGATCATGCTCAAATGGTGTTTTTTACATTCCACCGGCACTGAAGCCAGACCTGCTCTGGCAGTGATCCCACTCAGATGGAGCTGTTAGTGCTCCACTGGCGCCAGACATCAAATCAGTTTCTACATGTTCTTGACAGTAAAATACTTTGTTCCCATGACAAAGAGTTCACTATGATTGCAGGTGGCAAACTGTTACAATGGTCATCTGTCGTCAAAACCAATGAAGTTTTGTGACCCATTCCTACCTGTTCTCCTCAACTTTAACATGGAAGGCAAACAAGTTGTTTAAGGTGCCAACTTGGGGGGAAGGGATGATTTTGTAGGAGCACTATTTCTCTTTGGTGGAACTATTATCCATCTACTCAGGATTTGGGTAGTATAGCGATCTGCTTTACCTTGCATGTAGATGCACACTGCTGCCTAAAACAAAGTCACAGGAAAATTTTAATCAGTCCCAACCAAGTCTCCAAGAAAGTCAGACATAATTTGTCATGTTGTTGTCGGAGCTCAACTCCACCAGGTGAACAATATTGAAAGAAGTAACATCATAGAACTAAATAACTATTTATGGACTGTTTGAACATTTATCCTGTTCACATTTTACGATATACAGTAACAGTAAGTGTTTCATGTTGTTTATGCTGCATACACCTTCTTCTGGATTTATCACCCTATAATGAGTTGCTCGAACTTTTCTTTTGTTCACTTAGGACACTGTTATACCATACTTCTGAGTGCTATACCCTGTATTCTTTCAAGTAAACCTTGATTTAATGCTATCATCATTTCCTGTTAAAATAAATAATGTTGTCTGTTATTGCATTACAAGATGTTATACTACCACTGTTAGAAAATTCAGATGTTATTTTAGTGCCTATTCACTAAAACTTAATGCTCCTTTCACAGTTTAACTCATTGAAGTAGTAGATTTTCTATTTTACATAGGGAACACATTTCAAGAATCAACATATTTTTTCTGCATTCTGTGTCATATATATATATACACACACACCAAACATTGACAGCAGTTATTGTGAAATTGATTCCATTTCAGGATGAGAACAGTATAAGGATCTTTATCTATTTTGACCGACAGAGTTAAAAAATGATTTTTTGTAACTAAACACTTCGGACACTGGTAGAATGTGTCATATAAAACATCTTTTACTCTTAGCATTTTTGAGAAAAGCTTATATTTAGGAAGTTATTTCACGTTAAAGTTGTAGTATATCAGTAATTTCAACCAATCAATGACGTGTATTCAGCTGAATAAAATTACTGCTGTTGTTTGTCAACAAGAATTTATGGTGGTGTATATTTTGTTTGTCACTGTTATTTATGACAACCCTAACCCTAAAACCCTAACCCTAAAAACTTGAAGCTAAAACCAGTACAAACACACGAATGATGTCATAAATAACTGTGACAAACGAAAAATACACTGCCGATAGCAGTTGTTGACAAACAACAGCAGTAATTTTATTCAGCTGAATACATGTCATTGATTGGTTGAAATTACTGAAATATGACTACTTTAACGTGAAATAACTTCCTAAATATAAGCTTTTCTCAAAAACGCTAATAGTAAAAGATGATTTATATGACACATTCTACCAGTGTCCGAAGTTTGAAAGTGTTTAGTTACAAAAAATTATTTTAAAAATCTGTCGGTCACAAAGTAAAGATCCCAGTATAATTTTAATACTGTCCACTACTTCTGTCACAACAGACTGTTAGTGACAGCATACATTGACTGTAGAGCTGGAAGTAGATATATTGAAGTCATATATTTCAAGTCAAAAAGAAAATGTAAATTTCCATATTGTTGGTGTTGTCAAATCTTTAGAGGTCCAAACATCAGGTATACTTTAAATACCTTATGACCATATTTCTGCAAATATTCTGCCAAAATATTTTAGTTGATTTTTGCAATAATTTAAAATTTTGGGATGGAATTAATGAAATAAATAACTTTATTTTTCATTGTTAAGTTGGTGTTTGGAACAGAATAATAAAAAGTTCTCATTATCAAGTATCTTGGTTGTCTTCTACTATATCCCCTGACTGATCAAAGCCTTGGGAGTGAATTTAGAAGACTGAAACTAAAAGGAAAGCCCTTCACACACACACACACATACATCATGAGTCCACATTACCCCAAAAAGAGCATAGGGCTGGTTTCTCAGTTTCTCGTGTATACACGTTTCTCCCTGGATGGGGTGCCAGTCTGTCATAGGATTACTCATTTTTATCAGCTGAATGGAATGGAGCAACATGAAATGAAGTTTTTTCCTCAAGAACACAATGCATTGCCTGGTCCAAGAATTGAAACCACAATCTTATGATCATGAGTCCAACACTGTGTCCACATGAGTCATATACTTCCACTATATTTACACACACACACACACAAATAAATATATGTGTGTATGTGTATACATATGCATGTGTGAATGTAGCATGCTTGTATGTGTGTCTGTATGCATGTGTGTGTGTGTGTGTGTGTGTGTGTGTGTGTGTGTGTGAGCTTGTGTGTAAATGCACGTTCATGTATTTGTATGTTTGTCTACTTCTGCTTTTCATTTCATAACTTTGAAGCTGTGTGGAATAAGATATCTGTTGCCTGAGAAAAGCAGAGAAGGTTTAACATTAGGAAGGGTATCCAACTATAAAACAATGTCTCAATGACATGTTTCTCAAACCCATGCTTGCATTGAAAAACAGATGTGAATTGAACAAATTACTGAATGATAGTTGAAGGGTTAATGTCATCTGTTCTAGAGTCAAACCAAGTGACTTTCTGTCATTCTATAACTAATTTTTTATTACACAGTGTGACAGTTATCATAGAAGTTACACCTTGTTTTGTATCCATTCATATATAGCATATCTAACACAGCATTTAAACTGGCCATATCCAACCCAAATATTCTACCTGGTTATGTTCATACTGGCCTGCTATGGCCCCTCACACCTACCCTATAATGTCTTTGTAAAAATAAACAATCACAACATTGAAATCTCAAATCTATGAGATAATGCATGATGAATTCAAAACAATGTGAATAAATAAGCATTACATTTGCTAGAATAATCTGAGTGCTAAAGGGTTAAAAATGTGTACATGCTGTATGTTCTGAATATATTCTTAGAGCTGCTCCAGCATGGCCTCAGTCAAATGACAGAAACAAGTAAAAGAATAAAAGAATAGTGTTTTATCATAAATATGAAACTTGTCTTTCAGTAAACTAAGCTAAATTATTAATACATCCCACAAAATGTTTGATACATTAATTCTTCAAGTGTAATTAAATAATTCAAAGGCAAATTAACATTTGAACAAAATATCAAACTATTGCAGGGTCTATATGAAAAAAAATTATATAGAAGTATATTATTTCAAGTTTTTTTTAAAGGATTTTTACAGTCAAGTTGTTTTCAGAACTCTGAATGCTTTCAAAGAAATTGTTGCTTCAAGTCACAAATATTAAATTTAAACCTCAGAACTCTCATTACTAACCCATTTAGGTTTTTAATACAATTAATTTTTTGTGAAGTATAAAAGCATACCATATTGAAATGTTAGCTCTTAAATAATGCATGTGCGTGTGTATTTGTATGGGTATGTATATATGCATGCATAAATATGTGTGTGTGTGTGTGTATATATATATATATGTATACTCATCTGTATATAGATGTGTTTTGTGTATATATATATATATATATATATGTGTGTGTGCATATACACATATGTGTATATGCAAAAGAATCATGTGTTCACAACAAACAAGTCTGAATTTGTTTTCAAGAAACACGCAAAAAATAAACAATCAGAAGTAAAATAAATTATTAACAAAAAGATGATTAAATATTTGGTGTGTTTCTACATAATAAATAGTTATGAAATTAAGGTTAACATAATTAGCAAATGTTTTATCTAGCAGAATCTACTGCATTTTTAGTGATTATATAATGTTCATTAAACTAATTTCTCAGTAATCAGTAATGCAACAATCATCACCTAAACGTGTTTTCAAAAGAAAAATTTAGTTTCTAAATGTCTAGAGATGCTCTCCTTTAATAAAATAAAGACTTTCAACTTCATTATTATCCTTTATTACTAACTTCTTGATTTCTGCCATCAACATAATGATGATGATGATGATGGTGGTGTTTGTAGTAGTGGTGGTGATGGTGGTGGCAGTGGTGGTGGTGAGGATGGTGACAATTATGATGATGATGATAATGATGTCTCAATGCTCAGGTGATCTGAACAGGTTTACAAAAGCAGCATCTCCTTGTGTGTCATCTATGTTGTCATTGGCATTGCTTAATATCCTCAATTCTCTTAATAACCTTTACCAAAACCTTTCTCTAATGCAAATATTTGCTAGCATATAACATCTTAACTATTATATTTCATAGCTATATCTTCTATATATATATCAATTGATGATACTGATAATCAATGTTCACAAATTTGTTTGGGTATTTTCTACTAGATCTGAACTGTGAAAGTTTTACATAAAAATCCTGGTGTATCTAAACACTTGCTGTATTTTATATTCAGTCATATCATTAGCACAGTGATTTATTTGGCCTCAACTAATTTGCATTTTAACCTAGGCAGTGTTAACTTTTAGAACATTAAGTCAAGTAGATATTTTTAAGATTTTAATTTTAATTTTTTTCTTATAATTCTCCTACAGATTTTAGGGTTTAAATTAGATCCCCTGGACATCCAGCTTTGAATTTCTTTGAAGAGAAAGCAGTTATTGATAAACCCTTTATTGAATTTGTAGCTCTATCTTAAATTATTCTCTTTGTTCACCATAAATCAGATACCAACTTTTAAATCACTCATAAAACTTAGATACAACAAAACATTTTTCCACACTTAGGTTTCTCATCGCCCCACCAGTATGAAATGCTATGAAAACTTTATTTCAATCAAAAAAAAAAAAGAAATTGTTATTTGAGAAATACATTTCTTGTAGTTATCATAACACGAATTTGATAACTGTCTAATTTCATGATGCAACATAAGAGAACTTATCCTTGTGGAAGTTCATTTTTTTTTTAATCAAGGTTTGTTTATCATTTGTTAATGATAATTCATGTTATGAAATTTTACAACCAAAATCCTCAATTTCAAACTAATGATATGAACACTTGAAGATGTCCAAATGTTAGCAGAAATACTGCCAATAATCTGTTATCATGCTTGGTTTCATTACAAACATAACACTATCATCAAAATTTCCTTCATAACTTGATAAAATTAGGCAAATGATATATTGTAATTCCTCTGGTAGGAAACACACTCCAAAAATAATATTTCACATGAAAGCAATCCTATGAGTGTAATAAATATTATTGTTTCTTGACTTTCTTGATCTAACTCAATTTGATGAAAAAAACTCATTTTATATCTAATTTTGGAAAAGAAAAATTATTCTCAGTTTCAACAATCATTTGATCAATTGATGCAATTTGATGTCTGACATGCATGCTTCACAATTATATTTGGCTTAGTTTTATCTAAAGGATGCAACAAATCATTGTCTTGTTTTGTTTGATGGATAGCAAC
Organism: Octopus sinensis; assembly: GCF_006345805.1. Taxonomy (NCBI): domain Eukaryota; kingdom Metazoa; phylum Mollusca; class Cephalopoda; order Octopoda; family Octopodidae; genus Octopus; species Octopus sinensis. The sequence goes on from NC_042999.1 coordinate 109,359,470, forward strand.
ATTAGCACTGACCTATTTGAATAGTTGAAAGATTGGTTCAACAATTTACATTTCCAACAATTCATTTATAGTCTATCTGGATTTATTCCTTTGTGACTAGAAAACAATATTATCATTAAATGACTTAAGAACAGAAGACTCAAAGTGAGCTGTAAGTGAGAATACTGTAAACATCCTATGCCTAATTCTAATGCTAGAAGCTCATAGTTTACCATATTTCTGAAATGCTGTGTTTTTGTACATATTTTTTATTAATGTACTTCAAAGATTCTATGCAGACTAAAATAAATGAGTGTCAGTATGTTTAATGTATGGAACATTAATAAGCTGAAATATATTCAAATATGTAGTAGGAAATAGTAGTTGTTATTATAATTAAAATATTTTCTTGGCAAACACAAGAGAAAGCTCTGGACAGGCCTTTGTCTTATTTTAGCATACTCAGTGTCTTAATTAACAAAAGAGTAGAAAACAAATTCTTAAGTAAATATACAGGTATATATATTTGTCTGAGTGCAGGCGTGGTTGTGTGGTAAGAAGTGTTCTTCCCAACCATATGGTTCTGGGTTCAGTTCTACTGTGTTACAACTTGAGCAGGTGTCTTTAACTATAGCTCTTGGTTGACCAAAGCCATTTAAAAACACACAAAAGCCGTTGGATTCACTTCAAAATTTAATTTAACAGAATATTTTCATCACTTTGCTAGCACAGAATTTTGTCAATGAACAGGTCATGGTCTCAAAGCGACGAAAATATTTTGTCAAATTAAATTTAAATGTTGAAGTGAATCTAACGGTTTTTGTGTGTTTTTAAATAGCTTATAAACACTTTCAATGCTACAGTTGTTTAATTTCTATATATTTTCTTGAAATTCATGAGCTACAACTTTGGCAAGTTATAGTACTATACATAATTAAGAAAGGGAGAAAAAGGTTGAAATGTTTCCAAAATTGCCTCTCAGACTTGCCAGAAAAATAATACCAGTCAGTGATTGATATGTTTTTATGCTGATTTTATTTTTGCTTTTTAATACTTCCAAACACTAAATAAGTTGACACCTACTTACCTACTGCTTATCAAATGAATGGTATGGTATCTAAAAACCATTCTATCATAGACTGAACTTTTGAAATGATTTCATGTTTCTAGCAATGCCACTCTTTAATGAATTGGAATTATTAATAAGTAATTTAATAAGTAAAATAAGTAATTTAAGCACAATACCACCTAGTCTATAATTCATTCTGTATTAATTAATTAATTAATTCTTTGGAATTATATATTCATAAGAATCAAACTATTAGGTTTATCAGTTGACTTAAAAATTACCTCAGTCTTTATTCAAAAGCAAATTTAAAAAATGTCAAGCCATTTTATATATTTAACTTTCAGCTAATTTGGCAACTGATTATATCAGTCGCATTTAAACTCTAACTGTTCTTCCAATAAATTTATGTTTTTGCCATAATAAAAAATGTTAGAACATTTATTTTGTCACTAGGTACAAAAGTTTTGCTTCTTTAAATGATTTGGCTTAACTTAAAATTAATGTTTAATGTTTACTTTCTAAAATGCTTATTTGTAAATTTGGATAAAGACACCTTTCAACAATATGATTCAGAGAGTAACCTCTTCTTCATCAAGAACTTTGCAAAAATTGGCTTGTCGTTTAAACATGTACAATTTTGATTAAAACATCTGAAAATATATCTACTTCTGTTTTAAAGTCATTAATTTCTCTTTTGTTTTTCCATTTCATTTTAATAGTTTGTTGAAAATAACAAAATCTAATACAGTACTCAAGAAGATATATAAAGGCAGCATATGTGTGTGTATACATATACAGATATATATTTACATATATATATAGATCTCTCTCTCTCTCTCTCTCTCCCTATATATATATATATATATATATATATATATATATATATGGGTTTTATCTAAAAGATCAGTAAAACCTTTTCTTTTGTAGTTGTCAAAATTTATTCTCAAGAGAATTACTGCATTATTTTTATAATAATTATCTCAAATGCACAGATTTGTTTTAAACTTTTACAAAAGAAGTAATGAGTTGAGAATGAACAAAATGTCACTTGCTACAAAAATATAACACAAAAAGCAATATAAAGCCATTCAAATTTCCAGATATAAAAAAACATTGAAGAAACTAATAAAAAATGCAATATATTTCAATATTTAATTTCTAAATTTTCCGTTACAGTACCACCACAGTGAATGTACTGTACTTCATCTCTCACAGGTGAATAAAGAAACTGTTATTAAAATAGAGGTAATACTTATCCTCACTTAAACATGGATGTTCTATTAGAACATCCATTCTTTTATTTGTTTCAGTAATTTGACTGTGGCCATACTGGAACATCACCTTTAGTCAAACAAATCAACCCCAGTAATTATTCTTTGTAAGACTAGTACTTATTCTAACAGTTACTTTTGCCAAACTGCTAAGTTACAGGCACGTAAACACACCAACATTGGTTGTCAAGTGATGGTGGAGGGGAGACAAACACAGACACACAAACACACACATATATATATATATATACACACACACACACATATATATATATATATATATATATATACGAGGGGCTTCTTTCAGTTTCAATCTACCAAATCCACTCACAAGGCTTTTGTCAGCCTGAGGCTATAGTAGAAGACACTTGCCCAAGGCATCATGCAGTGGGACTGAACCCGGAACCATGTAGTTCATAAGCAAGCTACTTACCACACGGCCACTCTTGCATCTATGTTTAAATGGAATAACTGTCACCTCCTTGTATAAATACTGCCTCTGTTTGCTGTCATAATGTAAAAGAAAGTATGCTTTTTTTTTTAATTTCATTTAGTTTAGCGTAGGGCAAATTCTATAAATAAACAGGTGTTTCTTTTCTTTTCATCATTAAAAACACATTGGTTTTCTTTTTGGTTCTACAACTAATGTCTTAGTTATTTATTTCTTATTCATTTCATATTCATAAGATACACTGTTTTTCATGACTGTTTAATATATATTATAAATACTTGACAATATACTATCTATATATTAGATACTACAAATATAACAATATCTGTATATCTATGAATCTACCTATTTTTCTGTCTGCCTGACTGCTTTTTTGCCTGTTTATCTAACTATCTATCTATCTATCTATCTATCTTTATATATATTCGTGTATGTGTGTAATTAGCTTATTTGAGCATTTAATCTGTATATATATGTGAGAGTATGCTAAAAAGTTTGCTTTCCAATTACATGGTTCCTGGTTCAGTTCCACTGCGTGGCATCTGAGGCAAGTGTTTTCTTTTATAGACCCAGGATGACCAATTCTTTGAGAAACTGAAAGAAGCCCTTCACCTGTATATGTGTGTGTGTGTGTGAGTGTATGTGTTTGTGTTTATCTCCCATCACTGCTTGTCAACCAATGTTGGGTTGTTTATGATCCCCATAACTCAGTGGTTTGACAGAAGAGACTGATAGAATAAATACATGGGTTAAAAAGTAATTACCAGAGTCAATTTGTTTGACTCAAACAAGTAAAAGATATTATATATAAGTAATAATAATAATAATAATAATAATAATAATAATAATAATAATAATAATTATTATTATTATTATTACTATTATTATTATAACATATAGATACATAGGTATACACATACACACACACACACTAATCAAGTAGGAAGACAAACACATCACACACTCTTTCAGGTAGGTAGCCCTGTTCGATCTGTAGAAAAGGTGTAGGTAGAAACTCCATAAAATGTACCCAGTGTAAGCTATGGACACATAAGGGGTGCAGCAACATCAAAGGAAGATTAACCGAGAAGATAGCTTTTGTATGTGGCAGATGCACAGGGGCAATAAACACCACAGATGCTCAGAAAACAGATTCCATCACATGCCAGGGGGAGAAACTAGTAGTTGATAGCTTCTGCTACCTGGATGACCAAGTCTATAGTGGGGGGTGGATGCTCAGAGTGTATTACCACTAGAATAAGAATAGCCTGGGCAAAATTCAGAAATCTTCTAACCCTAGTGGTGACAAAGGGCCTCTCGCTCAGAATGAAAGGTAGATTGTGCGATGCATGTGTGCAAACTACCATGTTCATGACAGTGAAACATGGGCCGTGACTGCTGTAGACATGCGTAGGCTCAAAAGAAATGAAGCTAGTATGATCTGCTGGATGTGTAATGTCAGTATGCACACATGACAGAGTGTAAGCACCCTGAGAGAAATGTTGGACATAAGAAGCATCGGATGTGGCATGCAAGAGAGACATTTGCTTTGGTATGGTCATGTACTACGGATGGATGAGGAGAGCTGTGTGAAGAAGTGCCACTCCCAATCAGTGGATGGAATCTGGGGTCGAGGGAGACCCAGGAAGACTTGGGATGAGGTGGTGAAGCATGACCTTCGAACGTTGGTCCTCACAGAAGCAATGACAAAAGACCAAGACCTCTGGAGATATGCTGTGACTGAGAAGATCCTTCAAATAAAGTGAGTTCACAGCTGTAACCTACACCAGTTTTGCATAACCAGCCCACTCAAAAGTACCTTGGATTGTAGGGCGACATGCTGTGCTTGAGGAGACCTATTGGGTCAAGTACATCAACATCAAAATCAAATCATAATCAAATGGAATCTCTGGTTGTGATCTCCATGCTGGTGGCATGTAAAAAGTACCATCCGAATGTGGCCAATGCCAGCACTACCTTGACTGGCTTTCGTGCTGCTGGCACATAAAAAGCACAATCTGATAGTGGTCGATGCCAGCCCCCTCTGGTCCCTATACCAGTGGCACATAACAAAGCACCCACTACACTCTCGGAGTGGTTGGTGCTTGGAAGGGCATCCAGCTTTAGAAACACTGTCAGATCAGACTGGAGCCTGGTGCAGCCTCCTGGCATCCAAGACCTCAGTCGAACCGTCCAACCCATGCCAGCATGGAAAACAGACGTTAAATGATGATGATGATATATGTGTGTGTCTATACATACATACATGTGTATATATATATATATAATATATATATATATATATATATATATACATATATATATATATACATATAAATATACATATACATATATACATATACATATATACATATATACATATATACATATATATATATACATATATACATACATACATATATATATACATATATACATACATATATACATATACACATATACATATACATATATATATAAATATATATATACATATATACATATACATACACATATATATATACATATATACATACATATATACATATACACATATACATATACATATATATATAAATATATATATACATATATACATATACATACACATATATATATAAATATATATATACATATACATATATACATATACATACATATATATATATATATATATATATTTGCACAAGCATGGCTGTGTAGTAATAGTGCTCAGTTAATCACTATACATATAAATCATTTTCTGTTAAAATGTCTTATTGACGAGTTTTACTTCTTCATTTCCCTGAAGAGAAGATTACATTGTTTTACACCATTTTATTCCTTTGAAATAATACCAATGACATCTTCAAAACATGTGTCGGAAGTAAAAGAATTTGAATAACACCTGCGTTTAACTCCATTTATTTATTTATATATATATATATGTGTGTGTGTGTGTATATATATATTTACATATGTGTGTATGTGTGTATGAGTGTGTGTGTATACATGTATATGTGTAAGTGCATGTATGTGTGTCTCTTTGATTTCGTATAGCTCAATAGTTGTAAAATGATTGGAATTGTCATACAGGCAGTATCATTCATTTACAAGGAGAGTATTGGCATCATGAAGGGTATTCAGCTGTGGAAAATCTGTCTGAATAAATGCTGTTCAACCCATGCAAGCATGGAAATGTGTTTGTTAAAATGATGATGATGATGATATATATTTGTGAAGGTTAATGAGAAAAATAGTTTTTAAGAATTGAGTTTAAATTCTCACTAAAAACAGTTTATATAATATAGCCTTTTGAATTACTACATTTTGGAGGTTACATTTTCCTAAATATGTAAACAAATATTCCTCCACCTCAAATTACCATTTCTGAATGTGCAACATTTTTTTATACATACCTACCTCAACTTATGTAATGTTTTTCTTTTATGCCTGTCAGCTGTTTCTAGATAAATACAGTGATAAGCATTTTTTAAGAATGTTCAAATTACCAGATTATTTGTTAAAAAAAATGTCTTAATTACTAGGATTCAAAATAATACATTTTGATTTTACATTTATCTTTTACACTTTAAAAGATTTTATTATTGTAGATAAATGTATTAACTTTACTGTTTCTATATTGATTTTTCTTTTATACCATCTAGATCTAATAATAAAACAGTACTTTCTCAAATAAAATTACATTACATTTTCTCTTACAAATTAATTCAACAACAAAATAAGAAAACACTAAGACAGAGCTTCCCTTTCTGAACATAGTTATCTGAGTGAATAATGTTTGAGGTTCCACATAACAATATTAAAACTTAATTCTCCCATAAAGGTGATTATAGCTTCAAAAAGTAAGGAAAGAATTGAATGAAATTGAGGAAACAGAATATCAACAAAACAAAATAAGAACTTGAGAAACAAAGAAGCTACTGATTAGAATCTAATTAGAATAATAAAAATATAAGAGAAAGATGAGTAAAGCAAAAGTTATTCTGCCAAAACACATAATGTACTTTATTTTTTTCAAATTTAATTTTTGATTTTATTTTCTGAATTCCATCTGGCAGACTGTAGCAGTGGCTAATATTGTAGGCTCAAAGCTTATCTTCCCCTATATTTCCAAGTATGCCTTTATAGCAAGATTCTGATTCCTCTGGGAAAATATTTTATATGTTGTACATTTTTAATTTTGGATTCCTTTTTAAAATCTGATTTCATATTTACTTTTAGCAACATATTAATAAAAACCTTTATTATTTCTGGTTTTGTTTTTGTAAACTTTCATTTCAGCACAATAAATCATTATTTTATTTTATGCCATACTATATACATAATATTTGCTTTAAAGTTAAGGAAAAGCATTTACATTTCTGATAAAATTTCAGTTGAATGAATTTTGGGAAATAGCATTTATTTTTTATCCATTATTAATTTCTTCTGTGTACATATGAATGTCTTACTGGGATCCTAATCTCTGTCTCCGTAAAATAATTTTGGTTCAAGGCAGTTTTTTAGTGTTATTTATACAATTGAAAACTTGATTTGCATTTTTTTAAAATACCAGGCAAAATGTTAGTTAACTCATTTGTTTCTAAAATGAGTGTGGTTTCAAAAATAAAAGATTAGTCATTACATTTCTGAATTGTAGAAATATATGGAAGAAAACTCTGTAAGCTGATTAACAAAAAAAGTTTTACATTGTGAGAAATTAATTTTAAAAGATTTAATGAATTTTATAAGAGAAAATACATAATAATTATTAGATATGACTTTTTATGAATATTTTTATCTTAATTTGAAACAAAAATAAGCTCTGAGTTTTGGTTCTTTTATTAGACCTAAAATTTTAAATATAATAATTTTCCTTAAGAATTATTTAATGTGTCATAATTTAAAAAGCTTCCCTTGAGAATTAGATTTTGTAATTTTTTTCCCTTGATGGTTGCTTGTAAAATTTTGATTTTATTATTTAATGCCTGAACTAATAATTATACAAATGAAAAAGTCAACCATGAACCTTTCCATTTCATTGGATTTATTTTGATTTCCCTTTTTTGAAATCAAATCTGATGAAATCAGGTATTAAAAATGGACATTGTAATGAACAAACATTATGTTTGTTCTTTGTTTTTCTACAGTTGCATGCTTTATCAAATTGGTATGCTTCATATTAAAAAAAAACTAACAAAGAATTATATGAGGTTCACTGACTCAATCAATTACCTCTGTTGAAAGAAGAAAAGAAATCAGTTGTTTTTTAAATGAGAATTCTTTTTTATATTTTTATTTAATTTAATTTGTTCATTAGTGCAAAATTTGGTGCATATTTCTAACTGAAATGTTTCAAATATTAGTCTAAAATGTAGCATTCTGCACAAAATAACAAAAATGTATATACTTTTGAGTTAAAATTAGTGAGTTGCTGTGATATTTATTTACATTTCTTGTTATTTAACCTCCATCTACAGTATATTTGATATTCCAATCTTTCAATTGAGGTATAAACTAATTCACTTAAACATGCACATTTTAACAATTTAGGAAACAATTAATTAAAAGAACCAATAGAACCATGACACTGTTGAGAAGGGCTTTTTTGTCATGTTTATTATGTATATATTATTTTAAGTTAATGTTTGTGTAATTTTGTAAGCATGTTTGTGCTTAAAGTCATAAGGAAAAAATCTTTCAGCAAAAGCTTATAGGAGGTGTCTGAAAGCTGTAAGCTGTGTTAAGCTCTATAGGTGAATGTAACATGTAAGCTAACGATGAGGATTGTAGGAACATAGATACCCAAAGCAAGTGGGATGGATAGGCGAAGTAAAATTACCTTGCAACTGAATAAAAGTTTGCTAATTAAAACCTTACCACAGATATTGCACAAAAGCATGTCCCTTTTTCACCTTAGTCAAGAATGTTTCTATATTGAATTAAGGTTTGAACCATCATCAACATCATCGTTTTGATATCCACATTTCCGTTCTTGCACGGTTTGGATAGGATTTTTGAGACAGATTTTCTGCAGAAAAATACCATTCCTGTCATCAACCCTCATCTGTTTTCAAGTGAGGTAATATTTCCCCGTGAACAGACATGTTTACATGGAAAACTGGAAATGAAGGACACTGCTTGCATGACAGTAACATTTATTCACACCCACCATGTGAAAAGTTAAGTAAAGAGACAGTAATACACACACACACGGTTACATATAACAGGCCTCCTTCAACCTCCTTTCACTATATCCACCCATAAACTTTTGTCTGGCCCAGGGTCTCAGTAGAAATGTCAGTGGGATAAAAATGTGAATGAAAAGTGTTGTAGAAGAATTAAAAAAGTAATGTGGTATCTGTTTTAAATCTTACTCAAAAAGACATATTTATATGGTTTTAATCTGTATAGTACTTTAATGGAGAAATAAATACTGTAATGCTTGCATCATTATAAAATTATCAACAGTATAAAGGTTTGTTGTATTTGAATGCTAGTATTAGTAATGATAATTTCCCCAGTTTTTTTTAGGATGAGAGATGTTTTAATTTAATTTAACTGCTACTGTTGAAAAGTTTTGTAATGCTTATTACAATCACCAAAATAGGCAATAGAATTGTTTTGTGCACTAGAACTGATTGCCAATGATTGTATAAAGCATCTGTTTAAAAAAAAAACAGATAATTTTTGTATTCAGTTTTTAGTGTGAAAGAAATATTAAAAAAATGTTTAAAAATTTTTTTATATATGTTTTTTTTTCTTTTTAGCTGTTTATTATTAACCAACCGTGCAGTCAGAAGCTAATTTTCATTGATTTTTATGATACAGTAAACATCCGAAATAACAAAAACTCAAGCTAACGGAACATTTGAAAATTGTCATTCTGTAGAGAAAATTACCGGTAATGTGCTAATTTGTTTACTTTCAGCTTACACTATTTTAAAAATGTTTTTTTTTTGTTTTTATTGTTTTTCCAATTGCTTACTGCAAATTTACCAGCTAATAAAGAAGTATTCATTAAAAACTATTCTTCCAGTATGAGAAAGCAAATATTTATAAGATGATTAAATTTCATCTTTATTGTGATGGTCTGTGCAAGGAAAGAAAGATCAATCTACAACCTCTTTAAGTTTTTCCATAGTAGGAAAATTTAAAAATTCAACAAAAAAGCTATTGTCCTTTGTTTCTCATCTTATATTATAAATCAAGTATGGGCAATCTTCTGCACTTTATGATGTTTTGTGAAGTATGAATAATCCCCTTTGCTAACATTCTGTATCATAATCTGAGTTTTGACTTAAATATTTTTCAATGATTTACTTAATGCAATATAAGGTGTATACTGTATGGCGTATTTTAAATTATTCATTTAATGTTGTCCCATTTATGACAAAGAATATCTCATAAAACCAGTTGATTTTATATATTATACCCAGCAGAAGTGGCTGTGTGGCAAGTAGCTTGCTTACCAACCACATGGTTCCGGATTCAGTCCCACTGTGTGGCATCTTGGGCAAGTGTCTTCTACTATAGCCTCGGGCCAACCAAAGCCTTGTGAGTAGATTTGGTAGGTGGAAACTGAAAGAAGCCCATCGTATATATGTATATATATATATATGTATGTGTGTGTATGTTTGTGTGTCTGTGTTTGTCCTCCCAACATTGCTTGACAACCAATGCTGGTGTGTTTATGTCCCTGTAACTTAGTGGTTTGGCAAAAGAAACTGATAGAATAAGTACTAGGCTTACAAAGAATAAGAATAGTGTAAGCTGAAGTAAACAAATTAGCACATTACCGGTAATTTTCTCTACAGAATGACAATTTTCAAATGTTCCGTTAGTTTGAGTTTTTGTTATTTCGGAAGTTTACTGTATCATAAAAATCATTTGCTTGACCAAAGGTGGTGCTCCAGCATGGCTGCAGTCAAATGACTGAAACAAGTAGAATAGTAGAAGAGTAAAAGAATTATAAACTCTGAAATTAAAAGGATACTACTGTTGGTGATCTAAAAAATATGAGGTTCTATTACTTTTCTTTAACTCAACACAAATTTCAAAAATGGGGTGTATAAATTAGTTTAGACTCCCCTACTTTCTTCCTTCCATGAATGAAACTTAGGATTAAAATAGGTTTTTTTTATCTATTTCTGCCTTGGTTTTAGACTATAAACTTAATTCCTCATATAGTTATTGATTAATTCTGTTATTTATTGATGTGATGGGTTACACAAATCCACACAACAGATTTGCAAAAAGCTTTAAGTTTTAATATATCTTTCAAAGATCTGAAAAGACAGTGTACATAACAAATACATTTGAAATCATCATTATCATTCTTTCTTATCGTGTCATCCTCATTGTCATCCTTATCATCCTCATTTAAAGTCCATTTTCCATGCTGACATGGGTTAAATGGTTTTATAGGAATCAAAGTGTCCAAGGACCACATCAAGCTCCAATGTCTGCTTTGGCATGATTTTTACCACTGGATGCACTTCTTAACATCAACTACTTTACAGTGTAGACTGGGTGCTCTTGTCGTGCCAGCTATTGAGGTTGCCACACAATTCCTAGGACTATAAGCACTGGGGAAGTTGGGGGAATCAGCTTCGATAAGGGAATTACTATGAGAGGGGGGCAAGAGGTTCCTGAAGAGGGATCTGTGTGGCTAGTCACATCTTGTATGGAAACAAAAAATATTATTAGATAACATAAAAAGAATATAATATTAGTGAGAAGAATAAATATTTCCATTTTAAATCATTTTAACTTATGATAGGTAAATTTTTATAATCTTATTTAATGTCCTTGTTAAACGTCTTTGTTAACTTGTCTCTCTGTTATTATGAAGCAGGTACTTTCACATTTGTTACACATCATCCCTTTACATAAGCAGTCCATAATATATTCCTCTATTTTGAATACTCAGTGAATATTGCTAATTTTTCTGTCGTTTTCTTATCCCATTTCTGTAAGATTGTTTGGTAATTTCAATTCAGGTCTTGTATTTGTATTGCTTAGATTTTATTAACTCATTAGATTTTCATTATATTTCTGACACTTGTATTATATGACCTACCTCTAAGAAATAATCCTTTGTCACCACCAGACAATAATTCCATGCATTTTCTCACTTGGTTCATATACTAAAACTGATTCCATGTCTAATATAATTAGGTTATCTAAAATCCAATATTATTAGTTGTTAGCTCTTCGCTGTATTAGGCACACCATCACATGTGACACACTTAAAGTGTCAGCTCCATATAATAACTGTAAGCCAAAGCTGAAGCCTCTATGTGGTTACTCAACAGCTAGAAATACCAGACAAAGTCTCTCAGATGCACCACATCCTTTAAAGAGAAGCACATTTAATAGACAGTGAAGTCTCTAATATACACAATGATGAGATGGCCATAACTGGAATGTCTTTCAGCAAGGGTCTTTTCAGTCAGAGCTGATGTATGATTAAACAATAACTTTTTGACATCACACATTCCTGGTAAGAAAATTATTTCTTCTAGTCTAACTAAATGATAGTAGGTTAAAAGTCAAGGAACGAAGTGTGACAGTAATGAATTAGGCCTTAATTCAGATGTTGGCCTCAATCATTTTTGTTTTGTATGTATGTTTGTTGATATTCTCTCTGCTATTGCTACCATTTCTGAAACTGTATAATTAATACCATCTCTATTAGTGACAATTGATTAATAGATAATGTAAACTAATTAGCAATCTCAAAGTTATATAGTTATATACACATTGATTTCTCATTATAGTGTAAAAAAAATAGGAGAAAAGCCAGTTTGTGAATGGAAATTTGTGAAGATCCATAATTATCAAAGTCTGAACATGAGAAGTATCAAAAGTAACAAAGTGAAGGGAGAGTTTAGAAGGGACCCACTACACCTTGGGTGGAGAACCATTTTAAAGCCAAGGTTGAATTTGTGATGAGGAAATTAATCTTTTCATTTTATGAATTTATTGGTTTCTAGCTTATATTTAATTACTGCTTTGGTGTTAAACCTTAAAATGTTTTTTTTCTTTCCTGTTTCAAGTTGGTTTTTAGAGAATTTTGTGAGCATGTAGATCCAAAATTGAAATCAGGCAAAACTCCTCTTACAAAGGAAGAGTTTTTCACACTTGTGGGAAACCCCTCCTCTGCAAATGAAATTTTGCATTGTTGTTCACATCCAGCCATCTAAACCAACGAAAAGCACATTAGATAAAGAGTTGTGGATACCCTGTACCAGAAACAAAAGACATAATGTTTGCAACTATATTGTATTTGATCATTCCTTTGCTCAATTACAGTTCATCTGGGGCTAAAAAACCCCACAACTATGTAAATGTAACATTATTCCAAAAGCAGGTATAAGGCAACAACATGATGTGTCTGGTTATTAGCTAAATTTTTAGTGAGAATATATTACTCCCTGACGAAAGACAATGATCAGATAGATATGTTTGAATCTGCTAAAACATATTGAGAATGTGTGCCCCTTATGAATTATTGTCTGATTGGCAGATATCAGCTCACATCAGCAAATAATTAAGGATTTTTACAGCAGAGAGCTCATAAAACTGTGTGATTAATAGAGTGAAAAGCCCTGGTGAATGATAGAATCAGAAACAAACACAAAGACACTACTGCATCCAAATTCACAGACCTTCCTGAACTGACTGGGGACATCAAAACAGAGTGAAGATTGTTTAATTTAGTAGTTTTTTCTTTGGCTGTACTATACTGTGAAATGAGGCAGTTCAGTGTGAATCCAGGTGGTAAAAGAAACTCTCAGTTTTATCAGGAAGTTAAAGATGCTATCTGAGCAAAAAAGGCTTACAAAGTTGGATTTGGAAACAAGTCTCCCTTTTTGCTTATGCAGTATACTGAGGCACAAAAAGTTGCAGCAGAAACTGTAAAAATGTTTAAGGTTAAATTATGGGAGGATTTTGGAACTGAGATAGACTCTGACTTTAGTTTGACCAATAAAATATTCTGGTAGGCCATCTGCTGAGTTCTTAACAAGAAGCCCTCTTCCACACCTGCCATTAAGAACTTGGGCTAGGGCTCTTCTCTCTACTGAGAGGTAGTAAGAATACTTTGTTAAGATCCTAAATCCAGTCACAATAAAATCCTTTGGTAGAAAAGAGATGCATATAGGAGTGAAGACTAACCTTACAACAGCTGAAGCCACCTGGGTGATTAAAGTGATCGTATGTGACAAGGCCTCTGGGGAGGATGAAACTTGGTCAAGGATATTAAAAGCTTTAAAAAGAGGAAGTATTCTTTGGCCAATTTGTGTATGCTCGATAGCTTGGACATCTGGAAAGACACCAAAGCAGTGGAAAGTTGGAGTGATAATAACAAGGGAAACAAGAAAGGCTGCTTTAATTATAGAGAAATCTTCTTGTTGAGTCTCCTCAGGAAAGTCTATGCTAAGTGTCTGGAAAAGAGATGGAGGAAAATTGTTGAGTCCAAGATAGCCTAACAGTGTGGTTTCCATCTTAGCTACAGCACAGCTGACCAGATATTCACTCTAAAGCAGATCTTTGAGAAATCATGGAAATATTGAGATGTTCACTTCCTTTGTGGAACTTGAAAAGACATATGACCACGTGCCACAGGGATTACTATGGAGAACTTTGCAGAAGTTTGAGATTAATGAGCAGATTATTCATATAAAAGATGGAAAGCGAAGTTCTCAAAATGTAGTTCAAGAGAACATAAGCCAAGTATATTATTGAAGATATATGTTATGGTACATTGAAACAGTAGAATTTGCTACTGTTGGTACCAAAAGCATTATATAAACAGCAATTTGTTTGTTGATGGAAATGCAAAGTTCAAATACTTTTATGGATATAACTGCAGTGAAACTAGCTTTTCCAGCATATTGAACCTTAAATTTGCTACATAATGAGGTCTCAATGGATTATAAAGTTCACCATACTTTGGTAAAGTTGAGTTTTGCAGGAACTAAAATTATTTTATGGCAGTGGTATTAATTGATTTCAAATTTTGGTACAAAGTCAGTAATTTCAGGGGAGAGTGCATTGACTCTTCATCTCATCTCTTGGTATAGAGTTGCCCCCTTCTTTGAGGTTTATAGTCTTGCAAGCTGTATATTGATGGTGCTAGTGCAGTTGGAATATATAAAAATCACAGGAAAGTGTTTAAGATTAGAAAGGGCATCCAGCTGTAGAAACCATGTGAAAGCAGACACCAGAGAACAATACAGTCCTTGGGCCCATCAAATCTTGTTAAACTGTTCAACCCATGCCAGCATGGAACTTGGATGTTAAATGATGATGATGATAATGACATCCATCATAACTTCCAATTTAAAATGTTATCTGTATTATACAAATTAATTCTTGCAACCTCTTACCACTCTTGTCTAGTCTGTTATTCTTCTCCAATACCAATCCTTTTAACATCAACATGTCTGAGATCCCTTCTGGTTCTAGAATTATACTGCCTCTCATTTTTAAGTATTCATAATGAAGTTAAAACATTCCATCATAATTTCATGAAAGACATTTTTGCAGATAACATGTTCCAAACATCACCTTAGCAATAACAAAGTTAGTTATTTGATTAAGTCTCTCTAAATTCTTGATAATTTCCAAATTTTAATAAAAGTCATGGACAGTGCATTTTATTAGACATACTTTCACAAAAGAGTTAAATAAGCCTTGATTCTAGTTAAGGTTTTTATATGGTTCTTTCTCCCTCATGCATATAAATTATTTATCTTCTTGATTAGTAAACTGTTCTTTTCTGTTAATCTTTAGACACAGCCTAACCTATATCATGCCATTTTATTTTCTTGGAAATAGCAAAAAATACGAGAAGCTTATATCAAATTATTATCTGTTCATTTTGATATTTTACATAAATAAATTTTTTCTATGCTACGGGTGGAATGGCACATGCTTGAAATAGTTACTTTAAAGCTGGGTGCCCTACCTGTTGCTAAGCAGTCAACTATGCAATATGAAGAGAAACTCTTTTTTTCCATTCAGAAAATTTAGCTATTAGGTTTATAAGTTTTGCCCAAAAGTACATCAATAGCTGTGGTGGAAATATGGTAGCAGATCATATAGCTAAAAGTTCAGTATATTAAAGGTGTAATGTCAGCATCATTGTACCTTTAGAGTAAAATATGTAAGAACTATTACAAGAGTGCAAAGTAACATTCATTAAAAGCTGAAACTGAATCTACAGATTTTTAACTCTCCTGGTCAGAAAAATTTATTCTTTTATACCAGAGAAGAAAATATTATCAGGTATTCAACTTTTGAGTTCTAATATTGTTAGCATGATGTTAAATAGTTATTGTTCTGCATTCATTAGAATTTCTGTTTCAATCATAAAAGAAATAGAATGGTTTATTGGATTATTTCATGTTCCTTAGTACAATAATTATTCTGAATAAAAAAGTTAAAATTAAGCCAGCTTTCATTTTATGTAGAGATCAAAGTAGATTTCTTATAAACTTTACTATTACCAATTACATTCTGAGAATTACTCAATTGCATGTCATAATCAGGAAATCAGATTTTGTATTGAAATATTGCAAAAATAGAGTTTTTAAGGTTTTAGATATAATAATAAAGACTAGTATTCAAAGGTCAGCTGAAATACTTTGTACAATAACTGAAATGCAATTAATTTTGTTTCTTTTAGAACGATTGGAAAATAATACAAAAATCTTCAAAAGGGATTTAGAAGCACATAATAATCCAAGCATTAATTTATAGCATTTCCCTTTTATTTCATAAATATCCCTTAAATAAGCATTTCTCTTTCAAGTAAAACAGATTCTACTATCGTGCAGTAAAAACTGATGCTACAAAAATCAATCTGCCAAAGGTTTTCATAAGATAAGTGTTTGTTAAGCTGCATGTAGGTTTGTTAAGTTGTCATAAACTTTTAACAATAAACTTAAATATATATATTTAGTTTAAATTCCTTATGTTTATATATTTAATATAAATGTTTTAATTGAAAACAACAAGGGGACCTATGCATAGTTTCTTATCCTTCTGTAAACAAATGTTAAATCTCCCTCAAATTAAATCTCACTGTCTTACAAAAAAATGAAGGACACATGATATAATGTAGCAGCAGCAGTAGTAGTAGTAGTAGTAGACATCATTTTCATCATCGTTTTCCATGCTGGCATGAGTTAGATGGCTTGGCAGAAGCTGGCAAGCCAGAGAACTATGTCAAGCTCTATCATCTACTTTAGTATGGTTTTTATGACTAGATGCCCTTCCTTACACCAACAACATTACAGAGTGTACATGGTGCTTTTCATGTGGCACCAGCACCAGTGTGATTACCAAATAACTTGTAAGACCTCTCAGCTATGAGGTAGAGTAGTATTGAGGGCAATCAAATAATTTTGGCTGCAGTACCCTTTGATCAGAAATTTATTCAGAGTTGACCTGGTATTTAACAGCAAAATAATTCTTAATACTTTGTTCATATTAAGAGTAGCTTAGCTATTACAGGAGCAAGTTAACAAGGTTAGACTTTTATCTCTAGAATCACCACTTATATTGTTGGAGTTTCAAAATAGCTCACCTACACAAGTTGTAGTTTCTCAGCTTTTGCCAAGATACTAGCCTAATGTACCAAAAATTGCATCAAGTTTTTTTAAAAGATATGGAGAAGCAAATTCAGGGGTCTCATGAATGTGTAGGTATGCTATTGTTTATGCATCTCATAGATCTTGCATCCAATATTTGATTGCCTGGTTTTCTTTCAAATGAGTGGTGGTTGAGCATGGACTAGAAAACGAGTGTCCTTCATTTGTTCAAAAACTTATTGCTCTAACAATATTGGATTCATTTATTAAACTTCTTGTTACAATACTTAGATCTTGTTAAATATCTTTCAACTACTCAAAGGTTTTCAAATTTTCATTAGATTATTTTTTGAAAAAGCAGTTTTGATGTATTTTATGATGCCATCATAAACATAGCACTAAATATGTGTTTGTTATTGATACATATAATGAGTTTATGACTATGTATAATACATTTCCAGTCTAATTATGTATGAAAAAATGCAATACCACCAATACTACCAACTACATTATATAATGTGTTGTCCTCTCTGTTTTTCAGATATTATGGTGTAGTTTAAGGAAAGACCACTTAAAAGTTTCATCATTGTTGTTATATCTTTCCTGTCTTTGCTGATTTCCATGACAACAGACATTTCCAACTTACGATATGTCATGGGGGACATAAACAACTCAACACTGGTTGACAAGCAATGGTGCAGTGACAAACACACACACCACATGCACACACACATTCATATATGATGAGCTTTCACACAGTTTCCATCTATCAAATCCACTCACAAGGCTTTGGTTGACCAGGGGCTATAGTAGAAGACACTCATCGAAGGTGTTGCACAGGAGGACTGAATGCAAAACCAAGTGTTTGCAAAGCAAGCCTCTTCATCACACAGCTGTGCCTATACCTATACATATATACTGTATCACTGTATTGACCAGTAGATGGACAATTCATCAACAGACAACATATAGACAGGACAATTGTGCGGTATGGTGCAGAGTCCTGTTGCCAGACACAGGGTGTTCCAGCAGCCACCTTCTTGACCCAGGGCAGCACAACCTCCTCCAGACATTTGATGTAGGTCTCCGTGTTGAATCTGAGGCCATGTGGGAATTGTCTGTCGGCTAATTGTCTGTTGATGAATTGTCTGCACAAAGGTATTGACCAGAATATCATATATTGATGTTCATTGCTGGTCACAAAGAGCTTTCAATTCTTTCTTGATTATGCTGTTTTTTTTCCATCTTGTTCCAAATTGCTTAACTAAATCATCTTTCCTTATCATGGAAGGCTTCCCAGTGGCCTTTTCAAGCCTCTTGGAAATCACTCAGTAACTGTATGAGTCCATGTGTTGCTTGAAGACCTTGCAACATGTCCAGTCCAGTAGAACTTGTGCTCTCGATATTTTGTGATCACATTTTGTTCTGTTTTTGAATCATCTCATTTTGAATGTGCTCTTGTAATGATATGTCTATCATGGATCTTTCTATGGTGCTTTTGTGTCATAGTCAAGCAATGATCTTCCCCCTTCATAGTAGCTCACATCTCACTTGTGAATAAGACAGCAGGGAGAACAGATTTATTGAAGAATCTGGCATGTATGGTCTTGTCCAGCATTACTTTGAGCATATCCTTTATTGAGGTAAATGCTTTTCATCCTGCCCTTATTCTCTTCAAGATTTCAGCATCCATGTCTTGGAGCATATTCATTGTATGCCTTGTGTAGACGTACACCTTAACATCTTTGATTTCATTACTCCCCACCTCTGTTTGGTTTTGGGCTATGTTTTTGAACCATATGTATTTTGTTTTCATGCAGTTCATTTTAAGGCCTTTTGCTGAGCTATGGATGTCCAGCTCTGTCAGCATGGTCTGCAGCTGATCTGTGGTTTTGGCAATGAGTACAATGTCATCTGTGAATTGGAGGTGTGTTAGTAAGTTGCCATTGATGTTCACATCACCTGTCCAGTCAATGTCCCTGATGACCATTTCTAGACATGTGTTGAAGAGCTTTGGCGAGATGGTATCCCCTTGTATTGGAACACTTACTCGTGTCAATAGCAGACCTACATCTATAGTTTATCCAAAGTTTGCATCCTTGATCAGTTTGGTGTATTGTGCCTTGACACCTTGTATTTTCAGAGATTTCAGTACTGCATTCATCTCGACATTATTGAAAGCCTTAAAGAACAAGAAACAAATGAATATGAGCTGCCTCTATGCATCACTTTTGTTGATTACACATATTTTATATAAGTGAGAAACAATTACATTTACAGTAAAACATGACAGTCATTGATGTACAAAATGAAATTTTCAAGTAGTTTTCATTTGTCTAAATTTGCTTTGCTACCTGTACTTATGAAGATATATAGTATCACTAGTTCCACATTTTACCCTGAATTTCTTCTTGGTAAGCATCCATCATAGAGCAATAAGATAATTAAATGCAGTTTGCAAATTGAGGGTGATTTGACTGCTAATTCAAACACAATTATCCATCAGATTGCAAATTTTCAGTGAACATGAACTGTACATGTAAACATTGGGTTGTGAGGTGTGGTTTGAGGGAATATGACTCCTTGGTTGGTTCATGCACACATATATCTCCATAAAATGATAGTTTGTGAATATAAGGGAGCCTTAGCTACTCTTCCTAACGTGTCAAGCTACCCTGTAGATACTCTTTTGTGGATTCTTATGCATCTGTTTAAAAATTATATGTGTGTATGTAATAATCATACAAATAGAGAGACAGAAGAGATGGAATGTGTGTATGAGGCTGTGTGATAGAGACAAAATGAGAAAGTCAGAAAAATAAGGGATGAGAGAGGGAGAGAGAGAGAGAGAATGAGTGAAGGAGACCATCAGATACATAGTATACACACAAAACACTTGTTCACATCATGCATAGACACATATACACTTGTAACGAAAGAGTTATATGATCATATTTGCAACCATAGTGATATATGCAGCATATCGAACATCAAATGAAGAATCAATTTTGCTTTATTATAGAAATATCTCGAAAAAATTTTGAAATATTTCAATAGCAACAAACTTATATTTTATTCAAATACTCACCATGTTTATGGCTATATTCTCTTGACCTACGTATGACTATATGTTGAGTAACCATTATTTCATGCTTGAAATTTTTATTATTATACTAGTGCATGACCTGTTGTTTTATGCCTGGAATAAGTATGACTTTGCTTCATTGAAATATAGGTATGTATGCAAGAAAGAATTATATGTAAAAGAAAGTAAAACAATATTGAAGTAATAGAAATATTAAATACATCAAAATACATTTTAGTGTTTAACAGTTTTTAACTGGTTTTTGTTTCTGTATACAATAAACTGCAGTCAGGTAATTTTGACAATCAAACAATGTCTGAATATACAATATTTTTTTTAAAGAATTTAACATTTTCATAATTGAAATGTCCTTCAGATCCTCTTAGTGTAGTAAATTGACTTGGCACACAAAAATCTTTATGCATGATGGATTGCCAATTCTACTGAGAGCAACATATAACTGATTGTATGTGAACATGTTAGTAAGGAAATAAATTTCACATTTGGATTGACTTTGTCCTTGACTTTTGCATATTGACATTGTGAATGCAGGTCTGACAGGAAATCGATGCTGACGTAAAGTGAAGGGCAAATCCATATATACGATGGATGCAGGTTGGTGTGAGAAATAAACAAAGTATGTTCTGTATAAACACCAGTCATCTTACTGGCTTTGATGAAGTCAAAAGAACATATCCTATTCAAATGGCTGCATCTTTGATCAAGGTCTATCAACAAATTATGGGAGCTCCAATTCTAAATTTGATAATGTGAAGTGGCACGTTATCAATAATGAGAAGATTAAGAAATTCATGTGGATATAGAATAACTTAGTCATCATCAGCAATGAAATCAACACTTTTAAGAATAATAGTATCACCTTGAAGTTTGTTCATAATTTCACTGTTAAGTCTGTTAACTTATTCATTTTTTATCATTAAAATATCTCTTAAAGAGAGCCACAGGACATTGTGGAAATTATTTTGTAAGCGACTGTGTGGTAAGAAGTTTGCTTCTCAACCACATAGTACTAGGTTCGGTCCCACTACATGACATCTTGAGCAAGGCTACTATAGCCTTGAGCTGACCATAAGTAGATTTGGTAGACAGAAACGAAAAAAGCCTGAAGTATATATATATATATATATATATATGTATATATATATATATATATATATATATCATCATCATCATCATCATCATTTAACGTCCGCTTTCCATGCTAGCATGGGTTGGACGGTTCAACTGGGGTCTGGGGAGCCCGAAGGCTGCACCAGTCCAGTCAGATCTGGCAGTGTTTCTACAGCTGGATGCCCTTCCTAACGCCAACCACTCCGACAGTGTAGTGGGTGATTTTATGTGCCACCGACACAGGTGCCAGACGAGGCTGGCAAACGGCCACGCTCGGATGGTGTTTTTTATGTGCCACCGACACAGGTGCCAGACGAGGCTGGCAGACGGCCGCGCTCGGATGGTGTTTTTATGTGCCACCGACACAGGTGCCAGATGAGGCTGGCGAACGTCCACGATCGGATGGTGTTTGTTACGTGCCCACAGCACGGAGGCCAGTCGATGCAGTACTGGCTACGGCCACGTTCGGATGGTTTTCTTGTGTGCCACGTGCCACCGGCACTGGTACCACAAAGATACAAATTCCATTGATGTTCATCTATTTTGATTTGTTTTGATTTTCACTTGCCTCAACAGGTCTTCACAAGTGTCACAAGAAGGAAGGTAAGCACAGGTGGACTGACTACGTCCCAGGTAAGGCCACGGGTTATGGCCTGACTAGTCTTGCCGGGTCTTCGGATGGTGTTTTTATGTGCCACCGACATAGGTGCCAGATGAGGCTGGCGAACGGCCACGATCGGATGGTGTTTGTTACGCGCCCACAGCACAGAGGCCAGTCGATACGGTACTGGCTACGGCCACGTTCGGATGGTTTTCTTGTGTGCCACCGGCACTGGTACCACAAAGATACAAAGATATATATATATATATATATATATATATATATATATATATAAATTGCTGAAGAATGGTATCCTAAAGCCACTTGGTTATGCTGGTGTACATGCCAGGCTCTGTCTTCCTCATTTTCACCTTACACCCATCTATGGCACTACTTGGCTGCTGTACTTAACTATGAACAGAATCAGCACATATTACACCACCACCCTTCCGTGCCTTCAGTCACTGCTCTCTCTCGCTCTCCTTCCTCTGCTATACTCCATTCTAAACACCTCTCTTATCTGCCATCATTCTCAATATCCTCCCATATCTATCATCAGGATCCACCCACCTATTTACTATAGCCTCTTATGTATCCCTATATCTTCTTCACTTCAGCTCATACCATGCTGTTCCATTCTCCATCTTGAGCCATTCCTATATCTCCCTCACTTCATACTAGTATTTCCCATCATCTGCATCCCCATCCTTGCCCATCACTTACAGCATTAACCTCTACCTCGACCATCGTCTTTTTACTCCCATTTCCCACTCCTATGAAAGCATCCACACACTCCTTCATCCCCTCCCATAACCCACTGTCTGTATCCTCTCTTATGCTCACCTTCTTACTCCTTGAGAGTTTACTTTAGCATCCCATCACTACCTTCTTCTTGTCTCCTTTGGCCATGTATCTCCTCTAAAGCAAGACACTTGTGCTTGTCCTATCATAATTTAGCTTTTCAACACCAATTATAAAGCCACTCACCTCCATTTCCCCCTTTCAGATACTTCCTCTTAATAATGGATGCTTTTCCCTTTCCTTTTCCTCTGCTTTTATATGTCTTGCAAGTTTCATGGCAATGTCACTAGTGCCAGTGGCATGTAAGAAGCACCCAGTACACTCTATAAAGAAGTTGGCATTAAGAAGGGCCTACGGCCATAGAAATCCTGCCTTTCAAGCCCTTTGATTCCAGGTTTTGTTTTCACTCCAGAAATTTCTTTTCTAATTCTAATTCCAATTCTGATATGAGTGCAAGTAGTTCTCACGGGCAGCTAGTTTTAAATTTATTCAATCCACTGTTATGGTCTGGAGAACAATAATGAATAGGAAGGGGCTGAGGATTCCTGTACTCTAAATTCGTCACTGCATTTGTGAATAACTTTCACCTTACTTACAGTACCCTTGTACATGGCTTTTACAACTTTAATAAATCATTTGTCTATCTCTTGCTTCCTCAGAAACCACATCACAAAGCAAGGGACTCTGTCAAATGCTTTCTCTAGGTCAGTGAATGTTAGGTACAATAGTTTATTCTTAGCTAAATACTTCAGCAGTTGTCTCAGAAAACAATGTAAGCAGTACTTCTCACTGGCTCAAAACTGAACTGCATTTCATTCAGTCTAACACTGTTCCAAATTAATTGGGTTACAATCCTTTCTAACTTTCCTGACCTGGTCCAGGAATTTGATACCACTGTAATTACTTCTAGCTAAGGCATATCCTTTATCCTTGTTGCAGCTGACTATAATGAAATATCTGATTAACTACATGGGTGACAAGACTGTGTTCTACTCTGCCAGATATTTTAGTTATAATTCCTGATGTACTAGGCACTTGCCCTGTCTTCATATCCTTAATTGCCTTAACTATCATACTGCTGTCAAGTAGGATAGCTGGTCCCTGTTGGGTTCACATTTGGGAGACTCCTTTTTTCCCATTCATTCTCTGCAGTTAATAACCTTTCGTAATAGTACGTTCATGCCTCTTCCTTTTCAAAGTCAATAAGTGCAAGCATACCATTATCCATCTGTACTTACCTCCCACATCTCGATTCTCTCTGATATGCTGTCTAGCAATCCAGAACACCTAATGTCTCTGATATTCATGCTGTAAGACATTGATAAACTTCATCCTTTCTGTTTTTTCTCTTGCTAAATAAACCTGTCACCAAGCTTACCTTCTAGATATCTGATATTGCTTTTTGCTGCCTCCATTTTCCAGTCTTTCCAAGCCTGTCTCTTCATTTTTATGGCTCTGTCTACCTCACTATTCCACCACCAAGTCAACCCTCAGTCTGACTGAAACTTTGCTCAGCCACAGATTTGGTTTGTAGCTTTTTGTAGGTTGTCCCGTAAGACCTTCTAATTGCTCTTCATGTTATATGTCACTGCTTTCTCTTTCCTGTTAAATGCTTTAATCAGAACATTTTAAAATTTCTGATTGTTTAATATATCTTTATAATAATTGTAAATAGAAATAAGGTCTCAAATGTCAATCATTATAAGAATACTGACAACAAAAAGGGAAAAAATATAAATAACTGTGAATTGACAATTAAATGCATGACATTTAATGACAAAAAATATTACTACTATTAATAATAATAAATCAGTATCTTCAGCTAAAAATATCAAAAGAAAGTAAGATATGATGAAAACTAACAGCTATTATGATAATAAATTAGGATGTATAATGTGGTAAGAAGCTTGCTTCCCAACCACATGGTCCAGGTTCAGTTCCGCTGTGTGGCACCTTGGGCAAGTGTCTTCTGCTATAGCATCAGGCCAGCCAAAGCCTTGTGAGTGGATTTGGTAGACAGAAACTAAAAGACGCCCGTCATATATATATACATATATATATATATATATATACACACATATATATATATTTATATATGTGGAGGCGCAATGGCCTAGTGGTTGGAGCAGCGGACTCGCAGTCGTAGGATCGCGGTTTTGATTCCCAGACCGGGCGTTGTGAGTGTTTATTGAGCGAAAATACCTAAAGCTCCATGAGGCTCCAGCAGGGGGTGGTGGCGATCCCTGCTGTACTCTTTCGCCACAACTTTCTCTCACTCTTTCTTCTGTTGGCCTGCTCGCTTAGCCAGCGAGGTGGCATCATTTGAAGGCTAAAACAGTGCGAAGCGCATTGTGACCAGCGATGTGTAACAACATCTGATAGCCTGGTCGGTCACGGTGATCACAGTGATATATATATATATATATATATATATGTATATATTTGTGTGCATATGTGTCAGTGCTTGTCTCCATTACTTGACAACCAATATTGGTGAGTTTATGTCCCCTTAACTTAGCAGTTCAGCAAAAGACACTGATAGAATAAGTACCAGACTTACAGAGAATAAGTCCAGGGATTGATTTCTTTGACTAAAAGGTGGTGCTCCAGCATGGCTGCAGTCAAATGACTGACACAAGTAAAAGGATAAAAGAATAAAAGTATATCTATATATATATATATAAATGTGTGTGTGTGTGTGTGTATATATATATATATATATATATATAATATATAATATATATGTCTGTATGTCTATGTGTATACATAAAAGTATGTGTATGTATGACAATGTATAAAGTTATATACACTTATATATGATATATATATATATTATATATATATATATATATATACATATGAATGCTTATATGTCCTGTATATATATATATATATATATTAATTATAATAAAAAGTATGGAGACTTGCACATCCACAAGTTTATTTTATAGTTATATACAGCATATTATAATGACCTACATGTGTTTCAACTGCAGGGACTACTCACTGTTGCAAATGCAACTTTGCAATTAGTAAATAGTCACTACAGTGGAAACGTCTGTAGGTCATTATAATATGTTGTATATAACTATAAAATAAATTTTGTGGATGTACAAGTCTCTATACTCTTTATTATTATTAATATTAATATATACTCCAGACAAGTTTGACTGCCAGTGAAGAGTACATGGAATTACCTATTGAAAGCATTCATGGAATGACTAACAACTAATTGTAGTCACAGACATTTGATACTGATTGTTGTGGTTAGCTGTTAACTGGACCTTAACTGAGAGCTAATGTTGTACCTGCTCAGATAATATATCCCTCCAAACTCATATATACATATATATATATATATATATATATATATATTAGCGGTGTGCTTGCACACCCTGTTCTGGGCCCATGTATTGGGAAAATCCACTTTCTCTCAGACATTCTCTACATGTAATAGCCTTTCACAGTAGCTCTTCTATGTTTTCTTTATCAATCACTAAGTGCAAGCATACTATTACCCATCAGCACACACTTCTCAACTACATCATCTCGATTTCTCTGATAAAATGTCTCACAATCTGAAACACCTGATTCCTCTGATCTTCATGCGGTAAAATATTAGAAAATATCCTTGTTTCTACTTCTATTTTTGTTATGAAAATGTGACACCTTGCTGCTCTTGCTGCCTAGTATATTTCTCTGATAGCTCCATTCTTACAATCCTTCCAGACTTGTCTTGTCACATTTAAAGCTCTGTCAACTGCACTGTTCCACCACCATGTCATCCTCAGTCAAGCAAAGGACTTTGTGTCAGCCACAGATCTGGTCTGTAGTTCCCATAGGAACTTCCAGTTGTTGTCTATGCTATATGTCTTTAACTCTTTCGTCACTCTATTTATTTTGAGATGCTTTGTGTTTCTTTCAATTACTTTAAATATAACAAAGAATTTAGTAAAATAAGGTAGTTATCATTCAGCTAGTGTTAGAAACATAAATTGTGACTAAGGTTTAGTGGAAGATTTTAATTCAAACCTTATGGAAATAAGACATTTATAATCAGAGCCAGAACCAGTTTCAGCCAGGTTGGTAACGAAAGTGTTAATTCCTCCTTTTTGTCAAAAGCTTCAATCAGAATATCTCTAAATTTCTGCCTATTTGCTGATCCTCTGAGTTTCCACATTCTTCTTTTCTAGACTTCTTTGAGTTCTTTTAACTACTAACTTATCTTGGAGAATACATTCTTTACAAAGGAAATGAAAAAGACTGTGCTGCAAGGAAACAAATTGAAAATGATAGCATGTAGCAGTGAAAGCTAAAAAGCTTTAAATGAAACTGCAGGACAAGAGTTATGAACAAAGTTTGTGTGAGAGAGAATAGACAACTAAAGGGAGGAAAACAATGAGGAAAGAAAAGCAAATATCAATATACTACCTAACAATAAATGGGAATTTGATTTAAACAGAAAATAATCCAAGGCTTTCATTATTCAAAGGACTATGGTTAACACATTTGTCTATAACTAAATAAGCATTCTAAGTAATTTTGATGTGATAAATAGATATAGAGTAAAAATTTCCAAAAATATTCTGAAAGTATTTCAGAGAAAAACTTTGTAATCATTTATTTCTAATGAACACAATGGAATAGGCACACATAATCTCAAAGTACAGCTTTAAAATATCTGTATTTTGTAAAAGCATTTCTGAATTATTTACAGACAACAGAACTTATTAAAAGGGGTAAGTAAAAAAAATGATAGAAACAGTCAAATTGGAAAAAAAAAATTTTAATGTGAATTAGATACAAAAAATTTCGGATCTTGTTAAATTTCTCCCAACCACTAGAAGTTTTTCAGATTTCCACCCGATTATTTTTAAAATATTTTGTTTTGTTGTAATCTTGCATGCTGATGATGAAAATAACATTCATTTTTTTTTCTAGAAATTAGCATCAAAACAGTATTTTTTAAGACTTTATCTAGTGAAAATCTGAAAAACTTCAAGTGGTTGGAAGAAATTTAACAAGATCCACATTTTTTCTTCAAATGACATAAACACTTTATAGAACAGTAAAGAATTAAGGAAAAAAATGAAAGCAAAGACATTTCCGTGAATTTTTTCAGGCCTGATGCTGAACTAAAAAAAAAAAAATTCTTGCAATTTTGTAAAATATGAAAAGTTCTTACTTTTCATTGAGGAAAGAAAAGCAAACATCAATATACTACCTAATAATAAATGTGAATTGGATTTAAGCAGAAAATAATCCAAGGTTTTCATTATTCAAAGGACTATAGTTAACACATTTGTCTATAACTAAATAAGTCTTCTAAGTAATTTTGATGTGATAAATAGATATAGAGTAAAAATGTTCAAAAATATTCTGAAAGTATTTCAGAGAAAAACTTTGTAATCATTTATTTCTAATGAACACAATGGGATAGGCACACATAATCATATGTAAATTTCAAATGGTAAGAAATTGTGTTTTGACCATAGCCAGTAGCAAATATTTAAATTTGAATTAAACACAAGAAATTTTCTTTTCAAAAAGCATGAAATAAAAGTACTTTATAGAAAAGTAAAGAATTAAGACAAATAACAAAATCAAAGACTATTTCAATGAATTTCCTTGAAGACTTCATTCGTATTAGAAAAAAAAAGGTAAATGTCTGCAAATATTATAAAATATGCAGAAATTCTTACCTCAAGGTATTGTGTTTTAACCAATACCAACAGCATAAAACTTCAAAAACAACCTAGTACTCCTAGGTTAAACACAGTTTAGATTCTTGACAAAATCAGAGTAAATGAATAAAAAGAAATGAAAGTATATTGACTGGAAGCTGTGACTGTGACGTCCCATAATTCAGTGTATGTTTATTAAGGAGATTTTTAAGAAATTCCTTTCCCCCTTGTAATTCATGATTAGCATTTTTGAGTACAGCTTAATACAGTAGTAATATTAAGAAAACCTCTATTAGATGTTGTTCCTTCAGTGCTGCCTGCCCAAAAGAATTTGCACCTATGTTCTTTGTCTATCAGAAATATAGTTAGCTAACAATCGTCAGATTTACAATTATTCCAACACATCTTCAGGTTCTATTTCAAAATATTATATATCTAATTATACATCCCTTTAAAAATAAGCAATACAATTAAGCATTAAAGATTAAAAATTACGAATTAAAAATTAAGAATAAAAATTATACTTTGTTATATTAAGAATTAAAATTTATAAATTATACATTATAAATATGAATTAGTATATATATCAATCATGTAAAAACAAGTATATAAGTATATGTCAAATACAGAATGTGAGATATAAGATTAAACATCAGAATAAAAATGTCCCTGTTTAAATGTGATATATAACAAGAAAAATTCAAATACATATCTTTTTTTTTTTTTGCTGGTTCTGAAATGGTGATTTGAAGAAGATAATGGAACTATGGGTGATTAATACCAAGGAGAGTAATTACACTATATATGTGTATATATATGGGTATACAGTTTTGTATATGTATATATATATATATATATATTGTAATCCTCCAATACTGAAACACGTGTAGTTCCTTCACATTTAATAAATATAAGTATTAACTAAAGTATGATATAACTAATGAAGTATATTATATACCCAGCTGGTAATTTTGGTTATATCCTTTCAGTATTATTTCGTGATGTGCAAACTGATGCTATGAGTTTACTGTCAGATATACTCATTAGGTTATTTTTGTATTATCTGAAATAGAATACCCGCATATCGATTAATCCCCAAAAATTGAATATTGACTTTTATCAGATACTTTGTATATTTATAGATAAATATATAAATATACGATAAATAAGACCTTAAAGTATGATATGTAGATGCATATAATGCTGTAGGTTGCACCTGATTGATTTGGAAATTTGTTTTCCCAAATTATATATATGTGTGTGTGTGTGTGTGTGTGTGTGTGTGTATACACACACACATGCAGGGTGTGGTGAATGTATTGTCTAAATTATGCAAAAACGAAAATATCTCTGACATCTCATTTTAACAGATATATTTACCAAAATTACAAAAAAATATCTTGAAATACTAAAGAGTAACTTTATTTCATAAAATCGCCATTGGCTTCAAGCATGGTCTCCAGACGACTTTGGAATCTCCTGCAACTGTTCTGGATGGTCTCCTTGTTTAAGTTAGTGAATCCTGCCATAATCCTTGCCTTCAATTCAGTTTTGCTGTTACAAGGAGTTTTGTTGGTCTCTTGTTCAACTGTGCTTCACACATGATAATCAAGGGGGTTGCATTCCGGGGAGTTAGGTGGTCAGATGTTAGGGGTGATGTGGTCACAGAAATTGTTACAGCCATGACTGGGTTCTCCTGCTTGTGTGGCTTGGTGCACAGTTCTGTTGCTAGACATAGGGTCTTCCAGCAGCCACCTTCTTGTCCCAGTACAGCACTACTTCCTCCAGATACTTGATGTAGGTCTGTGTGGGGATATGAATCGTGGCATAACGTCGCCATCACTAGTGATCACTCCAAACACCATGATATTGACTGGGTGTTTGATTTTTATCACTCTTGATACATGTTTTGGGGACATGGCAAGCCAACAGTTGTTCTGCGTGTTCACCATCTGTTCGTATTGGAGCTTCCGGCATGAATGCCAAACACTATAGCTTGTCATTTTAAAATTTTTGGCAGAGTGAATTGTGTCAAGGTGCTGTTTTTCTGACAGATGGTGCCCTACTGACCCTACTGTATTGTGTACAGACTCAAGAGCTGAAAGCTTCATGTGTTGATACTTGAGTCATTCTGTTGCTTTTGCTAAATATTATTAAAAATATACATATACTCATATTTTGAGTTCTATTTTTCTTGTTTGCATCATCCTACCTGTATATGAATGTATATATAAATCTATGTATGTATGTGTGTGAGAGAGAGAGAGAGAGAGAGAGAGAGAGAGAGAGAGAGAGAGAGAGAGAGAGAGAGAGAGAGAGAGTGTACTACATCAAAAGATGCACCGAAAGGCATGACAACTTGCCAGATGGTATGAGCATTGTAGATCAGTTCTGCCCTCAACTCCTAGCTCTAATGTAGTTAGACATTATAGCTCCAGAAAGATTAGAATGTGGAGTTCATGCACTACATATAGAAAGGGAACACAGAAATTGTAGTTTGCATTGATGCTTTTTATAATGTTTCATGAAATTGGCAGAATCAATTATGTGAACATAAAACTCAGTTACATGAGCAAATGCTGCCAGTCTCATTCATTGCAATTTATATATACATACATACATACATGTGTGCATAATCTTATGTATACACAACTGTGTGTGTGTGTATATATATATATATGTGCGTGTGTATGTGTGTAATGTTTTTCACTACTTCCATACTTTTATGTTTTAATGTTTATTAATAAACTGAATTAATTTTATTAAGGCTTTCAATAATAACAATGGCAGTAACAACACCACCACCAACAACAACAACAATATTTGTACACATTGTCTCTGAGTGAGACTTGTACAAATACAAAGCAAAAGCCAAACATAATGATAATAATAATAATAATGATAATAATGATAATAATAATAATGATAATAATAATAATAATATTAATAATAATAATAATAATAATAATAATAATGATGCTTTCTACTATAAGCACAAGGCCTGAAATTTTGGGGTAGAGGGATAGTCGATTACTTTGAACCAAGTGCTCAACTGGTACTTTATTTATCGATCCCAAAAGAATGAAAGGCAAAGTCGATCATGATAGAATTTGAACTCAGAACATAAAGACAGACGAAATACTGCTAACCATTTTGCCCAGCATGCTAACGATTCTGCCAGCTCATCACCTTTATAATTAATAATAATAATCTTTTCTACTCTAGGTACAAAGCCTGAAATTTTTGGAGAGGGAGGGCCCAGTCAATTAGGTCAACTCCAGTATGCAACTGGTACTTAATTTATCGACCCCTCCTCCGAAAGGATGAAAGGCAAAGTTGACCTCAGCAGAATTTGAATTCAGAACATAAAGACAAATGAAATACCACCAAATGGCAGTGCCCCAGCATGGCCACAGCTTGTGAGCTGAAACTAGATAAAGATAAAAGATAAAGATAAAGCATTTCGCCTGGTGTGCTAACATTTCTGCTAGCTCACCGCTTCATAATAATAATAATAATAATGATAATAATAATAATAATAACAACAACACAATTTGCTAATAAATGTTAATGCTCTTCATCAACAGCATCTTTACTGAATTTTCTAAAGTCCTAGATTTTCAAAGTAAGTCAAAGAAAGCAATCTTTCAGTTGCCCAAATTCAAGTTTATGAACGAGTTTCTTTCCAAGGGAAATATCCCTATAGAAATGGATTGTTCAGTCAAACATTGAGAATATATTTTTGCTGGTCTCTAGTATACTTTTTAATAAAAGAATTAGCATACATTTTTGTCTATTTTTTTTTTCCTTTTTAAATTACAAACTAAGATTTATTGTTACCTTTCAAATAAGCATTTCAGGATCTTTGCTGTTGTTCAAGTTGTTAATATAATTGAATATATTCAATATTCATATAAATCAGAGAGAGAGAGTTAATGTGAAATCATTATGAACATGATGATGACATTCATCATCACCACCAATTCCATGACCGTTACCACTATTACACATCAGAATTAGCATCGTCATCACCATTATCATCATAATCATCATCACCATCATTATTATTACCCAACCCAACCCTCATAACCGTTAACATCATCACCATTATTGTTACCTTCACCATCATCCCCACATCAAAATTAAATCACCACCAACCAACTCCACCCCACCACCACCACCACCACCAGCTGCAGCAGTAGCAGTAGCAGCCACAGCAGCATTATTTTATTTTATTATTTTTTTAATATATATTGAAAGTCTAATGATATAATGTCTGACATCGTTTGAAAGGCTATGCAAAACAACTATTGCATATGCCTATAATGAATTAATTTATTTTTTCAAAGGAATTTCAGCATAAAGCATTCTGATCAATATTTTCAATTGTTCAGTTGATAGCATGATATATTATTAGATTAGGATTATATTTAATAACATAGTGGTTGCCTTCAAGTTCTGCATCACTCAGCTTGCTTATTCACTCTCTACGGTATTCCAGCTGTTCTCCTCCCTGTCAGCCCTATTTCTCTGCTTCATGCAAAGATGCCAATAACTTCCTTATATTGAAAATCAAAAGCGACACTTACCAAAACCTGTATGCTGCTGACTTTTATATTTCTGAATTTAGAATGGTAATAAACAAATAATTTATTATTATTTTTTTTTAAAGATATTTATCTAAAAGAAATAAAATAAAAGAAAAGAAGGAGCTACTGAAGAAAGTTAGGCAAGTATTTAGAAGCATGTTGTAGTATTTGAACTACTGATCTTTTATTTTATATTAAATTCATCATCAAGGCACATAATGCAATCAGCCAACTATCAGTTTTTTATACTGTCTGCTGTGAGCCAATGGGAGAGCCTCAATGTGGTTGCTCAGTCAGCTAGAAATAGACAGCATCTTTTTCTTTCAGCTCAAATTCTATAGCCTTAAATAAAGGACACTTAAGACAGTGACATACTCAACGATGGATTGAACATGGTTAGACAGTCTTTGATCATAGGTCTCATCAATCAGTACTGACCCGATGGCTAAACATCATAATAATTATTTTTTGCATGATTGCAAAAACAGATTTCATTATATATCTAATGTCCTTTCCATCCCAAGATGATGGTGTATATTTTGATGGAGATTTGGCTACTATCTTTAGCATGACAAGTGATGCACATGTTCTCTTATTGGTTTGTTAAATGTATGTTGTAGTTGAACTAAAGGTTATTTAATAAAAGGTACACTGACTGTGAAGTTAGAATGCTCTCACTACTGGATGCATGGCTGTGAATTCAAACTTTAATCTTTATATTGTATCTTTAGACAAGGTGAGTAATGTCTCAATCTGCATCAGTTATATTATTGCACTTCAATGATAAAACGTATCACATTATGCTGTTTGTCATCAAGCAATAAAAAAATATTTTGGCC
The DNA here is from genome assembly GCF_006345805.1 of Octopus sinensis. Taxonomy (NCBI): domain Eukaryota; kingdom Metazoa; phylum Mollusca; class Cephalopoda; order Octopoda; family Octopodidae; genus Octopus; species Octopus sinensis. The sequence goes on from NC_042999.1 coordinate 109,393,555, forward strand.
CATCAATCAAAAGAAGCTATTCCACCCATGAAGAAAATGGGCGTTTAACAATAAGTTATCAAGGAGGAAAACATAAAAATTGTTATTATCATTAACAATCTAAATTTGTAACAATCTAAAATTGATCACCTCAGGTTTTACTCAAATATTTGGTTTTACAGCTGGTGGTACTATGGGGGAAACTAAACACTGGTTGTTGTACTTCTGCATCTCCATTGTTAGTCTTTCTCTCTTTGCTGTTAAACCAAGAGACTTCTTTTTTAAATTTTCAAAAATCTTTTATTCAGAAGAGGTTAGAGTTCATGAGCTGTTACTGGGTCTCTGAGGTTGCTGAAAAGGAAAACGGCACCATTAGACTGGGGCCTGGTTCAATGTCTTGAGACAGAATGAACTCTGCTAAAGGTACCCAAGGGTGAGGTAATGATGTTAAGCTGAACAATGGATTATGTCTATCACCCAAGAAGATATTGTAAAGGAGAGAAAATATAATTGAAATAACCTAGAAAAAATAGATATTGTTTATGTTGCTTCCATAATATCTTTAAATCATCTCCAGACTAATGCCTGAGTTGGCAGTCATTTAAATAAATATCCTTTTGAGCCCTACATGGTTGCTTGACCTGCAAGAAATAACAATCAAAACTCCTTTATTTCATGTCTTACTATCTTAGAAAAGAAAGATACATCAGACAATGTGATTCTGAATGCATGATGAGATGGAGAATACAGAATGGACACCACCTGAATGTTATTAATCATAGGTCGACATGATGAAAGTCAGTTTCATGCTAAACTATGACAACTTGCATTATCTATATTTGAAGAGCTTACTTTCAAAGCCATCGGAATGGCTTTTGAGTAATTGTTTAAAACAACAACTTGAATATATCTGATTTTGATTGGAAGATTAAGATTCACCTACTGTCTGTATGGCATCTATCCCAAAGCCAGCAAGTCTTTAAATTACATCTGGTAGTGGGGCTCTGGTTTAGGAATCCAGGGTTTTGAGGAGTGTGGAACCATCTCTTAGCCACCTGGCCCCAGAGCAGTAACACCTGTCTGGGTCCCACTTATTGGTTAATTAGCATGTCACAGAACTACCTTTGGAGGGCCCTTTCAGCTCATTAAATGGATGCTCAGCTAAGAGAAAGTAACTCCATATGAGGGAGTGCTGGAAAGTTCCTGGCTTAAAGGGTATCATGAGGGTCTGGTTGGGGGCCCAGCCTTCCAAGTTCTTTTACAGGGATTAGAAAAACTGAAGGACTGCTGCAAAAAATTTCATGTGCATGAAACCAACAGCTTGTAGATCGTGTTTTAATCAATATTATGAAATCAACCAAACATGCACTTATACAGGTTTTGAAAATAAGCTCCTCACTTAATGTCCTTAATGTGTACATGATTATTCTTTATTAATCAGAGAAATAAAGTGAGTACTATTCTATGGTTTACTTGTTCCAATCATTGGACTGCAGCCATGTTGGTGCACTGCCTTGAAAAATTTTAGTTGAATGAATTTACCCTAGTATGTTCTTTTTTCTTTTCAAGCCTGGTACTTATTTTATCTGCTCCTTTTGCTGACCTGCTAAGTTTGGGGGACATAATCAAACACACACTGGTTGGGGGACAAACACAGACACAAAGATACATGCATGCTACTTATTTATTCCCTCCCGCTCATCCCTGTGGAGGCACATGGCCTAGTGGTTAGAGCAGTGGACTTACGGTCGAAGGATCATGGGTTCGAATCTCAGACTGGGTGATGTGTGTGTTTATGAGTGAAACGCCTAAGCTCTATGTGGCTCAGACAGAATGTAATGGTGAATTTCTGCTGACTCCTTCACCATGGCTTTCTCTCCCTCTTTCCTCCTGCATCTAGCAGTTCATTTGCGATGGACCAGTGTCCTGTCCAGGTGGGGAACCTATACACCAATGAAACTGGGAAACTGGCCCTTATGAACCAGGCATGGCTCGAGAAAGAACAAACAACAACAACGTGTCCCTGGTGACTGGTGAGAGAAAGAGAAGTTGTCTACAAACTGGAGATTCAACTTGAATGGTCACAACAGAGTGAACTCTAATAAAGCAACTCCAGGGCCAGGTTGAAGTGTTAAGTCTGTTGACAGAAGACACATTAACTCTGTCACCCAAGAACTCAGAATACAAAGAGCTGGAATAAATACTATAAAAGGTGTCTAACAATTTTGGCAATCCACTGCTTTGGATTGGTACTATTTTACAGTGATCTTGAAAAAGTGCAAAGTAAAGTTGGCTCAGTGTAAATTGAACTCAGTGTACTTGAATCCAGAACAAATTTAATGTTACTGATAACTTTAAGTAATACATCATCATCATTTAACTTCCGTTGGCATGTTGAAAGGCCACACCCAGACTCCAGTCTGATTTCGCATGGTTTTCTATAGCTAGATGCCCTTCCTAATGTCAACCACTCTGAGAGTGTAATGGGTGCTTTTACGTGTCATTGTCATGGGTGTCATCTGTGTGACACCAGTATCTACCAAAACTGCAATTTTGCTTGGCTTGATGGGTCTTCTCAAGCATGACATAATGCCAAAGATGTTGGTCATTGTCTCCGTGAAGCCCAATACTCGAAAGGAACTTGACCACTTTGCTTCCATGAGGCCCAGTGCTCAAAAGGAACTCAGCCACTCTGCCTCCATAAAGGTAGCATGCTGGGAGAATCATTAGCTTGCTGGGCAAAATGCTTAATGACATTTTGTTTGTCTTTATGTTCTGAGTTCAAATTTCACCAAGGCCAATTTTACCTTTCATCTTTAGGGTTCATAAAATAAGTACCAGTTAAGCACTGGGTTCAATGTAACTGACTTACCCCTCCTCAAAAATTGCTGGCTTTGTACCAAAATTTGAAATCAATATATGTGCTAATGTCGAATTTCCATAATGTATATATTTTGGTAGCATCATTCTGCAAGCTCAGGTTTTATAGTTTTCTAGTTTGTTTTAGATATCACGAACAAGGCTATACAGAAACACCACTTCAATATGAAATGAAAGTTCTGTATTTTACTAGAAACATTGTAATTAAACAGATAAGGAGAAAAAAGAAAAGAAAGAATTTGATTCAGCATACAGTATATTTATTAAAAAAGTGTATTCTACTATAATTCTGGGTTGATCAATACATTATTGTTGGTAGATGGAAAATGTTCAGAAGCTTGTCATATGTATGTAGGCCTCTCCCGCCCTCCCACTATCTCTCTTTCTTTCTTTCTTTCTCTACAGCAAGAGTGTCTTGTGGAGGAAAGTGGGTGAAGACCCACCTGTGCATTAGCCAAATCGACTACATCCTTGCCAGAAAAAGGGAAAGATGGCTGCTTATGAATGCCAAAACCTTCCCAGGCGAAGAATGTACCCCACAACATAGAATGGTAGTCAGTGACTTTAGGATCAGGACTAAGAGGACGACTAGAAGACGACCAACATGGAGAAGAAGGGTTGGAAGCTTAAAGATCCTGCTAATGGACAGAGATTTAGAGACATGTTACTTGAAGCCTTCGACGAAATAGAAGGGGGCATAGCTACACATGGGGTAGAAGATAACTGGGCGCTTCTAAGGGACAACCTGCTGAAAGCCACTGACCAGATCTGTGGCTGGTGCAAAGTCCCCACAAGACCCAAAATAACGTGGTGGTGGAACAATACTGTTGATAGGGCTATTAGACAAAAGAAACAGGCTTGGAAGGACTGGAAGAACGGTGGTAGCAGGGAAGTGTATCAGACTGCAAGAAGGGAAGCTAGGAGGCAGGTTTATTTAGCCAGAGGGGAAGCAGATAGGAAAAAATTTGCCAATGTCCTGCGCCGTGAGGATGAAAGACTTGAGGTATTTCGTATAGCAAGACAGTGTGTGAGAGAGAATCATGATGTGGTAGGAGAAAAATGTGTTCGCACGGATGACGGCTCACTTGCGCTAAATGAGGATGCAAAGAGAGAGGTTTGGAGAAGCCACTATGAAAGGTTGCTGAATGAGGAAAATGAATGGGATAAAGAGAGTCTGCCGAATGTTGACCCAACAGAGGGACCAGCAATCCGAGTTGACAGTTCCTTAGTAGATAAGGCAATTAAAAGCATGAAAACAGGGAAAGCCCCAGGCCCATCAGGAATTACTGCAGAGATGCTCAAAATATCTGGTAGTGTCGGCTATAGCCTAGTCACCCGTATAGTTAACCAGGTGATACACGAAGGAGTCATTCCCAATGACTGGTGTAGCAGCATAATAGTCAGCTGCTACAAAGGTAAAGGTGACGCCCTAGATACAAATAGCTACAGGGGTATCAAGCTGCTGGATCAGGTAATGAAGGTTACGGAGAGGGTTATAGCCCAACTAATTAGAGAGAGAGTTAGCCTAGATCAGATGCAGTTTGGGTTCGTGCCAGGGAAAAGTACTACTGATGCTATTTTCATGGTAAGACAGCTGCAAGAGAAATACCTAGCCAAAGACAAGCCCCTATACCTGGCTTTTGTTGATATGGAGAAAGCCTTCGACAGGGTCCCCCGATCCCTCATCTGGTGGTCAATGAGGAAACTAGGGATAGATGAATGGTTAGTGAAAGCTGTACAAGCCATGTACAGAGACGCTGCTAGTAAGGTGAGGGTTGGCACCGAGTACAGTGAAGAATTCAGGGTAGAGGTTGGGGTCCACCAAGGTTCAGTCCTCAGTCCCCTCCTATTTATCATAGTCCTCCAGGCAATAACGGAGGAATTCAAGACAGGATGCCCCTGGGAGCTCCTCTATGCTGATGACCTTGCTCTAATTGCTGAGTCTCTATCAGAACTAGAGGAGAAGTTTCAGGTATGGAAACAAGGTTTAGAATCGAAGGGCCTTAGAATCAACCTAGCCAAAACCAAAGTCCTAATAAGTAGGAAGGTAGACCAATCACAAACGCCTTCAGGTAGATGGCCCTGCTCGATCTGTAGAAAAGGTGTAGGTAGAAACTCTATAAGATGCACCAAGTGTAAGCTATGGACACATAAGAGGTGCAGCAATGTCAAAGGAAGGCTAACTAGGAAGATGGTTTTTGTATGTGGCAGATGCTCAGGAACAATTAACACTGAAGATGCTCTGAGACCAACTTCCGTCACTTTCCAGGGAGAAAAGCTAGAAGTAGTTGATAGTTTCCGTTACCTAGGTGACCAAGTCAGTAGCGGGGGCGGGTGCACTGAGAGTATAACTGCTAGAGTAAGAATAGCCTGGGCAAAGTTTAGAGAGCTCTTACCTCTGCTGGTGACAAAAGGCCTCTCGCTCAAAGTAAAAGGCAGACTGTATGATGCATGTGTACGTACAGCCATGCTACATGGTAGTGAAACTTGGGCTGTGACTGCTGAGGATTTGCGTAAGCTCGCAAGAAATGAAGCTAGTATGCTCCGATGGATGTGTAACGTCAGTGTTCATAATCGACAGAGTGTAAGTACCTTGAGAGAAAAGTTGAACCTAAGAAGTATCAGTTGTTGTGTGCAAGAGAGACGTATGTGCTGGTATGGTCATGTGATGAGAATGGCTGAAGATAGTTGTGTGCGAAAGTGCCACACCCTGGCAGTTGAGGGGACCTGTGGAAGAGGTAGACCCAGGAAAACCTGGGTCGAGGCGGTGAAGCACGACCTTCGAACTTTAGGTCTCACCAAGGAAATGACCAGTGACCGAGACCTTTGGAGGTATGCTGTGCGTGAGAAAACCCGGCAAGACCAGTGAGAACAGTCAAAATCAAGATCAAACCAAATTGAGGTCGATCAACATCAGGGCCCCCGTGCAGGTGACACGTAAAAGTACCATCCGTTCGTAGCCGTTCGCCAGCCCTGTCTGGCCCCCGTGTAGGTGGCACATAAAAGCACCATCCGTTCGTGTTCGTTGCCAGCCTGGCCTGGCCCCCGTGCCGGTGACACGTAAAAGTACCATCCGTTTGTGGCCGTTTGCCAGCTCTGTCTGGCCCCCGTGCCGGTGACACGTAAAAGCACCATCCGTTCGTGGCCGTTTGCCAGCTCTGTCTGGGCCCCGTGCCGGTGACACGTAAAAGCACCATCTGTTCGTGGCCGTTTGCCAGCCCTGTCTGGCCCCCATGTCGGTGACATGTAAAAGCACCATCCGTTCGTGTCCGTTGCCAGCCTCGCCTGGCCCCCGTGCTGGTGACACGTAAAAGCACCATCCGTTCGTGGCCGTTTGCCAGCCCTGTCTGGCCCCCATGTCGGTGGCATGTAAAAGCACCATCCGTTCGTGCCCGTTGCCAGCCTCGCCTGGCCCCCGTGCCGGTGACACGTAAAAGCACCATCCGTTCGTGGCCGTTTGCCAGCTCTGTCTGGCCCCGTGTTGGTGGCACGTAAAAGCACCATCCGTTCGTGTCCGTTGCCAGCCTCGCCTGGCCCCCGTGCCGGTGACACGTAAAAGCACCATCCGTTCGTGGCCGTTGCCAGCTCTGTCTGGCACCTGTGCAGGTGGCACGTTAAAAGCACCCACTACACTCACGGAGTGGTTGGCGTTAGGAAGGGCATCCAGCCGTAGAAACACTGCCAGATCTGACTGGGCCTGATGAAGCCTTCCAGCTTCACAGACCCCAGTTGAACCGTCCAACCCATGCTAGCATGGAGAACGGACGCTAAATGATGATGATGATGATGATATATATATATATATATAACCACTGGGCCGTGTGCCTGCACAAGGACGAGTGGGACGGAATAAATAAGTAGCATGCATGTATCTGTGTCTGTGTTTGTCCTCAAACCAGTGTGTGTTTGATTATGTCCCCCAAACTTAGCAGGTCAGCAAAAGGAGCAGATAAAATAAGTACCAGGCTTGAAAAGAAAAAAGAACATACTAGGGTAAATTCATTCAACTAAAATTTTTCAAGGCAGTGCACCAACATGGCTGCAGTCCTATGATTGGAACAAGTAAAACATAGAATAGTACTCACTTTATTTCTCTGATTAATAAAGAATAATCATGTACACATTAAGGACATTAAGTGAGGAGCTTATTTTCAAAACCGGTATAAGTGCATATTCAGTTGATTTCATATCGATTAAAACACGATCTACAAGCTGTTGGTTTCATGCATATGAAATTTTTTGCAGCAGTCCTTCAGTTTTTCTAAGCCCTGTAAAAGAACTTGGAAGGTGGGGCCCCCAACCAGACCTTTCATGATACCCTTTAAACCAGGAACTTTCCAGCACTCCCTCATATGGAGTTACTTTCTCTTAGCTGAGCATCCATTTAATGAGCTGAAAGGGCCCTCCAAGGGTAGTTCTGTGACATGCTAATTAACCAATAAGTGGGACCCAGACAGGTGTTACTGCTCTGGGGCCAGGTGGCTAAGAGATGGTTCCACACTCCTCAAAACCCTGGATTCCTAAACCAGAGCCCCACTACCAGATGTAATTTAAAGACTTGCTGGCTTATGAAGCTTGCATTTTCTGTTTGTCTGTTTGTGATTCTGCTATACCTCTTGTGTATCCATAGCTTACATTGAATACAGCATCTGGAGTTTATACCTACTCCTTTCCTGCATATAGAGCAAGGCCATCGCCTTGACAATACCAGTTTCCTGTCTTCTCTCCTACTTACTAATTTAACCTCAAGACTCTAGGATTAACTTTCAAGCTTAGAATTTTCTCTCTAATTCCCCTATAGAATCAGCTATAGAAACTAGATTATCAGCATTAAGGAAATCCTATAGACAGCCAGTCTTAAACTCCTCTGTAATGGCCTGGAGGATTATGATGAATAGGAGAGGAGTAGAGACTGGGCTTTGATGAACTCTACTCTCATGCTAAATTCTCTACTGAAATTTTTAACACTAACTTTACTCACTACATCTTTCAACATAGATTGTACAGCCCCAACAAACCTTTCATCTACATCTAGTTTCCTCAGGGACTATCAAATCACTGAACATGGTACCTAGTTAAATGCCTTCTCCAAGCCAGTGAACATCAGCAATAGTGGTTTACACTTAGCAAAGTATTTCTCCTGCACTTGCTGCTCTAGAAATATTGTGAATTTCTTCCAGGCATCATGCCAAACTGCATTTCATCTAGTTCTAGATGCTCTAACACCCATGTACATGCATGATATAATAATCCTCATCCAAATTTGCATTGTGTTTAACATTCATTTATTTAAGTTGGCTGATTCATTACATTAATCCTTTCGATACCAACCTGGCTGAAACTGCCTCTGGCTCTGTAGTACATATGCCTTGTTTCCATAAGTTCTGAATTAAAATCTTTCACCAAACCTTAGTCACAGTTTATGTTCTTAATGATAACCAAGTTATTTTACTAACTTCTTTATTATATTTAAAATTAATTGAAAGAAACATAGAGCATCTCAAAATAAATATGGTAATGAAAGGGTTAAGATGAAACTTAATGAGACAGTTTTGCTATGCACTTCCTGTCACCTACCTTCACCTGTTTTTCAAGTAAGGTATATCTTTTCTACTTGCCATTACATGGCAAAAACTGATGGGAATTTTGCTTACAGAAAAAAATAATAAACATTATCAAAAAAAATCACCATTTTTACTCAAACAATATTAATGAAGACACATGAAATCATGATTCACAGATGCATGCACATACACTCACACATAATGCACATATACACACATGCATGCATGCGCACACACATATCATATGTCCACACACTCACACACACACATACACGCTCACATGTTGATTATATCAAAAGTTAATACTTTGCTCTGAGTTTTATCATAGGGAGTTTATGACTGAAATGTATTATAAAATTTTCACAACTCATAACCTTTCTAATTATGTGTGTATGTGTGTGTGTGTGCATGAGCACACACACACACACAATGGTGGTGATGACTGCAAAGAAAGATTACTCCATACCTGAAGTGTTATTAGCTTGGTCAGAGTCATACACTATGTGTGGTACACACCACAAAATTTATCTCAGTCATTCAGCTTGCAATCTTTGAGATGGAAGTACTCTGAATTGGCTGTTTTCAAATGATGTACCATGGATTTAAAAGGCATATAACATATATATATATAGGTCCCAGAGTTTATTGTGGCATGTGTAAATGGGTCTGTGTGTTTTATATTTGGTATCTACCAATCAAAAACGGCCCACACACACAAACATATGTATATACACACACACACATAGAGATGTGCACAGAGACACACACACTCACACCATTCTGACCTTTGAGACCAGTCCCCAAAACCACTGAACCGTGACAGACTAACCCAGAAACCAAAAAATCCTTTTAATTCCATATTGCTCTTCCTTCCCCCACCCCAACCAACCTTCCACACTGTCCCTTAAAATAGCAAACAATCCTTAGCTACACACACGACAAAAAATGCCAGAAGATAGGTTGGTTCCTCTCGAATTCTTTGTAAACTCTTAAATGTATCTCCTTCTGTGTATATATATACTACCAAACAAACAGGATTTTTATTGAACTCCTAATACTTTTTGTTGAATATTTTCTTAAATACTTTCTTGTAAACTGTTTTTAACATTTTCTTATTATTATCAAAGAATGTATATCAGTATTTTGATACTTTTGTGACAACCAGTACTTAACACAACAAAGCTTTACATTTTACTTCTGACAATCTTTTTCTAAAAAAGTGAAACCGGTCAAGTGAATACACATCTCTAAAATTGCATTTTCAAACCTTCTTTCATATATATTTCCACTTGTGCAGTACCTTACAAGTTCACTTTGATATATATATATATGTGTGTGTGTATATATATATATATATGTATGTATGTATATATGTAGCAGCACATGCAGATGAAAATGAATTCAAAATATCATGTAGAGCGTAAACACTATTTTCCTCTAATGGAAAATTACATAAGAGACTAAAGAATTAAATGTATGTCATGAAATTCTAAGCCTTAGGGTCACAATAAATCCATCCATCCATCCATCCAGCTAGCCAGCTACCCACCTACCTACCCACCCACCTACCAACCTTTCTACCTATCTATTATCTATCTATCTAGCTGTTTGTCTGTCTGTCTGTGTATCTATCTACCTATACATTATATATATATATATACACTATGTATATATATATATACTTGGTGACCCTGCCAGTGCTGGTGCCACGTAAAAAGCATCCAGTCAACACTACAAAGTGGTTGGCATTTGGAAGGGCATCCAGCTGTAAAAACCATGTCAAAACTGACCTTGTTTGTGCACTAACTCCACTCTGTAGGGTGGTCAGTGTTAAGAAGAGCATTCAGCTGGGAAAACCATGCCAAACCAAGCCCAGAAATTTGTTCCAGTCTTCTGCCTGGTCAGCTTCTTTCAAACCATCTAACCCATGCCAGCATGGAAGGCAGATATTAAACAATAATGATGGGTGATGACGTAGGTTTATGTATTTGTTCTGTAAGATTTCTGGTGTGAAATTGCTTGTTGAAACAGGTATTGTTATATTTTGGGATGGTCATTTGTATTTTGTTATTTTTGCCAAATAAATGTACTATATATTTGTTTTTCACTTCAGATTTACTCTATTATTGTTCATATCCTATGTCCTTGGGAATACTTTCATCATACATCCTGTGACCTCCTGTTCTGTTTAGTCAATTCTCTATAAAGCGGGATGGAAAGTCTCTGAAGAGGTCACAGGATGTGTGCTGAAAGATTTCCAAAGGGCATAAAATATGAACAATAATAAAATAAATCTGATGCGAAGAACAAATATATAGTAGATTTATTTAGCAAAAAAAAAATGATTATCCCAAAATATAACAACACACATACACACACACACACACACACACATACATACATACATAGATATAGATATATATACATATATATAATTATCAAAGTTGGGAGATAAGTCCTGGTAGATATAAAGTACGTCTCAGAAGAGTACTGAAGAACATCTAGTATTTCCAACAGTTACTTTTGTCTTAATATATGATGTACATAGGTCCAGAGAATATAAAACAAAGTTAACAATGGAAAATTAGCATATTAATTAATTATTTATTTATTCTTATATCTATAAAATCCATAAAATATAGACATTAATAAATAAATAAAATATCTGATACATGTACCAGCTGATATAATTAATATACCAATTTTCCATTGTTAACTTTGGTTATTTATATATATATATAAATGTAAGATCCAGGGGTGTAGGAAGAAAGTTAGCTTGAAGTTATTCATAGTAAATATAAAAAAACAACTTGCAGGGTCAATAGTGGTTTATTTAGATATAAGGATGTGGTTTATTTTCATATCATCATATCAAAGAACAGTAAGCTGAAAAAAGTTCTTTTATATTCCACAGTAGGTGACCAGGGTTACCCGGTGTGTAAATAAGAATACAAGAGTTACAGAATGGAGTAGGAAAGATCCAAGCTACATATATTTCATAGTGAACAGAATCTCAGAAGTGGTAAAATCCAAGTGAGGTATATACTGCCAGCTACACTGCAGGCTAAGGATATTTTGATTAGATTAAAGGTTACATTGTCATAAGGAGGTACATGCTGATGCAAGGAAGATTCAGTCAGAATATGTAACCTTTAACCCTTTCGTTACTGAATTTATTTTGAGATGCTCTGTGTTTCTTTCAATTAATTTGAAATATAACAAAGAATTTAGTAAAATAACTTGGTTATCATTAAGCTAGTGTTAGGAACATAAATTATGACTAAGGTTTGGTGGAAGATTTTAATTCAAAACTTATGGAAACAAGACATTTGTACTCAGTACCAGAGCTGGTTTCAGCCGGGTTGGTAACGAAAGGGTTAATTCAGTTAAGATATCCTTGGCTTGAAGAGTAGCCGGCAATATACAATCACTTAGATTTTACCACTTTTGAGGTTACACTCACTATGAAACATATGTAACCTGGATGGATCTTTCCTATTCCATAACTCTTGAATATATATGCATATGTATGTGTGTGTATATATATATATATATATATATATAGTTATATTGTTATATTTGGGGATGGTCATCTATTGTCAATTAAACACATGTGCTATTTATCTTCATTTTAGCTTTATTATTATTATTATTAGTAGTAGTAGTTATTTGTCAGACTTCCTTCATCATTCTTTCTCTCCCTTGTGTCTCCTCTTGTCCTCTCTATTCTATTTTGACTTTCTGCAGTATGTATCCCTGTCTGCACATGTGTTTAAGTCTGTGTCTGTGTGTCTACATGATGTTTATAGATTTACGTGCATGTATGCATGTGAATGTGTGTATGTGTGTGTGTCTATGTGTCTCAGTGTTTAGTATGAGTATGTGTGTCTTTTGTACATATTTAATGGCTTGTATATTACACTGTTTGAATCTGTGTGTCTCTTATTTATTTGTTTATTTATTTATTTATCCCCCCACCCGCATTCGGTCTTTAGCTGTCAGGTTGCACTGTGTGGTGGAGTGGAAGGGGTTATTACTCCATTCACATTTTCTGTTGAGGCTGTCAAAAACCTTACAAACAAACATATATATGTGTGTGTGTGTGTGTGTGTGCATTTATATAAATAATATAGGTGCAGAAGTGGCTATGTGGTAAGGAGGTTGCTTCCCAACCACGTAGTTCCAGGTTCAGTCACACAGCAGTGCAGCTTGGGCAAGTGTCTTCTACTATAGCTTAAGGCCGACCAAAGCCTTGTGAATGGATTTGGTAGACTGAAACTGAAACAAGCCCATCGTGTGTATATATATATATAATATATATATATATATATATATATATATATGTATATGTATATATATATCTATGCATGTGTGTCTGTATTTGTCCTTCTACATCACTACTTGACAACTGGTGTTGGTGTGTTTATGTCCCTGTAACTTAGTTGTTCAGCAAAAGAAACCAATAGAAAAGAAACCAGGCTTAACATATAAGTACTGAGTTGATTCATTTGACTACAAATTCGAGGCAGTGCCCCACCTTGGCCACAGCCTAATGAATGAAACAGGTAAGAGATAAAATATATATATATATATATATATGTACACATTTATTATAACTGAAAGGCTCTGATTTCCAGTTCTCAGAGTTGCGCATTTCCAATCATCAGCTGGTGAGCTGAGCCTGTTTTTTTTTCCTGAATATCCATTGTCTGAATATTTTTTGAAATATGAAATGAAAGTTTGAAGGAAACACTTATCTTTATGTTCTTTCATTTAAAAATCATTTGTGAATGACACATGTGAAAATGACGGCATCAGGCTCACATGTTTGATTTCATTTCTGGTTTTTCTGCTAATATTGTTATAGATGTCAAAAACTCCATACAATCGTAGTCATGAAATTGTGTTCTTGCTTAAGCAGTGATCTAAAATAATACTTCTAGGTAATATTTTTAATTAATACTTTTGAAGGATGTTTTTAAAGACAATGAGTGTGTACACTGGTGTTCATTTTGTATACCCCTGTGCAGTAGTAGTTCTGCTTAGAAACAGAGCCTGGTTTTCTTTTCTACTGGTATTAAGTCCGGTAATTCATCACTTTAGGTGAATCAACAGATACACACATGTACATACATGCATGCACACACACATGTATACACACGCCCACTGTTTAATGACTGAAACCAATAAAAGAGTAAAAAGAGTATATATATATATTTTTTTTCTCTCTTTATTTTCTCTCCTTGTTTCTTTCTGTGTTCCTTTCTGTGGAAGAGCATAGGCTTGAAACGTTAAAGACTTTTTCACTTCCTGAGTGTTAAACTAATACATCTGTTTGTTGTTTACACCACCTGTCTTTTTGTTTTGTCTTTTTGTAAATTCTCCCTATATATATATATATATATATCATGATGGTAGCATGCAAAGACACCCATTACACTCTCAGTGTGGTTGGCATCAGGAAGGGCATCCAGCTATAGAAACTATGCCAAATCAGACTGGAGTCTCGCACATCCCCTCACCTTGCTAACCCTGGTGAAACTGTGCAACCCATGCCAGCATGGGCAACGGGCATTAAATGAGGATGATGATGATGATGAGGTCATTGCGAGTACCACCTGACTGGCCCCTGTGCCGGTGGCACGTAAAAAGCACCCACTACACTCTCGGAGTGGTTGGCGTTAGGAAGGGCATCCAGCTGTAGAAACTCTGCCAGATCAAGATTGCACCCCAATCATGTAGTTTCAGGTCCAGTCCCACTGCAAGGCCTCCTGGGCAAGTGTCTTTATCTATAGCCCTGGACTAACCAAAGCCTTGTGAGTGGAAATGGCAGCCAGAAACTGAAAGAAGCACATCGTATACACACACAGACACACACGTATGTATTTTTTTTTTTTTTGCTTGTTTCAGCTCAGAGCTGTGGCCATGCTGATGCACCATCGTTTGTATACATACTTATGTGTGTGTGTGTATACGATAGGCTTCTTTCAGTTTCTGTCTACCATTTATATATATAATATAAAATCCGTTCTGTCTGTCTGTGTGTGTGTCTTCTAGGATCTTAGACATCCTCCATCCGATTGTGCTCAAATTTGATGTGTAGATACTGACAGTATCAGGGTGTGTATAAGTCTTGAAAAAATTACAAAAATCGATTCCAGGTGAGAATGCGATCGATAAAGCTGTTTTTGTCCTGCTTTTCTTCCATCAACCTGTACATAACTGCACCTTCCATTTTTTGTGTTTTTATACTGGTTAAAGGCACGTTTCTCTCCTGCCAAGCTTACTGTTTAAACCATGTTTGTGTTCTCCTAGTCAACAGCTGGTACTTTAAACTCTTCGGTTGCATATTTGTATGAATAAAATCGTTTTTCTTTGGAATAGAAAAAAAGTATCTTTATTTCTTCTTTTGCTGGTGTCTCAAATTTAGGTTAAATCAGTGTTTCTCAAAGGGGAGGCTTATGGGACGGTCGGACAACTTGTTTTGAGAAAATTTTGTTTTAATAGTTAACAACTCAGCACTGTCCATTGGACGGGGGAGGGGCATTTTGCTCGTATATATATATATATCGAAGATCGAAATCGAATCGAAATCGAATTGAACCAGCCAGGACCCCTGGTCTGGTGGTACGTAAAAAGCACCATCCGACTCGTGGCCGATGCCAGCACCGCCTCGTCTGGCTTCCGTGCCGGTGGCACATAAAATACACCAATCCGACCGTGGCCGTTGCCAGCCTCGCCTGGCACCTGTGCAGGTGGCACGTAAAAAGCACCCACTACACTCACGGAGTGGTTGGCGTTAGGAAGGGCATCCAGCTGTAGAAACACTGCCAGATAAGACTGGAGCCTGGTGCAGCCTTCTGGCTTCCCAGATCCTCGGTCGAACCGTCCAACCCATGCTAGCATGGAGAACGGAGGTTAAACGATGATGATGATGATGATGATATATATATATATCTGTGTATGTGTCTTTGCATTTGTGTTTGTCCCCTTGACAACTGATTTGTTTATGTCCCTGTAACATTAGCAGTTTGACAAAAGAGACTGATAGAATAAGTCTCAGATTTTAAATTATACTAAGTATTAGCATTGATTCATTTGATTAAAACTTTTCAACATGGTGACCCAGCATGACTGCAGTCCAATGAGTGAAACAAATAAAACATAAAATATCAATCTATCTGTCTGTCTATCTCTACATATACATATACACTCATATATTATTGTTTTTATATTACAGTATACATGTGTGAGTGTGCTTATGTAATTTGGTATATATGTATATATTATTGTGTCTTTTATTCTTTCATTCTTTTGAGCCATTTGACTGTGGCCATGCTGGAGGACCACCTTTAGTTGGACAAATCGACCCCAGGGCTAATTCTTTGTAAGCCTAGTACTTATTCTATTGGTCTCTTTTGCTGAACCACTACGTTACAGGGACATAAACATACCAACACTGGTTGTCAAGCAATGGTGGAGGACCAAACACAGACACACAAATACATATATATATATATATACGTCAGGCTTCTTTCAGCTTCTATCTACCAAATCTACTCTCAAGGCTTTGGTTGGTCCGAGGCTATAGTAGGAGACACTTACCCAAGGTGCCATACAGTGGGACTGAACCCAGAACCATGTGGTTGGTAAGCAAGCTACTTACCACCCAGCCACTCCTGTGCCTATATATATATATATATATATATATATATATTTATATATATATATACACACACACACACATAAATCTATATCAAATTCTATAAATTAGATAAGATATACAAACTTAATGTAAAAGTTTGCAAAAGAATTACAAGTAATTGGACTTATTCTAGTTTCAAAATGGACATTACTATTATCTTACAACTTATAACTCTGCTGACCCAGTGCCTAGTCTAAACAACTTAGTAAACTGATGTGCATAGACTTAGGCATGTGTCTTGAATTCACAACAAAAAATCTGTAGCAGGCTTGAACTCTGAATGTATGAGTTAGTGGTTTAATACTTTTTCACTTGGCTATTTTGAGGTGTCAAACCTATATAAGACATAATATCCTATAAACTTTTCCATTCTTTTCATGGGTTATTCTGGCAAATATCTGATGCCAAACAAAACAGAATTGCCTTTTCCTCCTGAATAGTTCAATGACTTTGATTTTTCTTGACTAGCATGAGACCACTTTTTGCTTTGCTGCCAATTGAACGGGACAGGAAAATGTTGGTGTCTTTCTTTAAGATACAATGCAGTCTGTTATTAAAAACTGACGACATGTATTATGTTACATAAAGGGTGTGATATTATTTTCTGAGTTTTGGTTCGAAAACAAGGATTACAAAATGAATATATATATGCATGCAAATAAATAAAAATAACTTCTGTAAAAACTTAACTATATAAAGAATCTAATGAAAAAAGGGCCCCATTCTGTAGAAAAAAATAACGAATATCTTACTTTTATAAAATGTTACTTATAAAGGTAAATATGAAACCTGATATTTCTTTTTATACAAACAGGTTAGAAAAATGCACCACTTTTTAAAAAAAGGATTGACTTTTAGGATTAAATAAGTTTTTGTCATCAGTCTTGGATTAAATATAACAATTTTTTTTGTTTAAGAATCTTTTGTATAGTCACAAAAAATTGAAATAGACAAACTTATACCAGATAATGCTTGTCTGTCTCTCTTTCTGACATATATATATATATATATATATATATATATATATATATTATATATATATATATATATATAATATATATATATATATATATATAGATATAAGTATATATGTGTGTGTGTTGTGTATTCATGTATATATACATATACATAAATAAGTACATACATTCACACACACATCGATATATATATATACGAATATACATACATACACTCAATCATACACACATACATACACACACATACATGCACCCCCCTTCCAGTAACGATATATTCTATATCATTCATACACTCTCTCACACACACATGATAGAATAGAAATAAATTCACTTACAATCCTATTCTAGTCAAAAACACATCTACAAATATATAGATGAAAGAGTAAATGCATAATAAATGTATTCGTTTCCTCTCTTACAGATGAATGCATGAATCTCTCTCTCTCTCTCTTACTTTTCTTCCTTTCTACATACTTCTCAAACTAGAGCTCTCTTTTTTTTCCCACTTTGACTCTTTCACTCTCTCTATCTCTAACTCAGATATACACACACACACACACACACACACGCAAATGCATGTGTACACAAACACAGACACACACACACACATATACACACACACATACACACACACACATACATACAAATGCATGCACAGACATGCACACACATAAAAATTATAGTTGAAAAGCAAATATATATATATCTCTCTTTCTTTCTGTCTTTTTCAAATTCTACACATACACACACACACACAGACAAACACACACACGCACACATAACTGAGTGAGTGAATATGTTCTAACACACAATGTTTCTATTCCTCACTCATAACATGAGTGAGTAAATCTATGTATTCTTTCTCATATGAACAAAAACACATACATACAGATGAATAACTGCATGGCTTTTCCTCTCTCTCTCTCTCTCTCTCTCTCTCTGTGTTCTTCTCCTGTTCTCACATACACACACACAAATGCATATAAATATGCAAGTATGTATTCATAAAAAATATATATATTCATCCCTACAACATAGAAATATCTTTGCTTTCTTTCCCAAGGGATACATTTCTAATAGTAGCCATCCTCTTCCCACCAGTCGTTCCCTTACATTTGTATAAGCACATTTGTTTACTGCATGCTCTATGTATCTAATTCATGAATGACTACTTTGAATTTCATTTCTCTGTTTGCAAGTAAAATTCATTGAATTTTTCTGTTTAATGAATAATCAATATTTATTTCTTTATGGAATTTTTAGTCTTCACTGAAGTGCTACAGCTCATTTCCCTTTTTCCTATCCCTCAGAAATGTATAGGATGTCAGAATTATTTATTGGAAAGCTATAACAGTGGTGAAACCTGGGTTAATGTATCAAATCAAAATTTCCTGATATGAGATAAATCAATTCAAAGATTTTCATATTCTACAAAACAAAGATAATAGCACCATTTCAAGAGAGAAAATGAAATATATTCAAACATCAGCCAGCTTCTTTCTATTCTAAGTTGCAAACCCTTTTGTTTATGTTAACATCTTTATAAAAATTGACTGAATTTCTCTGCATCTTTTGGAAATAAAAATAATTTTAGACTATTGGTTCTTCAGGAAAATATTTAATATTTTTGTTATACAAAGAAAATCCTACAGTGGCAAACCGCGGAGACTTCCAACAGAAAACAACTTCCTCCTATTTTACAGGTAGATATTAATCAGCACAATTACATGAACCATAAATTTTCTTTTATAACTTAAATGTTCTACAAAAAAATAAATGAAATAATTCAATTGAAAATATATAAAATGTTTTACTTGGGCAAAAAGCCAATCTTTTGTCAAGGGAGTCAGTATTGATTGAGTAACCTACAGTATATCGGCTGTAATTTATTTTATTGATCTTAGCAGGATGAAGAGTAAAGCTTGAACTAAGAAAGCAGAGAGACAAAATTAAATACTGTAATACTCTTAAGTCTTTTGAAAGTATATTCAATTAAACTGACCCCAGTACTTGACTGGTACTTTATTTTATTGACCCCGGAAAAATGAAAATAAATTTGTTTGGTAAACAAAATTCTAATAAAGTAAATACATTTTATTTTCATTGTTTGACTTTTGAATTTTGTATGTAATTTTGATAGAGCTTTAGACAAAGTTTGCAGGCATGGCTATGTGGTAAAAAGCTTGCTTCCCAACCACACAGTTCTGAGTTCAGTTCCACTGTGTGGGCAAGTGTCTTCAAATATAACTTAGGGCTAACCAAAGCCTTGTGAGTGGATTTAGTAGACAGAAACTGAAAGAAGCCGGTCATATATATATATATGTTTATATCTATGTGTGTGTATTTGTGTCTGTGTTTGTCCTCCTATCACTGCTTGTTGTGTTTACATCACTGTAACTTAGCAGTTTATCAAAAGAGACTGAAAGAATAAGTACTATGCTTTAAAAAACATAAGTCCTGCGGTCAATTTGTTCGACGAAAACCCTTCAAGGCAATGCTCCAGCATGACTACTGTCAAATGACTAAAACAAGTAAAAAGAATAAAAAAAGAATATATATTTTTTATGCAAGATACTAATATACTTACAGGGTTTTGTTTTGTTTTGTTTTTAACTATGATGACTTGAGTATCCAAGCTCTACTTTTATTCTACAAATTGAGAGTTCCATGTGGATATAAGAAAATGTTTTGTCAAACAATCTGAAAAGCAGAATAATATTGATGTGAATTTCTGGTGAGTCAGGTTTATGATTCATGAAGATCACATATCTTCATTTTCTTTCTCCTTTAAAATCTTTTATGTTTTGTTCCTTTGAAGGAAAATTTTTGATGCGATAACTGAGTTCAAATTTTGTCAATTTATATGATTCTGATACCAGTAAAATAAGTTTCAATAAACAATGACAAATAAAGTTATCAATAATATAAATAAATATTTTTCGATCATTTTACTCTTGGGAAACCTTGAAATTATATTATATCTCTTAGGGAATCCCTGTGTGAAATTATTATATATGTTTATTAATCTATTTATTTCTCTTACATAAAGTCTGGTTTCATAAGAGATTAAACAAATCATAAAACTGTCTTTGAAAGCTACCACAAAGAAAATTTATGAAATTTTATCTTAATATCTTGTTTTAACTAAATTCCCTTACAAATCCTTAGTTGAGGTCATTTTGCCATAAGATTGTCTTACTACTTATAGATTCCAGTACTTTGAATATGTCATGCATGTATACTAGAATTACAAATACAGAAATAAACACAAAAAGATCCAAGGGTGCTTGTGTTTATTATGAGTCTATCACTGCTTCTTGCACAACCCTCTCACACAAAACCCAAGAGTTCCGGCCAAACTTGGGACATGCTGATATAAATAATGGTTTCAAATTGTAGCGCAAGGACAGCAGTTTTGTGGGGCGGGGAGAGACTAGGTCGTTTCTATTGACCCCAATGCTCAAACGGTACTTATTTCATTGACCCCAAAAGGATGAAAGGCAAAGTCAGCCTCAGTCGAATTTGAACTCAGCATTTTACCCAGTATGCTAATGATTCTACCAGCTGGCTACCTTTATGCTAATATAAATAATTCTGAAAGTTATGATGAAGCTGCATTCCTGCTGAAGAGCTTCAACTAAGGTGGACAAAAATAATATTGGTAATCAAATAATATGTTTATCTTACTACATATGAGAATGAAAATACTTTGGGTTATTAATGCTCTTTATTAAATTTGCTTTCAAACACTTAACTATTAATAATATTAATCCATTTTAATTAACCTATGTCTACTTGTTACATAGGTTAATGATTAGTATTTTAGTTAATCATTAGTATTTTAATTAACATTCTATTTTTTTTAATATTTGATGAATGAAGGAAGAGTAGATGACATGTCCCTTTATTTTTTTCAGGGTCTCCAAGATCCTTAGAATGGTCTTCACAACATTCATTAATGAGATTAAATCAGCATATTTGATCATTTTATGCAGTTGTTATTGTTATTTAACTCCAGAAAAACTTTGACTGAGCAGACATATGATAGAAGACATTCCAGCAATGACTATCTCATTCTTCTGTTATAAATTGCACATCTAGGTTTGCATTAATCTTATGTATCACCCTCTTTCCTAGATAGTCAGGTATAATTTAAGGGTGACTGGGTTGCTATTTCAAACTATTAACAATCATAAAAAGGCCCCTCTGTGCAACATTTCATGTTATAAACTCCCACTTTTTACCAAAAATCTCATCGAATTTTCTTTCTTATAATCATTTCCTTTTTAATTTTGTTTGCAGTTCACACAATTTTAGCACAGAATATTGATTTATAGCATTGGTGCATGGGTCATATATTTCAGAGGAGCATGCAGTCAATTATATTGTCCCTGCTACTTGACTCGTCTTTGTACTTTATTAAGTCTGAAAGAATAAAAGAAAACGAAAATGATTCTGTGGAGATTTGAACTCAGAATGTAAAGAGCAATAATGAAATAGTACAAGAAATTCTGCTCAGAGCTCTACCAATTTTGCCAATCTGCTGGCCTTATGTTAGGCATATTAAATGTATCAACCTTCTCAAGCTTCTATGTGGAGGTACATGGCTTAGTGGTTAGGGTGTTGGACTCATGATTGTAAGACTGGTTTCAATTCCTGGACCAAGTGATGTATTGTGTTCTTGAGCAGAGCACTTCATTTCATGTTGCTTCAGTCCACTCAGCTGGCAAAAATGAATAAACTTACAATGGACCAGTGTCCTGTCCAGTAGGTAATATATGTGCCCCAGAAACTGAGAAAATGGCTCTGAGAAACTGAGAAAATGGCACCAGAAACTGAGAAAATGCCCTTGGAAGGACCTCTGTTTTTTATCCTATCTTAAACTTCAGCCTGAGGGGCTCAGTAAACTACTCTGCCAGTATACAAGGTTTTGAAAATCATTTTGTAAGGCTTAACATAATTCCTTAATGAGCAAGAGATGTTTATTTCAAATGGTTCAACTAATGAATATTAGATGTTTTCCTCTCTAAGTACACACACACAAATGCTACATACACTCATACATACATTCATATGCAAACACACACACATAAACATGTATATACATGCTATATTCATATATATATATATATATATATATATATATATATATATATATATGCTACGTACATATATACACACACAAACATTCTCAAATATACAAAGAATGGAAGAGTTGCTCCAGGATGAATCAAGAATGCCAAGGGCATTGTATGAGATATCTGAATCAATAAAAGAAAAGTGTTGAAATTCTTTTACTAATTGGATGCTTTACAGGTAAGCTAATACCTGCTACTCAAAGCTGAATAAAGTAAATTATATATTTAAAAGGAAAAAATATTGTTGGACATAGAAATGGTAAATTAAATTTAATCTTTCAATACACAACATGATTAAGTTCTTTCAGAAATAATGAATGAATTTAAGAAAAAAATACCTATCAATAAAAAAAGATCAAAATGCAAACCAACAAATTTAAAATGAGCAAAAAAGCTTTATCTAAATTATAAATAAAAATAAAATGGTTTGAGAAAGCTTGAAGGGAAAGTATAATCAAGAAATGAGAATGTCAATAGATGTTTATGAAAGAGGAATAGTCAAATGAACTTATAAATCTATCAGAACTTTTAACTCTTTAATGATCATATTTTTTTCTATGAAGGAAGAAATTCTTTGCATCAAATAAAATGTGATAAAATTTGAAGTATTTTATGCATTATATTCCCTATTCTTTCAATGTTGTTTGTGTGTGTTTACATAAATGTATGTCTAAATTTTGGGATGCACAAGTAAAAAAAAAATGAAGAAGAGAAAAGAAAAGAAAAAGGAGAACAAATTACTGATGGCTTTTATTAGTTGAGAATGGAACAGCTTTTACTTGTTTAGTTCTTCCATAACTGAATATATCAATATCAGAAATTAGGTGTACATCAACTAATAGGAATGTATTGAGCTAATATACACTCCCATTTCTCTATGGCTTTCAAACAAAACTCACTAGCATATTCACTTCTATAGGTTTCCATATATATATATATATATATATATATATACATATATGTATGTGTATGTGTGTATGCATATGTGTGTGTATAAATAATACAATGAGTAAGTATAACTCAATGTGAAGGTATGGGTGCTTTTAGAATATGATCCTTTGAAATCTAAAATTAGTCACTTTATTTAATGAAAAATCAAAATGTTTATAAATCATCAATTAACTTAATCTAAGAAAATGTAAAGAAAATAATTTAAGAAAAAAACCCCAAAGATCTTCTAAAACTGTCTTCATATTTTCTACATTTTTTAAATCTTAATATTAATGCCATGAGAAAATGTTCTTTTGTTAGATGACAGATTTAGGTCATGTCACGGCATATAAATTTTACTTTATTTACCCTTACTTTTATTCTTCTGCAATTTTACTCTCATCATGTTATATGTCATTTAAATTCAGGTCACTTTTTTAATTTTTGCGATAGTGTCTCATCTTTATTCATTTCTAAAAACAATTATTTGATTTTAACATGATAGATATTGTCACCAATGACCATAAAAGAGAAACAATTTCAGTTGATGGTCGTCATCGTATGCTATAGAAATAGAATAATTAGACTCAAAAATCAAATTATTGAAACAGCAATTTATATTATTTGAACCACGGCAATTTTTATAGTTTTTTTATTTTTATTTTTGCTATTTAATTAGCCTTCAATCCACTGGTAGCTCCCATTATCAAGTTTATCAGTTACACTGTATTAGGACCACCTTTCTCTATTAATTTATCTTGGAATGTTAGGTTAAAGATGGTTTTCAATATAAGAATTGCCTTATAGCTTCATTAATCCAACAAATAGTGAGATATATTTATTATCATTTATCAGAATTGTTCAGCATGCATGTGAACATATAATATACATTCTGGCACTTCAAATGTTGTTCACTATATATTCTGTAATGTATTTTATGAGACAGCAAAAGATGATTAGATTGAAGAAAATGAAGGTTAATAAGGACAGTAACTGTATTTTAGGGGGTTGTTATTTCAAAATATATAAAATAAAAGTAATTATGTGGTATTATTTTTATCTTTTACTGGTTTTAGTCATTAGAGTGCAGCCATGCTGGGGCACCACCCTGAATTTTTAGTATTTATTTTTAAAGTCTGGGGCTTATTCTATTGGTCACTTTTGCCAAACTGCTAAGTTATGGGAACATAAACACACCAGTACCAGTCGTCAAGCAGTAGTGTGTGTGGTGGTGGTGGGGGGGGGGACACAGACACAAAGATACAAACATATCTTGAGGTGGACTGTGAAATTCGATGTGTATATATTTGTGAATATTTGTATGTACTTGCATTTTGCGTGTGCTTTTCTGTGGGCATGTATAGATAATTTCATTTATTTCACTCAGTATGTTTTGCTGATGAAGGATTAGTTATCAAACTAATCCAGAAATTGATCAATCCAAAACTATCTGAATTATTTTATGAATTTTTTGTCAGTCTGCTTTCCTGTTTTCAACCTGTGTATATATGTGGAGTAAATATTTGAAGTGGTTGGACGTATTTGGTGTCTACTTTCAGCATATAGGGATGGTAGCTTCTGTACCCTTAAGTATAATTGTACCCTGTACAAATCTATCTCTCTCTCTCTCTTTATATATATATAAATATATATACATACGCAACAAGCTTCTTTCAGTTTCAATCTTTCAAATCCACTCAGAAGGCTTTGAATGGCCCAAGGCTATAGTAGAAGACACTTACCTAAGGTACCACACAATGGGACTGAATCTGAAGCCATGTAGTTGGGAAGCAAACTTCTTACCACACAGCCACACCTGTGCCTACTGTTGAATAATTTTTTAAATATTTACATAAATGCAAAAACAATCTTCCTTACATCTACCAAAATATGCTTCTTATTGTTATCAAAGTTAAAATAGTTGTAATATAACTCCTCTCTAACTCCTCCCTGTATGGTCAACTCCTGTTAACACCAAATCATCTAACCTCATGATTCATGTTTCAGGAGAATTGTACTTAAGAGTGTACCAACCACACACAGTCTATTTTTTTGACTTCTTTTTATATTGATATTTTTAGAATACATTATGTGATTTCGAAAGTAAAAATATTCATAAATGCAGTCTCAAAATATGTATTCACAAACATAATTCTACTGATTGACCAAAGATAATATTTTAGGAATGAAAAGAATGGATTTTGAAGTTACTTCTTCAAGTCTATGAAAGTGGTGAAAATAATTTGTATAGGCTTAAACACAAGAGCCTCCACTCACTGCCTTCTTAGTTTCTTTGAATGTCTTTTCAATAAGATGGAATGTGTGTATACATCCAACCATACATAAATAAATACATCCAAAAACATACATCTTTACACACACTCACGCACAAACACACACATATGCACATACACTACACACACAGACAGACAACTCGCACATTATTCTCATTATTTTAATATTTCTTCTTTTCCATCTTGTAATGGTTTGGATGGATCTGCACTATTTTCTCTTTCCCTTATCTCCTGCCTCTCTCTTGGCATACATGCATGCATACATACATACATACATTCATACATACATATGCATGTACATATATATATACATACTCACACACATACGTATATACATACATTTATATGCATGTACATATATATATATACATACTCACACACACACATACATGCATACATACATACATATAATCATATGCACATACATACATACGTATATAGGTATGTATGTATGCATGCATGCGCACGCGTGTGTGTGTGCATGTGTGTCTCCTTGCCTTGACATTATATGACTAGTGAATTATTGTCGCAGTCATTCAAACAATACCATGTCATTGATTTGTAATATTCAGCAAGAACACATCTGGTCATAGGAAAATATTATTTTACTTGGAAACAGGTAATGGTTGGCAACAAGAAGACATCCAGCTGTAGAGAAAATCTACTTCAACAAAATTCTATTTCCACCAAGCAAACATAGAAAAGTGAATGCTAAACAAGTAATGATGATGATACAATGGGCTTCTTTCAATTTCTGTCTACCAAATCCATTCATAAGGTTTCTGTTGGCCCTGGGCTATAGTAGAAGACATCTGTCCTAGTTGCCATACACAGTAGCATTGAACCTGGAACTATGTGGTTGGGAAGTAAATTTCTTGCCACACAGTCATGCATATATATATATATATATATATATACAGTAATCCTTTGCTGTGGAGGTGCAATGGCCTAGTGGTTAGAGCAGTGGACTCGTGGTCGTAGGATTGCGGTTTCGATTCCCAGACCAGGCATTGTGAGTGTTTATTGAGGAGGCTCCGGCAGGGGGTGGTGATGAACCCTGCTGTACATTTTCACCACAGCTTTCTCTCACTCTTTCTTCCTGCTTCTGTTGTACCTGTATTTTAAAGGGCCAGCCTTGTCCCACTCTGTGTCATGCTGAATCTCCCTGAGAACTACGTTAAGGGTACACGTGTCTGTGGAGTGCTCAGCCACTTGCATGTTAATAAATGAGCTGTGATGTCACTGGTGCCAAGCTGTATCAGCCTTTGCCTTTCCTTTGGATAACATTGGTGGCATGGAGAAAGGAGGCTGGTATGCATGGGTGACTGCTGGTCTTCCATAAACAATATTGCCCAGACTTGTGCCTCGGAGGGTAACTTTCTAGGTGCAATACCATGGTCATTCATGACTGAAGGGGGAGGTGTCAAATCACTCGCCATATTGTGGTACAGCTATCGTGGTTTATTATTTAACTTTACATTGATTCCTCTGTGGTATTGTGTTGTATTTATAATAAAATAAATATGCACAAATTATAGAAATAATAAAAAAAAAATATACAGTACTCTATTGTTTCTACTTCGTGGATTTTCACCTATTGCGGGGGTTTTGGAACATAACAGCCATGATAGATGAGGGATTACTGTGTGTATATATATATATATATACAAAGAGCAATAAAGATTCAAGTTAATTTAAAAAAATTTACTTGAATATGGTACCTAACTTAGATGCACCAAAAAAAAAACTATACTGATTTAACAATACAGTAATGTGGGGTGATTATAAGCGAGAAAGAAGCAACAAGAATGGATAGGTTTTTAGTACGATCGTTTCATACAAGGACAGGTTTTATTAAAAGTTGCAAAGATTACAGCATATAAACGAGTCCCGTACTCATCAGCTAAAATACATGTAAGTTCTCTAGACATCCTAGTGTTTGAGGCTATACTCATGAAGTAATGTAGATAATTAAACAGATTTCTAAAGTTCATTAAAGTTCTTTAAAGAACTTTAATGAACTTTAGAAATCTGTTTAATTATCTACATTACTTCATGAGTATAGCCTCAAACACTAGGATGTCTAGAGAACTTACATGTATTTTAGCTGATGAGTACGGGACTCGTTTATATGCTGTAATCTTTGCAACTTTTAATAAAACCTGTCCTTGTATGAAACGATCGTACTAAAACCTATCCATTCTTGTTGCTTCTTTCTCGCTTATATATATATATATATATATATAATGTATTGCTATTTGTGTGTGCATGTGTGTGTGTGTGGGGGGGGGGTTGTGCGTGTATTTAGGAAGGGTATCCAGCTGTAGAAACACTGCCAGATCAGACTGGAGCCTGGTGCAGCCTCCTGGCTTCCCAGACCCCGGTTGAACCGTCCAATCCACATGCTAGCATGGAAAACGGACGTTAAACGACGATGATGATGATGATGACACACATACATGCACACACACACAAATTAGTACACCATCACACAGTATTTTGGGGGATAATTTGTTATGTAAAGCATACCTACCTATTGATTAGTAAAATTACGATTTCTTGGGCCTTACTGTGAAAAGTAATCAAACTAGTTACACCACAGATTTTATTCCTTCTTGGACAGAAAATGACAAATCAATATGAATAATTTCTACTCTTCTTAAGCCATCAACAGGGACAGAAAGTCTTTCTTCTTTTCTTGCAAATATTACTAATTCATAGATATTCGTAGAAACTCAGATTCAGTTACACTTCTCTGTCTAATTTGCATATCTGTATATACTGAGTTCACAGATAATTAAGTAATAACGTTCTAAGCATCAATTTTTTCATTAATTAAATAATTAAGCTGTGCAGAATATTATAATATTGTTAAAAATACTTATGGTTTTTATTCAATTTTCATAATACTATTTCTATTAATTTTAATTTATTTATATATAATTTACATTCCTACACATTTTTCCAAGAACGTTTACTTTTCCTGAAGTTGAATGATCAAATCTTTTGATATCTTCATTAGTCTTGCATCTCTATACTAACAAACAAAGAATCAAATGAATAAATAAATAAAATGCATAAATTAACCTCTAGAGAACTTAATAACTTAATGTTAAGTTCTCCTTCTTAACACTCATACATTTATTTTAATACTTCACATATTTTAAACTTAAAACCAAATCGGTACTTTTATTGTCTCAAACATAACTTTATATTTTCAGCAATAATTTTATTGCAGTACAAAGCAATATAAAATTTTCACATATTTTCTGATTTTAATGTTCTTTTCATAAAATCAAAAACTGAAATTCTATATCACTAAATTTCTGAAACTATAAGCAGCATCTTAAAAATATTTTCTTTTCTATAATTTTGCATAGTTAATTATATTACCAACTGTATTCTCTTTATTGCTTGAAACCTTTATAATCAATGTCATTGAGATTACAGGATGCAGTATTCTCAGGTTGACCGTAAATGGAAATAAAAGAACTTACTACAATATCTGGATTGGGAAAAAAAAGTAAAACCATAAGTGGACAAATGGGTTAATCTATTTGTATATAAATATTTCTTCAGAATGATCTTCTCTGAAACTTGCAAAGAGAGTATTATGATTCGGATTGGAACAAATATGAAATATGGCTTTTAATTTATATACGTACATATATTTCCATGGATTGATCAAACCTTTAAATCCAAATGCATATACATACAAGTGGACAAACAATTTACCAGCTGTATGCTTTGTTCAATTATTGAGAGTTCAACAAATGAAAATAATAAATTTACTTCACACAGTTTCTAACAGGATGTGATCTATATGATGAAAGAGGGAAAAAAATCTGATAACTTGGAAGCTAATCAAAGGCTTGCCTAATATTAAATAATCATTCCTCAGAAACTCATCATCTCAGATTTAAAGAAAAGTTGGAAATAGGATGTTGAAAGAAAGTTATTACTGCCAAGTGAATGCACAATATTGGTGAGAATGGTTTTTACAAGGAAGTGAAACTGGAGTGGAGACTCACTTCACCAAGATTTTGCCACTGTACTGCACATACGGTCTAAGGTGAGAGAAACTTCTTATGACATAAAACTGTCAATACAAGAGTTGCATGATTAAAAAGAAAAATAATGAGTATTCTAAATTTCCAGCATAAATATTAAATAAGTTTCAAACTTAATGTGGACTAAGGCTTAAAAATAACACCTAAATCATTATCACTTCTGTCTGTCTACATGTAAACTTAGCTGTAAAAATGGTGGTAGGAAAGTTTTGATGGTGGTTGTAGTATTTTAGAGGTGGCAATGATGATGGTGTATATGCTAGTAATGATAGTACTTATTAGTGAGGGCGCGTGGCTTAGTGGTTAGGGCATTCGGCTCATGATCGTAAGGTTGTGAGTTCGATTCCCGGCGACGCGTTGTGTCCTTGAGCAAGACACTTTATTTCACGTTGCTCCAGTCCACTCAGCTGGCAAAAATGAGTTGTACTTGTATTTCAAAGGGTCAGCCTTGTCACTCTCTGTGTCACACTGATTATCCCCGAGAACTACGTTAAGGGTACACGTGTCTGTGGAATGCTCAGCCATTTGCACGTTAATTTCACGAGCAAGCTGTTCCGTTGATCGTATCAGCTGGGACCCTCGTCGTCGTAACCGGCGGAGTCTAAGTCTAAGAGAGAGAGTACTTATTATATGTGTCATACCAACATACATAAAACATACAAATAAACAATTACATACGCTCATAAGATGCAAATTACATTTGCAATTTAAAAAGTAAGCCACAATTTGAAGAATAAGTATTTTTTTTTAATTTACTGTTTAACACATGTCTAATTACATGTCTATGTGAATTAAATTTTTTGTGTATGAATCTTCAAATCCTTTTATTAAAAACCAAAGTACATTAGGTAAAATTCAGAAATATAGTTACTTGTCAATCATTCAGATGTTTTTTTAAAGAATTAAATAAAAACAAGAAATGTAAATTCTAAAGTTAAAATAATTTTCCAGTAATGTTTAATATTTTAATGTTGATTTTCAAATTGAGTTTTGTTAATTTAAAACTTCACATTCATTATATGAGCCTAGCATTTCAGCCTGTCATTTTGTAAACTATGAATTCATACTTTGAAGAATGTGTTTGCCATTAACTATAATAGCTTATATATATATATATATATATATATATATACTTATATTGCTTATGTATTTTAAGGATATATTTCAATGCCTATTTCCAATCCAAACACAGATATGACATTTCTACAAATTTAGATATTGCATATAAACGTTTACATCATCATGTCTTCCTTACATTATTATTCATCTATGAATAGAGAAGATTTGTTTTTCCAGGAAATATTTGCACAAAACATGAAGCAAGATCATTTAGCATTTCTGAGATCATACAATTGCTCTTATGTTCTGTACATTGTTAATACTAACTATACACTCTCCTCTGTAGATTATACAATTCTTTATTATTTTATAACTTTCTGTGCATTTATACCATTCACATGCTACCTTGATGCTTTTCATACCAGATTTACACTGGTTTTATGATATCAGAAACGTCTTCCATCAGTGATGTAACAATTTAATCTCCAACAGCTCCAAGACAGGATCACTATAAGTACATAGAAAATAGTGTTGCATTACACACTTCCTGAGTTGGAAACAACACAATAAAATCTATACAACTGTTCTGGATAAGGGACTTTAAAAATTCTGATGATTTCTCATGGCAGTTTCACATATGACGAAATTATATTACAATGACTATAATGGCTATTTTTAAGACCAGAAAATATTTCAGGTCTGATAAATTTTCACCGTCTCTAAAACTCAGATATAAGGCACATTGGAATAGTGGGCACACGCACACACACACACAAGCACAAACATATAGGCTCAAGTGTGTGTACATATTAATACTGCTATATTCAAGAATCCTTGCCTGCATCCAAAAGAAGGCTAGGCATGTAGCTAATTGTATGTAGCATATTATACATCACATATACATACATATATGCTTCTTTATTGCCTACAGGGGGCTAAACATAGAGGGGACAAACAAATCGACCCCAGGGCGTAACTGGTACTTATTTAATCAACCCTGAAAGGATGAAAGACAAAATCAACATTGGCAGAATTTGAACTCAGATGGCTATGTGCAGACCCTTCTGAAGTTCCAAGTGTTATGCATACAAAATTTCCTGCAACTGTCATGGTTTTAGGGATTGTCAGCAATGAAGGATATGTGATGCCTCCTTACTTCTTTCCACAAGGCCTTAGAGTTAACTCTGCCACCTACATTGAAGTCCTGGAAATAATTGTTAAGCTCTGGATAGACAGTGTATGCAATGGAAGGTCATATGTGCTTCCATAAGACTGCACTATCACACATGGTTCTAGTAACACAGGAATGGATGGCTAAAAATTTTCATGATCATATAAACCCTAACATTTGGCCTCCTAATTCCCCACATCTGAATCCATTGGACTATTACACATGAAGCGTTGTTGAGAGAGAGGTCAATAAACATGCCCATCACACTAAAGATACTTTGAAAGCTGCCATAGTCAGAGTAATGTCCAAAATGAACCAGGACCACTTGATTTGAGCATGTAGATGATTTAGATCTCATATAGAAGCAGTTGCTGAAGCTGAAGGTGGCTTTATTGAATAACATTATAGAAAAGGAGGTTTATTTTTATCCTCATAGCATTTTTTTATAAATGAAGTTATTATCTGTTATTATATATCTGTTTTTTTTATAAACACAAATCTTTCCTCAAATATCTTACACACCCTGTATATAAAATATATATATATATATATATATATATATATATATGTAGCGATGGTATGAGAGGTATTGGTATCTAGAAGACCCAATATGTGTGTGTGTGTGTATGCACATATATTCACACACACACATACATTATACATTATATATTAGTTTGGAAACAAAGTTCTGTTACATTTTTGATATGATCACTTCGGGGGTACGATTTCAATACTTAGAGTGAAGTGCATAAGCTTTACATTTTAATGTGTTTCTGTCTTTGCAGATCATTTTACACAATAATAGTAAAAATTTGCGCTATATTATTCCTCTAAATGAGTTTAGATCAAACCAATGTCAGACAAAATGAGCTCTTCAAAGGATGGAACCAGCAGGAAATTTAAGTGTCCAGATATGCCAATAATGGTTTGGCTGACTTCTCTTGGGACATTTTTCCCTCACAAATTTCTGTCAATCTGAACGACCAAATTTTGTGACTGTTGAGAATATACAGAAGATCTTGATGCAAGTAACACTCCGGTCATAAAATACCCTTTACGAACTAGGAAAAATGCCAAAACTTGTTATGTGGGTCTTTCAACATCTGACTGTTTCCGCTACTTAAAAAGTTGTTCTGCTAATGATTGAAAAAGAGACTTGGTACCAAACCTTTCTTGAGCAGAATCATCACATCTGATTAAAAGTATGTTTTCTAAAATCATATCCAACATAAATGACGATAGTAAGCACCCAATCAGAAAATAGAATCCATCCCAAACCAGGAATACAACTAAAATGTTTATGCTGTCTGTTTGGTGGGATATGAAGGGTGTCATCTATCATAAAGTGTTAAACCAAAATGACACTGTTAATGTGGAGATGTGTTGTCATCAACTGGAAGCATTGCTTACAATTTGCAGAAAAAGCACTTATTAGTCAGTAATGCATAACCACACATTGCTCAAACCACCATGGCTCAGTGGTTAGAGCATCAGGCTCACAATCATGAGATAGTGAGTTTGGTTCCTGGCCTGGGCTCTGTGTTGTGTTCTTGAGCAAGACACTTTATTTTACATTGCTCCAGTTCACTCAGCTGTAGAAATGAGGTGCGATGTTACTGGTGCCAAGTTGCATTGGCCTTTCCTTTCCCTTGGATAGCATTGATGATGAGAGGGGAAGCTGGTATGCATGGTAGACTGCTGGTCTTACATAACAACCCATGCTCAGACTTTTGCCTCAGAGGGGAACTTTCTAGGTGCAATCCCATGGTCATTATTGACCGAAGGGGGTTTTAACAAAAGTTTTATCACATCCTCCTTATTCTTCTGACCCTGATCCATCTGATTATCATCTTTTTACATCATTTCAACATTATTTAGAAGGGAAAACAGTTTATCCATTGTGAAGAAATTAAAATAATTTTGACTACTTCTTGGCTTCAAAATCTGAAGAGCTTTACACTCAAGGGATTGAAAATTTGCCAAATAGATGGGATTACATTATCAATAATGAGGGGGAAATGTATGCTGAATAAATCTATCAATTCTGACAAAAGAAGGAGTTGTTTCTTTCTTGTCTTGAGATGTGACAGGATTTTCTTTCCAACTTAATATATATATATATATTCATGTGTGTGTATTTTCATGTGTGTGTATACATGCACACACACACACATGCAGACACACACACACATGCAACTGTCCTAACAGAAGTAGAAAACTATTTCTACCTCTATGATAATAATGGAATAGAAATTGGAAGAGAAGCCTTATTAAACTTCATTATATGTGTTATGAAAGATAAAATATATTACACGCATATCACTGGATCCTCAGGCGAATTCCTTGAAGGTCCAGTGATATATGTTTAAAATTTTATGTAGGCGCTACCTGGCTGACAGAAATGTTAGTATGTCTAACAAATTATAATATTCGATTATGTTTCATTGCATTCTGAATCTCACCTAAATCCACTTTAATTTTCATCTCCCCCAAGCTGATAGATAAATGATCAATGAATACAACAAAGATTGGGGCCAACAGATTTGATAAGTTTGAGAGAAATGAGTAAAAGAAGAAATGCATCATCATCATCACCATAATTGTTGTTGTCATTTCCATGTTAGCATGGTTTGGGCAGGTTTTCTAGGGGCAGTATCTTACAGTCAGATGCCCTTTCTATTGCCAACACTTTATTCATTCCTTAGAACATGCAAGGACAAGGTACTTCTATTCTAAAACTGGGATACATGCAATATAAAAAGAATACATGAAGAGAGTGAAAGAATATTATATAAAACCAAGAAAGTTATATATCCTTATGGAATTTTGTCAGTGAACAGGTTGCGGTCTCAAAGTGACGAAAATATTTTGACAAATTAAATTTAAATGTTGAAGTGAATCTAACGGTTTTTGTATGTTTCTTAAATGGCTTATAAACTCCTTCCACGCTGCAATTGTTTTCGTTCCAGCATACAATCTCAGATCAGGTCACTTGCTATGCAAGTGCATCTCTGTAAATCTATCTTTTTTTTTGTTTTTGATAATTTATTTTGAGTATTTTGCCTTTGCTACTGCTTTGTAATTTACTGGCCAATGATAAAGCTATAAAATTACAACACAAACAGTCCATCAGTTCTATCAATTACACTTAATCTGGTAGAATCTATAAAAGCTTAGGGAATTACACCTTTTTTCCTTGGAATAATCCTTGTTGGTTTTTAATATCCATTTTCCATGCATGCAATGAGGTAAACTTTTTACATTTCGATGCCCTTCCTGTCACTAACCCTTACTTCTTTCCAAACAAGGTAATATTTCCTCATGACTGGATATGCTTTCATGGAAGCCTGGAAATGAGGGACACTGTTTGCTTGATAGTGATGTTTATTTATAATTAATGCATGATTTAAAGACAAGGTGACACTAACATTAACTGCCTTATACTTCCACACACATATATACATATGTGTCCTAGAGCAAGACACCTTATTTCCTATTGCTCCAGTCCACTCAGCTGGCAAAGATGAATAATAACAGTATTTCAAAATGGCCAGCCAGGTCACACTCTGTATCACACTGAATCTCCCTGAGAATGACATTAAGGGTACACGTGTCTGTGGAGTGCTCAACTACATGCACGTTAATTTCACAAGCAAGCTCTTCCATTGATTGGATCAACTGAGCCTTCATCGTTGTAACCGACAGCGTGCCATTAAATATATATATATATATATATATGGCACTTTAAAAGCACCCACTACACTCTCGGAGTGGTTGGCATTAGGAAGGGCATCCAGTTGTAGAAACTCTGCCGGATCAGATTGGAGCCTGGCGCAGCCATCTGGTTCGCCAGTCCTCAGTCAAATCGTCCAACCCATGCTAGCATGGAAAGCAGACGTTAAATGATGATGATGATAATGATGATGATGTAGACATATACATACGAGGTCTGATCAACGGACTGTTGCCATAGTAACGAAGCTAAAGCATGCAGAGTGAGGTCACTTTACAGATTGACCTTGGACTCAGTTGTTCATGCACACTAAGTTCTAACATTCTAGCTCACTTCTGCTGTTTTACAGCAGTACTTGGAAGGAACATGTGTAGCATGTGATCATCGCATTGATCATGACAAAGCAAGTTGTCATGGCGATACCTGCTCAGAGGCCTACGCAAAGTTGCAGAAACTGTATGGAGAGGAGTGTATGAGTCACACACAAGAGTACAAGTGGTTCAGAGGTTTCCAAGATGGCCTAAAAATTGTTGATAATGACGAATGTTCTGGAAGACCTGCAACCAACAGAACTGAGAAAAACATTGCAGATGTGCATGCAGCTGTGAGGGGAAATCACCAAATCACTGTCAGTGAGTTATCAAATGATGTTCTGATTAGTTATGGTTCAGTTCAGTACATTATCACTGAAGATTTGAGTATGAGACGCATGTCTGCTAAGTTTGTGCCAAAACTGCTTTCAGTTGATCAAAAAGACACTCGGGTTTCAGTTGTACAAAATCTCCTTGATTGTGACGAGAACGAAAACTCTTTGAAAACTTTGCGTAGGTCTCTGAGCAGGTATTGCCAAGCTTTTGGCTGAATTTGATGCAGATTTTCT
The DNA here is from genome assembly GCF_006345805.1 of Octopus sinensis. Lineage (NCBI taxonomy): Eukaryota > Metazoa > Mollusca > Cephalopoda > Octopoda > Octopodidae > Octopus > Octopus sinensis. The sequence continues at coordinate 109,429,935 of NC_042999.1, forward strand.
GCACAACTTTTGCTGTCATGATCAAGGCAAGGATCACACACTACACACATTACTGCCAAGCACTGCTGTAAACAGCGTAAGTGCACTAGAACATTAAAACTTCGTGCTCATGCACAGCAGAGTTCAAAGTCAATCTGTGTTAAGCAGCTTTACTCTGCATGCTTTAGCTTTGTTAGTATGGCAACAGTCCGGATACTTATTGATCAAACCATATATACATATATAGACAATGGGCTTCTTTTAGTTTCTTATTTCTTTACTGCTCACAAGGGGCCAAACAAGGACAGACAAAGGGATTAAGTCGATTACACCGACCCCAGTGCATAACTGGTACTTAATTTATCGACCCCGAAAGGATGAAAGGCAAAGTCGACCTCGGCGGGATTCGAACTCAGAACGTAACAGCAGACGAAATACCACTAAGCATTTCGCCTGGCGTGCTTATGATTCTGCCAGCTCACCGCCTTCAGTTAGTTTCTTTTAGTTTCTATTTACCAACTCTACTCACAAGGCTTTGGTCCACCTGTGGTCATAGCAGAGGACACTAGTCTGACATGCCATGCAGTGGGACTGAACCCAATGTCTGGTCCATATATCAAGGATGACCACTAATCTAAATTCTATTTGGGTGCTTGTCTTAATCTGTCATCCAGTTAAACACTGCCACTTGGTTTCAAGGTGACTTAGTGAAGTCCACTTTGTTACAAGCAACTGGTTCTATTAGTCTTACTAGTTGAGTTGCACTTTCTTCCTGTTTTCTTCGACAAGACTTTGGGGCCACTGCTTTTCCTCCTTTGAATAAGAAATGGGAAAAGAAAGCAAGGTAAACTAAATATGGATGTATATATAAAGATGGTATATGGAATTTGTCACTTTTTTTTCCCAAAGCATTGATAACTATTTGAAACCTCAGTGCTATCAACTCTCACTTACAAGCAGAGATGTATTGATACAATATCGCAAAGTTAATATGAAGAAAAATGTCTTGAAAGAAAAGTTCAAGGTGTTCTAAGAGTCAACTGTGACCTCGATCAATATGAAATAAAATATATACAATAGAATATATAAATAAATAAATAAAACCCAAGTGTCAGGCAGCATATTAGTAGATTTATTTTATGTAATTACAATAAATTTAGTTCTGTTCAATTAGAAATGAAAGAGGTTCTTCGAAACCATTCCAGTTTTGAATCACTATAAATTTTCAATCAAAGCAGATATTTTAATGGATTCTTTGGTTCTAAAAGATCATCATCATCATCATCATCACCATCATCATCATCATCTTCATCATCACCACCTACGTCATCCACATCATTGTTGATATTGGTATTATTGTCAATGTTGTTACTGTTGATATTATTATTATTATTATTATTATTATTATCATCATCATCACTACCATCACTATTATTATGCCTTTACAAGCTTGGTTATCTGTGAAATATTAAAAGTTCCTGTCAGGTAAGTTCACTTAAGGACACCTTTCATCAACATTTGAAACAGCGAGAACAATTCTTTGCTGCAGTTGAAGATTGGTTCCAGTGATATCAACTCCATTAGACTTTGGACACATTTGAAATTGTAATAGTTCTTACTTTCTCTTCCTTATATATATATATATATATATATATATACATACACATACATACACACATATATATATATATTTATATAAAAGTATCTGTGTATGTATATATATATACATATATATAAATAAATAAATAAGTATATGTGTGTGTGTTTAATGTATGTATATATATAAACACACACATACACATATGTACTGACAATAATCTGAAAGATTCATGCCAGAAGTTTAATGTGGTCTGTTAGAAATAAATATCCCTAAAATGGAAAGAAAGCAGGCATTAACTTTTTAAGTGGTCTCTTTGATAAAAAAAAAATAATGAAACAGTTCCAAGTAATAACTTTTTCAAGAACTTTTGCACATACATGCCCAAATTTTCTTACATACACTCAAATACTTGCATCTTGGAAGAACAGGTAATTCAAAGGCATGTAGGAGATAAATGCCATCTATGTACGTCAGCAAGTCAAACTTTCAGATTGAAAAGGGTGGAAGGTAGAATAACAAATAAATATTATGTATGAGTAATGGAAGCCATTTCTAAGAAAGTGTTGGAAGTTGATTCTGTTAGAAGGCAATATGTTGTTTCCTAGGCTCTAGAATTTTTCCCTTGGCCATGTGAATATCATTCGAGTAAGATCAAGTCAATCCATATTTTATCATGATTATTTGTTATTTTATGCATGTAAAATCAACTGCTTTGTTCAGGGAAATGAAGAGATACTTAAGAAGTAAAAATCTCTTGGAATTCAAGCTAAGAAAAATACAGAATATAAACTAACCAAAGAATATAATGGGGCATAACCAAAGTTTTTAGCCATAATTACATTAATAAATTAATTAAATAAATTAAGTTTTTTCTAAGTGCATGAGACAGTCATAAACATCTGTCATGTTTTATTATATAAGTTCACCCAGGACAAAGAGGAATGAACAGGATACTACCATTTTTGGTTAATTAAACCACCACTAGCAGTTGAATACCTTACATTTTATAGCAACTGTGAAATTGTATTTAAAATTACTGCTGTTGCACTTATAACTACATCAAACTGATTTGCACATTAGGTACATTTTTGGCTCTTAATTCTGATATATGAATGACATGCCAGTAGAGTATATTTTTTTAAACTAAAGATTACTATGGAGTAAACTCAAAAATTTTAGCTGTCACTGAATTTGTAAATTAATTAAATAAATTAATTAAATTTGCTTGATACATAAGACAGTTATAAACATCTGTCATGTTTTATCACACAACTACACAATGAATTTTCATCCACAATTAAATACCCTTGTCTGTAAATATACATTCTTTGACATACTAAATGGATATGAATGCAAAGAATCTGAGTAATTTTTTATGTTTCTTTACTGTTGCACATGCACATAAAATATAATAAAATATATCGGATGATATCTTTTTGCTTCTTGGGGTCACTTATTTTCCTTAGATTAAAAATTTTATAAAACCGCATGTAAATTATGATTATATGGTAATATAGTAAAATATTTGAATAGGTGGGTCTTATTCCTGGTAGAAGTTATGTGGATAACTAGATATTACCTGTAACCTTAAATATCCATGAGTTTCCAAAAATGTTCAAGTGTTCAAAACCCTTCTGATAACCTTTCCTGTGCTTAAAAGGCAAACTTTCTGTAGAAGCTTTACAGGACATTACATTCCAATCTCCTTCAACCATTTGTCAATATCTTTACTCACAGTTCCAATGCACCAATTATTACCGGCACAATCTTTAGTTTTCGTATTTCAAATGCTTGCAATTTCAAATTTTAAGGGATTGTATTTTTTGGTTTTTCATCTTTCTTTACAATCCTGGAATCAAATGGATCGCTTTGCAAGCTTTTCATTGTCTATTATTGTTATACCTGGTTTAATATTTTCTACCTTCTTATAAGTGTAAGTGCCTTAAGAGAATAATTGGGTATAAGAAGTATCTGATGTAGTATGCAGGAGAGAAGACTGCACTGGCAAAGCCATGTGATGTGTTTGGATGAGGTCAGCTGCATAAAGAAGTGCTGATCTATAATTGTGGAAGGAACTTGCGGACCCAGGGGAAAATGGGATGAGGTGGAAAAATGTGATCTTTGGATGGTGAGTCTCATGGAGATGATGACAAAAGACTGGGACTTCTGGCAAATTGCTGTACTTGAGAAGATGTGTCAAGCTAAGTGAAGTCATAACTTTGTGCAGGTGACGTGTGAATGGCACCCATGCTGGTGACACATAAAAGGTACCTGTGCCAATGACAAATCATGGGCACTTGGTACACACTGTGCAGTGGTTGGTGTTAGGAAGGGCATCTAGCTGTACAAACCAAGCCAAAACTGACTGGAGCCTGGTGCAGCTCTCGAGTTTAACATCTCCAGTCAAACTACCTAACCCATGCCAGCATAGAAAACAGATGTTAACTGATTATCATTATTATTATTATTGTTATTATTATTATTATTATTCAGTGAGGGAGTAGCACATGCCATCAAAGTGACACTGGGGTACAAATATACAAAGCCCAATATATCCGTCTGATAAGGGTTCATCAGGCACATGCATCACAACCATATGCGTGCAACATGGTGATAAACAGTGCGTGACCTTGCAGGTGGGGCCCAGTTAAAACTTTCTTCATGTTGAGTAGCCCATCCCACTCAAATGGTCCTTGAAAAAGGTTTGTTTAAGGATGATGAACACTACACCCATATTTCCAGAGGTGAATTATTCAAACTCCAAAGAATTCCTCTCAACACATGGCTATGATGCCCATGACCAGGGATGCACATATCGACAGCCACTAAGGTACATGCCCAACTGGTTAAGGTCAAGCAACTGACAAGCAAATCTGTGGTATTGAGCAGAATATTTGTTGTAGCCCATCTTTTATATCAAGACAAAACAATGTACAGCTGGATGCACTTCCTAATGCCGACCTTTCTGAGAGCGTAGTGGGTGCTTTTTACATGCTACCAGCACAGGAGCTGGTCAGGCAGCCCTGGCAATGATCACGTTTGGATAGTGCTGCTTTTTACGTGCCACCAGCATCCATTAAATGGTGATGAGTTATATGACCATGTCCTTTTATCAAATCATAAGCTATTTTGACTTCTCGAAATGTCAAACTGAATGGTATCGTAGCCAATACAAATATTTATAGAGATAAGCTATCACCATGAAATATACCAAGTGTGACGTCCACTTTCCCAAGTCTTTGTTTTTCTCTTACTAATTCAGTATGCCAATGTTTCATAATTTCATTAACCATTTTCTCCCTATTTTCTGCCACTTTAAATATGCTCATTATTTTACTTATCCAACTGTGAGATACCATGTCATATGCTTTTTAGTAATCCCTCCATGCTACATTCATTTGGACACTTTAAAAAAAATGTTGTCAGCCTTGTTCTAGTAATGTGAAGCTTGCAAAGTTTCAGAACTTTTGCAGTGGATGCTGAATTATTTCTGCCTTCAATTACCAAATATACACGGATTCTTTGATGATATTCCTATTCTCTGTATTTTTGATGTTATGTGTGATTGTAACAGCAATGTCTGTGGTTACCTTTTCTTATTCCTACATAATGTTTACTCACCATATTTTGGTTTTGTTTCCTGCAGATGACCTTAGTCTCCCAAGTAATTACTCTAGAGTTTGGGGTCTGATTGGTTGGGCATAAAGCTTGTTTCTGAAAGAGCAATGTGCCCCATCTTGTTTGGTGGGATATCATGTTATTATATGTTTCATATTGAATGTATGACTTTCACTTAATTTCAAACTGTTTCTATTGAATAATTTTCTTTATTGTGGATTGATCATAAAATTAATTAGGTCTATATTTTTTAATTATATTAATTAGGCATAAACTAATATAGCTAAATATCTCTTAGGCTTAATTAATAAATATTTTCTGATCAGCCATCATTATTGAAAATTATTAGCTTCGGAGATAATGATGAAACAATGTCAGACAATTCCTGTAATTAACAGAATATGTAGTGTGTCTGTTGTTGTACCCAACACATAAATAGAAAATGAAAAACAGTGTTATTATAACTGTTTTTCTTTTGGTCATCTGATAATGTGTGGTACTTGCTCTTTTTATTCATATAACAGACACCAATAATTCAGATTCAAAATTAATCTTCAGGTGAATGTTAAAGTTAAATGTTCCAAAGTATATTTAAAAGGCCTACCTAATACCTGTAGATGTGCTTCAGTATATTTATATGATGGACTCTCCTGTTGAAGAGGATATAAGCATTCATCTTTTACTGAATGACCTGCACAAATGATTTGTTTATAGTGATCAAGTATGTGTGCTGTATGTTGTCTCGCTTTCTCCATTAAATCGATGTTTTCTGAACAGGTGCACAGTGTACCACATGTCAGGTTTTGAAGTGATTGCAGAACAATCTGAGATGAAGTGTTTTGCTCAAGAATACAATACACCACCCAGTCTAGAAATTGAAACCATGAACTTACAATTATGAGTCCAACTCCCTCACTAGGCCATGTGACCTATATATTTATTGACCTCATACATACATATCAGGCAAAATGCTTAGTGGCATTTTGTGTCCTTTTTTAGGTTTTAAGTTCAAATTCTGCAGAAGTCAACTTTGATTTTCATCCTTTCAGGGACAGTAAAATAAGCACCGGCTGAGCACTGGGGTCTTTGTAATCGACTTATCCCTTCCTCCAGAATTGCTGACCTTGTGCATTTGCTAATTGCGAATTAGCCACCCATATTTTTTATAAATTTCTTACACACACACAAATGAAATTTATAAATAATATAGGTGGCTAATTTGCAATTTTACAACCTAGAGGCAGAAATATATACATCACTAAAGTGAACAAAGGGCACTAATCAGTACCAGTGTTGCTAGAAATAAGCGTCAAAAACAACTCAATAGCCACAGAAGCACTATCTTAAGGAACTGACAAGAGAGATAAAGCTCCCTACGGTCACAGATATAGCTAGATAACCATACACACACACACACACACACACATATATATATATATATATATATATATATAATCTCACCTCTTTACACACACACAAAAGCATACATACATACTCCACATTTACATAACAGATTGGAGTTCTATATCACAGGTAAATATTGTAGCCAAGAATGAAACAACTGAGTTGCCTGAAAATATAGACCTATTCCTTGCCTAAATATTATTTACAAACTATACACAAGCTGCCTCAGCTGATTCCTCCAGGATCGTTGTGAGTCCAGCAACATGAGATGTGCTGAACAACTTTTGTTAAATAAAGCTGTATTGTTTGAAGTAAGAAAACATCATACAAACCTTGTAACAGTATAGTTTGAATATGGGAAATCAGTTGACTCTAGTCTTTATTCATGGTTGCTGAAGTCTCTACATTTGGCAAAAGTACTTGCTACCTTAGTTATTGCCATTGAGGGATTCAGAAAGACCTGGGAAACAATCCTCACATTTATAACTAGGAGTGGAACGAAGGCCCTGTGATGTTAAAAATATTTCAAAGGGAATATTCCAAGGAGATAGTCTTTCGGTAATTCTGCTTCTGTAATTTCTGTTTCTGTTACAAAAATCCAATAACTATGTGCTAGGGTATTCAACTGCTACAGATACATATGTAACCTATTACTTCTTTGTGAATGAGCTGAAGAATTATGCTATAAATGTTGACAATGCTAAAAGAAAATAGGTGGAGTGAATAACATTTTCAGGTGATATAAGAATGTGTAGGTAGGTATGTGAGGTAGAAAAGAGGGGTTGGGGATACAGTGATGGTGAGCATGAGCAGGAGAAGGGACCAAGCGTAAGGGAGATGGGTTGTGGAGGAGGGAACATGGACATAAAGGTCTTCTCTAGCACAGGGAATTGACAATTGCCTTGGTCCTTTGCCATCTCTTCTGTGAGGCTCAACATCTGAAGATCATTTCTCACCACTATGTTTGACAACTTCCTGTGTCTTCCTCTTCTATCTGTTCCCCCCACATTTAGAGATCAGCATTTCTTTATGCAGTTATCCTTATCCATGTGCATCACATGACCCTAGCACTGTCTTTGCTCTTGCACACTGCAGCTGATGCCTCCTATACCCAATTTTTCTCTGAAAACGTTGACTCTTTGTTGTACATGCACACTAACATTGCATATCCAGCAGAAAATACTGGTTTCATTTCTTTCAAGCCTTCAGATATCCTCTGCAGTCACGGTATATGTTTCACTGCTGTGTAGCATAGCTGTCCATACTCAGGCATTATATGGTCCACCTTTCACTCTGAAAACTTTGTTATCGACAAAAGTAATAGCTCTTTGAGCTTTGCCCAGCTAGTTCTTATTCTAGCAACTACACTTTCAGAACAACAACCTCTGCTGCTAATTTGGTCATTTCAGTAATGAAAAGTATCTACTACCTTACCTACACCTTTTCTGCATATCAAGCAGGGCCATCTCCCAGAAGGGATCTGTAATTTGTCTGCTTTCCTGCTCACTAAGACTTTCATCTTTGCTAAATTAACTCTGAGGTCCTTTGATACTAGACCTTGTTTCCTCTCCTGAAATTTCTTCTCTAATTCTAATAGAGATTTGGTTATAGAAATAAGGTCGTTGTCATAGAGGAACTTTCAAAGGCAACTAATCTTAAATTCCTCTCTTATAGTCTGGAGGACTATTATAAACATGAGGGGTTTGAAAGCCAGTCCTTGGTTAACTCCCACTTGCATTCTAAATTCGTTGCTATACTTATTGCTGACTTCCACCTTACTAACATTATCCCTATACATCACTTATATGGCTCTCACCAGCCACTCATCTATCCCTAGCTTCCTCATCAAACACCAGATGAAAGAGAGAAAGGGAGGGTCCCTGTCAAAAGCTTTCTTCATGTCAACAAATGCCAAGTACAGAAGTTTATTTTTCAATAAATGCTTCCCCTGCAGTTGCTTTACCAAGAAGGTAGCATAACTAGTGTTTCTCCCTGGGACAAAACCAAACTGCATCTCATCTAGCTTAACTCTCTTCTTAATTAGTTGAGCTATAATCCTCTCTGTAACTTTCACCACCTGCTCCAGCAATTTGATAGCTCTGAATTTCTTCTGTCTACTTTACTTTTGTAGCAGGTGACTATAATGCTGCCATACAAGTTATTGGGTATGGTCTCTTCTTTGGCGACCCGATTAACTGCACAGGTGTCCTTGTCTTGACATAGTGAAATATTACTTTGTTTGGAAACAAATGAACGTTGGTAACAGAAAGGGCATCCACCTAGGGAATATCTCCCTCTCAATAACCTCTGTCTGACACATGCAGTCTTGGAAAAGTAGGTGTTAAAATGATGATGATGAGAACTGAAACATGTAAAATTTCTAAGAAAATTAAAATTTATCTTATATAGTGGCATTTTCAAACTTCTTTTTATAAATATATAAATATATATACACACACATATATATATATATATATAGGTTAATTCAAACATGAAGAAACAAAGAGAAAACATAACAACGCGAAGATGTGGAACAAGTATAGTGTTATTGGACGCTCAGGAAAGGAAAGAAAGAAGGAGGATTTAATGTTTCGAGCAGAGCTCTTTGTCAGAAACATAGGAAAAGGAAAGATCCAAGGGAGAGAAGATGGAGGAAAACAAATCGCCATATATATATATATATCTAGAGAGAGAGAGAGAGGGATAATTAGATAGATATCTTTTCTGTCATAGATTGTTTATAATGTGTACTGGTTGTATTTTATCATGGCACAAGTCCTAGAGGGGCAGTTTTATCCTGGGCTAGACTTAAGAATCCTTTTTACCCCATGTTGCCCGTTTCGATTTGGCAACCACTTTACAGAGCGTTCAGGGTATATTTTATTGTGGTGCCAAAATTAGAGATATTGTTAATTGCAAGTGTTATTACAGGCAAAATAATATACTTTGTGCATGTAATAGTAAATATATATTGTGTAATTGTTGTTAAATCATAACACTGTTATTTAAAGTGTCATGTGTTTTTGTCTTATAGCAATCTTCTCTGCATGCTACTCGTAAACTTTTCTATTGTCTTTTAGTTAACTACAACTATTATTATACAATATGTGTGTGTGTGTGTGTGTGTGTGTGTGTGTGTGTGTTTCCATATTCAAATTTCCATGCCAAACATCATGAAATTTGTGATAGCAACACAAAACACAAAGTAGAGATGGAATAAAATTTTTAACTCAAAATAAAAGCATAAATATTTGTTTATGTATTGAATATTTTCTGTTTTACAAAATGGATAATGCACATTCAGTATATGACATTGTGTAATGTACACTAACTTCACAACATAACTGAATACATATGGATATGAGCACATATAATTTCTTATTCATAACCCATGCTCTTCTAGTATTCAAGTAATTATTGTAGGTTGTCAAACTTGTATCATGTAAATGAGTTGTGTAAGTCACAAGTTTTATTTTAATAAGCAGACTTTCACTACCATTATCAACAGTTTGGGAGAGAGAAGTGAGGAAATCCTAATGGGTTGTTAAATAACAATTAAACCAGATGGTTCAGTCTTTAGCCAAAGCTGCCACAAAATGGGCCTCAAGGACCTAATTTCGTATTGATACTAAAAAGGCAATATATGAACCCACTTCATTATAAATGAACCACTTTCATTATTGCTGCCATAATCTTTACAGATTAGGGCAGCAAGCTGGCTAAATTATTAACAAGCTGGACAAAACTTTTAGTGGCATTTCTGCTGGCTTTGCCTTCTGAGTTCAAATGTCACTGAGGTTGATATTACTTTCCATCTTTTCAAGTCAATAAAATAAGTACCAGTCTTTCACTGATTTCTTCCTCCCCTAAAAATTGTGCCAGAGATTAGCGAGAATTATTTCTATATGGATATTAAACTTACAGCACATAATATAGT
>NC_042999.1:109445472-109470472 GCF_006345805.1 Octopus sinensis
ATCCATATACATATATACCCCATGCATATATTTCAGATGTCGTGATCAATAACTTTGCTTTGCAGTTACATGTTTGCAGGTTTGAATACTTCTCTATGTTATCTTGTTCTGTTGTGAGTTTTGATTTACCATTACCTTCTGGGGAGAAACATCGTAAAGGGAAACTGTATGAAAGCCTGTCCTTATCATCATCATTGCTGTTGTCATAATCCTGATCATCATCTTCATTTTTAACTTCCATTTTCCATGTTGGCATGGGTTGGATGAGTTATCACATTCAATTTTCGTTCATTCAACTAGACTGGATAATCGTTTTATTGCTAGCCACTTTCAGAGTACACTGGCTGAATTTTTTTGTGATACCAGTACTACTGATATTACTGGCTTGAATTACCTTGTATATTTATGTTTGTGTGTGAGTATGTGTGCATGTGCATATGTGTGTGTGCAAAGATGTGCATTTGTGCCTATATAATTTCACACACACACACATATATATATATATATATTTGTTGCTTTTATCCCTTATATACTCCAGCCCAAATGCTGTACCTTGCCGGAGCACTGTCATTTTCATCATCTCCCCAATGGCCATTCCCATGTGGTCGGCTTTTGATAAATGTAGATATTATATATTTTGGTCCTTATTTGAGTTTCTGGCTATGATGTAAGATCATCTAGATCTTGGACAGCAGACAGCCAAGATGCTTCTTGAAATCATCTAACCTCAGATGTCTCACATTTTTGGGCAAGCTATTAAACAGCTGTGGGCTCTTGAAACTTGAGCTGTTGCAATAACTAGTTCTTACTATATAAACGGGGTTTGGAACCTTTGGCACTTTGCAGTGGCATCCTTGTCGAGAGTTGGTATAACTCTCAGTGCCAAATTTTGCTACCAGCCCCTCTTGTATCTTCCATATGAGCAGATGTGCTTATCTTTTCTGTTTTTGCTCCAAAGAGCAGAGTCATAAATCTTTCAGCCTCTCCCAGGAGATCAACTGTCTCATTGAAGCAATCTTGATGTAGCACTGTTGGATTGGGTTGAGTTCTGTTATTAATTTTACACTACGAGAATGACAGCTGTAGATTAAACAGCTAAGGATAAATGTCCTTCGTAAGACCAGCATAGTTACTTTGTCCCTTGTTCAGAAGGTTCTTAGAATGTACCTGCATGTTGCCATCATATTGGAGATATGTCCTTGAAATGAAGCATTGTCACTCGTATCAACCACCAGGTCACACACTGACTTTGACTCTGTGATTGTTGTTCCTCCTTCTTCAAAATGTTTTTGGTGAAGTGTGCTGGCTCAAGCTGGCTATTAGCAAATATCCCTACATTAAATTGCATGTAGTGTTCTCCAGCCTATTTATATCTGATTTCTGCAGAAAATTAGCATCAAATGGTTATTGACCGCTTCTATTACTTTTGTATCATCAGCATAATTAGTTTGAGTGGCTGCCTGTATAAGTGATGGCATACCTTGGAGAGAGAGAGAGAGGGTGAAAGGGAGAGAGAAAGAGAGAGAGTGCCAGCATAAACAGCAGTGACCCCAAATCAGTTCTCTGGGGCACTCCATTCCCTATTGATGTCTACTTTGAGAGGGATCCATTGACTGCTCTCTCTCTATGTATATGTGTGTGTGTGTGTGTATAAATATATATATAATGTATATGTATACAAGCACAATGTATACATACATATACATGTATGTGTAAATATCAATATATAATAAATATAATATATACATATATATATATAATATATGACACACACACACACACACATAACGATTTCAAATTTTGGCACAAGGCCAGTAATTTTCAGGGATGGGATTCAGTCAATTACATTATCCCTAGTGCTCAACTGGTACTTACTTTTTCGATGCCAAAAGGATGAGAGGTAAAGTTTACCTCAGTGGTATCTGAACTCAGAATATAAAAATGCATGAAATACCACTAAGCATTTTGCCTTGTGTGGTAACAAGTCAACTTGCTGCATTTATATATATATATATATATATATATATATATATATCATCATCATCATCATATATATATATAAATATATTTTGATGTGGTGTGAAAGAAAGAAAGTTGTAAATATAGTCGAGCTAACGGTTCTTCATGAAGATAATATGGACGCCACTCGGGCTCGAAAATTGAACCGTTATGAAAACCTCCTCGAGGAATGTGAAGACGCAGGCTGGAAAGTGGAACATTTTCCTTTCGAAGTCGGATGTAGAGGGTTTGTTGGACACAGCGTGAGATGACTGTTGTTATCGCTAGGCCTAACTCATCGTAAAGTCAATACCACCATGACTGATAACTAATCTACAGTGGAGAAGGCTAGCCACTGGATTTGGTTAAAAAGAGACGATGAGCGATGGCTAGAAGTATATTGAGATCTTCATAACCAGCTGATCTAGCAAGCGGGGCCTCATATCAGTGAGGGGGGGGGGCATCGAGAGGTAGGCCCCGAAATGGTGCACGAAATGGTGCACATTCTCTCCTGATGACCCCATACACTTGCTAGCTTCCAGTATAAGGAGCTTTTAACTGGTAGCACTTGCATGTGCAAGTTGTTTGCAAGACATATATATATATATATATTATATATATATATATATATATCATCATCATCATCATATATATATATAATATATTTTGATGTGGTGTGAAAGAAAGAAAGTTGTAAATATAGTCGAGCTAACGGTTCTTCATGAAGATAATATGGACGCCACTCGGGCTCGAAAATTGAACCGTTATGAAAACCTCCTCGAGGAATGTGAAGACGCAGGCTGGAAAGTGGAACATTTTCCTTTCGAAGTCGGATGTAGAGGGTTTGTTGGACACAGCGTGAGATGACTGTTGTTATCGCTAGGCCTAACTCATCGTAAAGTCAATACCACCATGACTGATATCTAATCTACAGTGGAGAAGGCTAGCCACTGGATTTGGTTAAAAAGAGACGATGAGCGATGGCTAGAAGTATATTGAGATCTTCATAACCAGCTGATCTAGCAAGCGGGGCCTCATATCAGTGAGGGGGGGGGGCATCGAGAGGTAGGCCCCGAAATGGTGCACGAAATGGTGCACATTCTCTCCTGATGACCCCATACACTTGCTAGCTTCCAGTATAAGGAGCTTTTAACTGGTAGCACTTGCATGTGCAAGTTGTTTGCAAGACATATATATATATATATATATTATATATATATATATATATATATATATATATATCATCATCATCATCATATATATATAAATATATTTTGATGTGGTGTGAAAGAAAGAAAGTTGTAAATATAGTCGAGCTAACGGTTCTTCATGAAGATAATATGGACGCCACTCGGGCTCGAAAATTGAACCGTTATGAAAACCTCCTCGAGGAATGTGAAGACGCAGGCTGGAAAGTGGAACATTTTCCTTTCGAAGTCGGATGTAGAGGGTTTGTTGGACACAGCGTGAGATGACTGTTGTTATCGCTAGGCCTAACTCATCGTAAAGTCAATACCACCATGACTGATAACTAATCTACAGTGGAGAAGGCTAGCCACTGGATTTGGTTAAAAAGAGACGATGAGCGATGGCTAGAAGTATATTGAGATCTTCATAACCAGCTGATCTAGCAAGCGGGGCCTCATATCAGTGAGGGGGGGGGGGCATCGAGAGGTAGGCCCCGAAATGGTGCACGAAATGGTGCACATTCTCTCCTGATGACCCCATACACTTGCTAGCTTCCAGTATAAGGAGCTTTTAACTGGTAGCACTTGCATGTGCAAGTTGTTTGCAAGACATATATATATAATATATATATATATATATATATATAGGTTTAAGAGACAGAATCACCCTCAACCATCATTGAACGACGCCATCCACAATAGGTACATATAGGACTAAATATCAAAATTATCAAAATTAATACCTACACTTCTTATTCCAAATTATCAAAATTAATACCTTCAATTTTTATTTCAATTCATATACTTTACTATGCATGTTTCATGACAACATATTCCTTGATATTGCTGAAATAGAATGTTTTTAAATACAATACCATATTAAAATGATTATATTGCTAATCTTCAGGTCTAGGATATATGGACTTACTTTCCTATTTACATCCTATATAAAGACATGACAAACTAAAATTATATAACTAGAAGTTGTTGGAATAATTTTTACTTTAGTAAATAATGAACAGAAATGTGGAATAAAAGTAGGAAAAATAAATGTTAGTAAAAAGAAATGTTAACTTATCTGTATGGTAATTTTCTCTCCATGAATTAAACATGGCTACCAGCAATCGTATAATCCAACATTGAGAGCTACTTTTGGGGGGAGTCAATTCTTATTAACATTTAAAAGTCCTTAAAAGGTATTTTCTATTATAATAATAAATCAGGAGAATCCAGAAGTGAGTGTATGATGGGAATAGCCTTTTTTTTCTGGTTAATTTATTTTATATGTATGTTAACTTTGATAAATAATAAATTTCTTGGTTGGTAAATAGGTAAACTAAATTACTCAACTTATAATTAAAAAAATTTTTTAATATTTTGAAATAAGTAAAAGTCAGTAAAAATTAGTAAAAATCAGTAAAAATCTAATTTTTTATTATTTTTATAATTATAATACAATTAATATATATAGATTATACTGTTAGTCTTAAAATTGACATTATTCTTAAAATTGTGTTTCTAAATTAAGATTAGAAATTTAGAATAATACCATCTAATGTTATACTATATATTTTTATTAAGAAACTAAAATATCAGAAATTAGAAGTTTGTGTGTCTGTGTTTGTCCCCTCACCATCGCTTGACAACTGATGTTGGTATGTTTACATCTCCATAACTTAGCGGTTTGGCAAAAGAGACTGACTGAATAAGTACTAGGCTTACAAAGAATAAGTTCTAGGGTCGAATTGTTTGACTAAAAGCAGTGCTCCAGCACAGCCACAGTGAAATGACAGAAACAAGTAGAAGAATATTATACTTAAAGAAGAATATTACAGACAGTGACTTCAAAGTTTCCACCCAGCTAAATCATCATCTGATGAAACATTGAAGTCAGAGTCAATGATACTTTTCATAAAGAATGATAAAATTTTCACTCTACAGAAACATAGTGGAACCATTCAGACTAATGTAAAATTGTTTTTAATATAACAGCATAAAACAGACATTGATACATATATACACACACATACATATACACACAGACATATATAGATATACACACACATGTGTGTATATATAACAGATCACCATGTTGATTCGCTAGCTTCTGCACGCATTTTTTTCTCTCCTTGTTTCTCTCCGTGTTTTTTTTCTGAGTATCTTACTGTTGAAGAGCGTAGGCTCGAAATGTAAAAGACTTGTTTTATTTATATTCCTGAGCACCATACTAATACAATTGTTTGTTTGTATTCCACTTGCCTTCGTCTTTTGTTTATTTTCATAAAGCTTCCCATTATATATATATATATATATATATATATATATATACATACAATATGTTACATTACTCGGTAGTCAAGATAAAACACTACCGAGTAATGTAACATATTGTATAGATAACTTTCCTCTATTTACATAATATTGAGGTCTCTTTCTTTCTTTTGTTATCTTACCGTTTTACCAATATATATATATATATATATATCGTTGCTCACACGTGACCATCATTCATCTTTCTTTTCCTCATGTGATTATCTTTTCTTGTATGGACGTTCAAAAAGAATGGACTTTTTTTCTCCCTCTTCTATCTTTTTCCATTTCAAATATTTCTCACAGCATTCACTATTTTCCTCTCATCTGGTCTTATGACCCTACATATTTGTTTCCTTGTATGTCTCCACTGTCATGTTTTTGTTCATAACTTTGACCCTCCATAAATCCTAAATTTTATTTTAGAATTTATGGAAGCGGCTGTCTTTGAAGACTCATATTCTCATTGATTCATACTAGATTCATTTCTTTCAAGAAATATATATGTATATAGTTTTAAAATCTCTAAATTGGAAAAGAGTAGTAACAATACTAAACAGTAAAGTTTATTTGCCGACATAAGGCAGCTGTTCTATCAAGAACTATGTTACTACTTTTTAACCCCAGAAAAACATCTTTCCCAGTAGGTTAATGACACAGAACCTGTGTCTGATATATTGTAAGAGAGTGAATTACTCCACTCTAGCTTTAACAGGACCAGTAGACCATTGTTTCTAGGTCTTTTCCCTGCCATCTCTAGCTGGCAGGTATCTAGTACTGATGATGGGAAAAGACCTAGAAACCATGGTCTACTGGTCCTGTTAAAGCTAGAGGGGAATAGTTTGCTCTTTTGCTCACAATAAATCAGACACAAGTTGTGTGTTGTTAACCAGCTGGGAAAGATGTTTTCCTGGGGTTAAAAAGTAGTAACATAGTTCTGGATAGAGCAGCCACTTTATGTTGGCTGTTTTATGTGTGTGTGTGTGTGATTGGATGAGCTTGTCATGCACCAGTTTAGATTTCAGCTCTAATGTTAATCTCATTAAACTTCCACTGTCCTATGTACAGATGAGCCCTCTTCAGTCAAAGGTGGGCTATGACAAAATACAAAGTGCACATCAATAATAAGTGAAAAAAGAACATGGACATTGACTTGGTACTGCTTTAATTCATCTGTTACATATGTTTCAGTATTCCACAACACATGACATCGTATAATAGATACATTCACTGAATGCACCTCACTGGGCCAACATGATAGGCAAACATATCATCAGATAATATATAGGAGATATAGAATAGACATGCGATGAAGGACTGAAACCTCAGTCTTCACATTTGTTTCTTTGGTTCTCGGACTGTGCACTTGAAATCCATTTGCTTAAGCTGTCAAATTTATAATTTTCTTAGGTTAAACAGAGGTGAATGTAAATAAACCCAATCAATTTCACTTCCAGTGAATTAGTTTGGCTTTAACACAAGTCTATATTCATGATAGCTATAAAAATCAGCCAGTTCCTTCTATGACTTTCAGGCAGTTTATTTCTGTCACCTTCTACCAGTTACATACCAGCTTTGCAGAGACTTCGTCTTCACACACATACCAGCACACTAAAAACTTCTTTCACATCAGCCTTTAATCGTTGACCATTTTTGTTCCAGTAGCAGACTACTATAAGGATTGGACAAAAGATTCTTGATGTAAGCAAACTGGCACCGACTATACAAACATTTGTGTTCTTTTCCAACTCATCACAGTTGTGTAATTATGTAACAATTGAATAAAATCATATTAAGTGAAAACTATCATCAATTCCTTTCAATGCATTCAGAAATTATCCACTTGTTAAATCTTCTGTAATTCATCTTATGACCACTGTGACTCATTCCTACAAATACTCCAGCCTATCTATGACTCACCCAGTGCATGAAACATCAATGCCTTCTTCATCTATAGATATAGCATTTACTCAGTCAGCAATTACCTTAAAAGTACCACCATTTTTAACACACAACCTGGCTCTATGGATCACAAACATTAAAGCATAGTTTATTGTGGATAGATTGTTAGTGATACAATCCGAACAGTACATGTCACTTCCACCAGATGTCACCATGAAAGTCAGAGATTTAGTAACAGCTCCACCCCATGCTGTCTTGTAAAATACTCTACAGAAAGAACTCATTAAAACTATCTCTGTTTTGCAGCAGAAATTACTTCACTAACTCCTAATAGCAGAAGAGCTTGGCACAAGAAATGTTGCAGCTCCTGTGACAACTGAAACAATTTCTGGGAGACAACACACTTCATGACAAAATATTCAAAGAACTCTTACTGAGGTGACTATCCTTCTGTATGAAGTGGATTTAAATGGCATAAGCATGTGATGGCTGGTATGAGAAGTATAAGGGTAATCCAGTGCAGCCCGATATACATCAGCCAAATGAAAGGATGAAGGGAAACTGTTATGTCGCACGTTCGAATGCCTCTACTACTCAACTCTACTCCTCTGTCTCTCAACTGTTCTCTTCTCTTCCGACTGTTACTCAACTCCTCTCTACTCTCTCTGCTACTCAACTGTTCTCTCTACTCCTCGACATCTAGACTTCTCCCTCTATATCTAAGTATTGAGCTAGTCTACTTCGTCCTCTGGGGGCGTCCACACAACAGAAACAATGCAGTTCCCGAATACATGGGATTAGTAAAAAATGAGTCGAAGGTATGAGATAGACTTATGCAATTCCTTATAAATAGGCCTAGTGGAAGAATGAAGGTTGATCTCTGGAGGAATTAAGCAACAAGGTTAAGATGGAGTTTCAAGGATTCAAAAGGTGTGAAATGAGTGAGAAAGCAAGAGGTAAAAAAGTAAGTTTGACAAAGTACAAGGTACTTTGCGGCACCACATATTGCCACTCAGAATGATTCTTTGTCCTCTCCTCTATGAGATGTATCATCTTCATATCATCCTTCATCACTTCATCCCAAGTCTTCCTTGGTTTCTTTCTTCTATGAGTTCCATGAACTTTGAGTTTAAGGCACTTCTTTATGCAGCAGTCATTTTCATATGTGCCACATGCTCATACCAGCACAGCCTTCTTTTCTGCACACTACACCTGATTACTCTGATACCTAGTTTTTCTCTCAGCTCATTTACAATCTGATGTTTATGCACATTAATTATACACATCCACTGAGGTATTTACTGAAAATTATAGAAAAGCCGTGTTTTAAGAAATAATCTACTTCTATTCATGTTAGCAAACATAAGCGAACATAGGCGCAGGAGTGGCTGTCTGGTAAGTAGCTTGTTTACCAACCACATGGTCCCGGGTTCAGTCCCACTGCGTGGAACCTTGGGCAAGTGTCTTCTACTATAGCCTCGGGCCGACCAAAGCCTTGTGAGTGGATTTGGTAGACGGAAACTGAAAGAAGCCCGTCGTATATATGTATATATATATATGTGTGTGTGTTTGTGTGTCTGTGTTTGTCCCCCTAGCATTGCTTGACAACCGATGCTGGTGTGTTTATGTCCCCGTTACTTAGCGGTTCGGCAAAAGAGACCGATAGAATAAGTACTGGGCTTACAAAAGAATAAGTCCCGGGGTCGAGTTGCTCGATTAAAGGCTATGCTCCAGCATGGCCGCAGTCAAATGACTGAAACAAGTAAAAAAAGATTATAAAAATATATACAGACATTGCGCATTAGTCCAAGTGGATAGGCGTGTATGATTTTCTTTTCCCTATTTTAAGAATAGGGTAAAGTGCTGGTGGTGGGTATATGTGTGTGTGTGTGTGTGTGTGTGATTTGTGAGTGTGGAAACGCATAAGGGTGCCATAAATGTTTTAGGAACCTTTTTAGCTTCTTCAGAAATTTAGTAAAATCTCATTTAAAGGTCATCACCTTGTTACTCTGAACTGAAATAATTTTGAGAGGTTTCCTTCCTAATGAACAGGTTTTTAACGATGACATCTGAATGTTTCAATTCTTAGATGGTAAAATTAATACCACCACACGGTCCTTGCTGCCTTTAGTAAAGTTTACTTTGCAACCATTCAGACCATGTTGCTGATATGAGAGAAAAAAAAATTACTCCCTTTCTACCCATAATCTCAGGGGATATGGAAAAATGAAAGATCATGAGTACTGCCCACCACTTTCCTTGATTAACTGGCAAGAAAATATGCATCAAAATCTGAACAGAAAAAGCATACTTTGCTAACAAGCTATATTTGTTTTATATTTAAGAGATGAGGAATTATGTACATTATTTACATTATTTACAATTGATGGATATTTGTCCTCATCTTGTTTGTTGTTAACACAACATTTTGGCTGATACACCCTCCAGGTGTCTTGGGGAAATTTCGAACCTGGGTTCTCCTTCCTAAGGTATTTTTTGATGTTGTTATTATTATTATTATATGGTGTAGTGGTTAAGAGCAACGGGCTACTAACGCCAAGATTCCGAGTTTGATTCCAGGCAGTGACCTGAATAATAATAATAATAACAACATCGAAAAATACCTTAGGAATGAGAACCCAGGTTCGAAATTTCCCCAAGACACCTGAAGAAGGCTGGAGGGTATATCAGCTGAAACATTGTGTTAACAACAAACAAGATGAGGACAAATATCCGTTGAATGTAAATAATGTAAATAATGTAAAGCTATATTTGTTCTTTAAAGTCTGCTGACACTCCTTTTGATATTGATTTCAAATTTTGAAACAAGGCCAGCAATTTTGGGGGAGTGGGCTAGTCACTTACATTGACTCCAGTACTCAACTGGTACTTATTTTATCAACCTTGAAAGGATGAAAGCAAAGTCAACCTCAGTGGGATTTGAACCTCAGAATGTAGACAGATGAAATGCCGCTAAGCATTTTGCCCAGCATACTAACAATTCTGCCAGCTTGCCACCTTATCATTCCTTTTAATATTAACTAGAAAAGTATATCTTTTGTAAAACCATATACCTACAGTACAAAATCCTGTTAGTTTTGTTGTAGCTCTTAATCACATAAAGTCCTATTCTCCAATCTTTTATACAGAATTAGGCTTAATTTATGGACATAGGCCTCCAATACTCTAAAATTCCTTAAGCCATTACAATTTCAAAATTGGTAATAATTTATCTTATACACAACTGCACAAGCATTAAATTTGTTACTATACTGTAACCCTTTAGCATTTAAACCGGACATGTTTTATACTCAAACTAGCCAGATCTGACCTCAAACACCTATCCTATTATGTTATTCTAAAAATAAATCCCATCAGTGAAAGCTTGACGCTATGAGATAATACATGGTTAATTCAAAACAATGCGAATAAATAAGCATTACATTCAGAGTAATCTGAATGCTAAGGGGTTAAATAACCTCTGCATCATACCATAAAGCCTTTTCCTCTTAATAAAAATTAAACACCCTCAAAATATATTTCTTCATGACAAACAGCATATTTCCAATATCAATTTTCGCTGTTTTACAATTATTATAACTCTTATAATTCCTAATTATATCTCAGAAATACAAAGCAACTGCTTATTATATGCCTAGAATTTTTACCTTAAACAAGTTCTACTTTAATTATTTAAACATTGGTTTAATTTTTTGTACATAAATACTACCAGATATTTTAAAATTATTCAACCTTTACTAACATATTTTTATTAAAATTACACATTTTATTCTTTAGTTTCATTAATCTTTCTTTATTGTTTTGACTGATTATATATTATTTTACTGAACTATTATCTCAACAGCCCTCTTTTAAATTATACTGAATTCTTTAATATAACTTTTCATTTGCCTGATTTCTATTTTATTTCTAATGCAAGTTTGTGTATGTATGTCTATGTGTAAGCATACATGTGTGAGTATGATTACATTTGTATGTGTGCATTCTTAAATGTATACATGCATTTATAAATATATGTACATATTCATATATTATATTATGTTTGCGTATATTTTCATATTGTTTCCACTTAATTCTTCTATGCGTTTTTGCTATCTAGAGATTTACATGCTTTGTTTACCATTTCATGTATCTTTATATCTTTGACATTTGTTAAGAAAGTTCAACAATTCCTTTTAATCTACTACCTGAACTACTGATCATCTACTCAAAATTATTTTGCAATTATAAATTTTTCCTTTTTACGCTTACATAGCTAGCAATGGACACAACTTTCTCTACATACTGCTTTTAATTTAAATAAGGAATTTACAGCACAATTCCTCTGTAATCAGACAAGCATTATCATGAATATTTTCTTAAATACAAAATAATTCTTTTTTTATAGTTCAAAAATAGAGAAGTTTTTTATTATATTTAAGCTGTATATTTTTTTTGCGAATAATTTTTTTACTTTTACCGTTTGTACTTATTAACAGTTATGTTTATGATTCAGTTTTTTCAAAATTTAATTTTTATAAATTGTAAGTTCAATATCTGCAATTCACTTCTACAAACTTCCATGCTTGTTACTCCACATTTTCATGAGTACCCAAGTATATATTTCATTTTTTAATTATATCCACAATCTCTTATATACAAAATATAGCTATTATATTTTGTTTAACTGTCTTATTTCAAATGAAGCTCTTTGTATCTTAATAAATTAAACAAACATTCTAAATTTGTTTAAATTCCTAACATATTTAACCTATATTTAAACTAGTTTATAGAGTCCCTTTTGTCACATTTCCATTTGTGTAAAGATGGAATAAGTTCTATTTTTACAAAATATCTATTGCATCTGGTTTTGCTTTTACTTTCATCATTTTTACATTATCTTAAATAGAAGGAGCATTTTTTTCCTCATAGTTATAAATTCCCATTACTGTTATTTAAATTAAATATTTCATAATAAAGAATATTATTTAAAAATTTTTTGCTTTTCTATAATTATTAATATTCTTCAAAATACATTTAAAAAAAAAAAACTTTTGCTTCTTGAATATCTTACTTTGAAAAATTAAAAATATTTTATATACCTTGCGCTAATACAATTTAATTTTGCAATGCATTTTTTCTTAATTTTATCTATTTATGTCAGTTATTAAGAAACAGACAGTCATGTTCAAATTTCAAATCTTAGAGACTTTATTTTCAGATTTTTGACTGTTGGAATAACCAATAAAATTATAGGCGTATATACGAAACACAACTTACACATACACACAAATAGTTCCTTGAATCAATTCTGGTTACATAATTTTATGTTAGAAAGATGAGTCTGAGAAGTGAGGCACCTTGCTGTTTAGCCATAGGACTGCTCGATCCGGGCTGCATGGCCCTATTATAAAAAGTTTACTTCCCAACGACATGGTCCTGGGTTCGATCCTACTGCATGGCACCAAGTTTTTTTGGCTATAACCTCAGGTTGAAAAGCCTTGAGGATGGATTTGGTAGGAAGAAACTGAAAGAACATCGTGTGTGTATGTGTGTGTGTGTGTGGAATGTATGTACTTGTGTGTGTTACTGTCTTCTTGCTTTGACAATGAGTGAAAGTTCTAAATATGTCTCCATCATACAAGCAGTGTTCCTTGTTCATATTCTTCCACAAAAATGTCTGATTATGGGGAAATTTTACCTTAATTGGAATCAAGTGGGAGTAGGTGACAGGAAGGGCATCTAAGCATTGAAAATCTGCCTCAAGAAAATTCCGTCCAACTTATGTGATCATGGAAAGGGGACATTAAAATGATGATGATGATGATGATGATGATGATACATGTATGTATATATATATCTATCTATGTGTGTGTACATGTATATATATATACACATATGCATTAATGTATACACACAAACACACACGCACACACACACGTACACACATAAATATATATATATACATATAATATAAAGTTATACATACATGTATACACACATACATTCATACATACATGTATCATAATGTCCATACTCCTAGGCTTGCATGGGTTGCATAGAATTTATAGAGGCAGATTTTCCATGGCTTGGTACCCTTCCAGTCACCAATCCTCACCCAGTTCCAAGCAAGGAAATATTTCTTTATGACCAGACATGTTTTTGCAGAATATTGGAACTGAATGACATAACTTTTATGACAGCAACAGTCTTTAACATTCATCACTTGATGTCTAGACAAGGAGACACAAAAATACACGCATTCACACACACTAGCATATATAAATATGTATAACATATGTATGTACATATATATATTTGCATGTATATATGTTTTTATATATCTACTAGCTGAAGGTGACCCGCTCTACGCGCGGGTAAGAGTGTGGTTGTTACTTTCTGTTGCTTCCTTTCAACATGTAAAAAGCACCATCCGAACGTGGCCGATTGCAGCACCGCCTTGACTGGCTTCTGTGCTGGTGGCACGTAAAAAGCACCAACTGATCGTGGCCGCTGCCAGCCCCCCTGGCACCTGTGCTGGCAGCACGAAAAAAGCACCCACTACGCTCACAGAGTGGTTGGCGTTAGGAAGGGCATCCACCTGTAGAAACACTGCCAGATCAGACTGGAGCCTAGTGCTAGCACGGAAAATGGACGATAAACGATGATGATGATGATGATGATGATGATTCTCCCTCTTTGTTTCTCTCTCCTTTCTCTCTCACTTTCCCCACTCTCTTACTCTTCCTTTCTCTCGGACTCTCCCTCGCTTTTTCTTACTCTCTATCTTAATCTATCTCTCTCCCATTTATAAACCACAAAAGATCTTGAGTAAGTTGAGAAATAAAATATTTAGAAAGATCAATCATAAATATCAGGCAGTAACAATGGAAAGGTCTGCTTCAAGGCAGACAGCAAAACACTAACATTTAAAAGGGACAGACGAACTTGCGAGCTGAATAAAAATAATAAAATATTGGAAACCAAAGTTTGAAGGGATAGAATGTGAGGATAGTAGAGTCACCATGGCTGGCATTTCTTAATGACGGACAGCAACGTTTTGACAGTTTAACGGCTGGCGTAAAAGTTTGAACTTGATGTAAAAGAAAACCCCTAAACACCAAGTTTTGAAGTGATTCTTTCTCACGACAGTAGACTCACCATGGCAAGCATTCAAAACTTCTTCATCATGGACCGCAACACATTGACGATTAAAAGGCTGGCGCAAATTTTTTAGCTTGAATTCCTAAACACCCACTCGTTTAAATTTTAATCCCCTTCCAGCCCCATTTAGACCCTTTTCACATTTTGGTTAATATAACCCGATTTCATTTGGTTCTACTGGGGCCACATTTTATAAGATGAGGAATTTTGTCCTAGAGGTCACGCCTTTCATTTGAGGGGAAAAAATAGTTGTTATGCAAACTTGCGAGCACTTTTAACATAGGTCTGCATATTTTCAGCTCAACCGACCACATAATGCACACATTATATATATATATATATATATATATATATATATATATATGTATATATGCGTGTGTGTGTGTGTTGGAGTCTCTCTCATACGTGAGCGTTGACGCTGAATTCGACTGGTAAGCAGGTAACCTTGTCTTTGTTGAAATAGTTGTGAGCTGCTGGAGTTATTTCTCTGACGGGTAATAGGAATTTCCATATCCTCCGAGGAAATTAACTGTTGACCCAGACAATTAGAATTAATTTTAATAAAAGCATCAATTTAAGAAAAAATAATAAAGTAGTAAAAAATGAAAATTTAGCACGAAAAATTTGCAGGGTTCTAAATAAATGTTAAAATGTAATAGATACGAAAAACCTACGTTATCATCAGAACACGAACGCTGGTTGGTGTGTTCTGTTTGTATTTGCTCCGTCGGCGCATTGACAGGCAGGCAATAGAATGCGATTGCGGTGGCGATGATAATTCTCTCTATGAATGCAGATAGATACATAAAAGAAGGCCGTTTGAGGAAGTGAAAGTAATGGGAATGTATGAAATAGAGTGAGTGAAAAAGTGCTGGAAGAGAGGAAATAGCGAGAGTGAGTTGAGGAAGACAGATACATTAAAGAACTGGAGTGGACTTGTCAAAGTGGGTTTTTAGCCCTAGCAATGACACCTTTTAAGATAGGGATTTCTAAGGTAGCCCACGGGCATCGTCACCTCATTTTACATGTCCCTGTAAATTTTGGAGTCAATCGGACGGGATGTAGTGGCCTTGAAAGCGATCCAAGCGGTAAAAATGCATTTCAGTTTTATATAGAGAGATATATATGTGTGTGTGTATGTGTGTATCTCTCTCTCTCTCTCTTTCTCTCTTTCTATATATATATATATATATATATATATATATATATATACATATATATCGTTTGTAGAAAAACACAAATCTGGAGAAGAAGCACACTCTAAGATGTAGAGCAGTTAATATTATGATGGGGGAGGCTGGTTTAGGCCTCCCCCATTATTGTATATGTATGTATATATATATATAATATATATATATATATGTATATATGCGTGTGTGTGTGTGTTGGAGTCTCTCTCATACGTGAGCGTTGACGCTGAATTCGACTGGTAAGCAGGTAACCTTGTCTTTGTTGAAATAGTTGTGAGCTGCTGGAGTTATTTCTCTGACGGGTAATAGGAATTTCCATATCCTCCGAGGAAATTAACTGTTGACCCAGACAATTAGAATTAATTTTAATAAAAGCATCAATTTAAGAAAAAATAATAAAGTAGTAAAAAATGAAAATTTAGCACGAAAAATTTGCAGGGTTCTAAATAAATGTTAAAATGTAATAGATACGAAAAACCTACGTTATCATCAGAACACGAACGCTGGTTGGTGTGTTCTGTTTGTATTTGCTCCGTCGGCGCATTGACAGGCAGGCAATAGAATGCGATTGCGGTGGCGATGATAATTCTCTCTATGAATGCAGATAGATACATAAAAGAAGGCCGTTTGAGGAAGTGAAAGTAATGGGAATGTATGAAATAGAGTGAGTGAAAAAGTGCTGGGAAGAGAGGAAATAGCGAGAGTGAGTTGAGGAAGACAGATACATTAAAGAACTGGAGTGGACTTGTCAAAGTGGGTTTTTAGCCCTAGCAATGACACCTTTTAAGATAGGGATTTCTAAGGTAGCCCACGGGCATCGTCACCTCATTTTACATGTCCCTGTAAATTTTGGAGTCAATCGGACGGGATGTAGTGGCCTTGAAAGCGATCCAAGCGGTAAAAATGCATTTCAGTTTTATATAGAGAGATATATATGTGTGTGTGTATGTGTGTATCTCTCTCTCTCTCTCTTTCTCTCTTTCTATATATATATATATATATATATATATATATATATATATACATATATATCGTTTGTAGAAAAACACAAATCTGGAGAAGAAGCACACTCTAAGATGTAGAGCAGTTAATATTATGATGGGGGAGGCTGGTTTAGGCCTCCCCCATTATTGTATATGTATGTATATATATATATTTATTTATATATGTATATACAAACATACATATATATATACACACACATATACACACACATGATGTATGCACTCATACATACATGATAGGCTTCTTCTAGTTTCTATCAACCAAATCCACAATCCACTCATGGTTTTGGTCAGATGATGGCTATGCTATAAGACACTTTGCAAAGGTACCATGCAGTGGAATTGAACCTGAATCTTAAAGTTGGGAAGTAAACCTTTTAACCATACAGCCATACTTGTGTTACACATGCACACAAACACCGACATACACACACACACACACACACACACACAACACACACACACACACACACACACATCAGGTCATCCCATAAGTTCTGTCCGATTTTACTTATTTTAAAATTGAATGAAATTTAATAGTATTTTAGAATGTCTAATGGAATTAAAAATTATTGTGTACATTTAAACTAATTAAATATTATTTTATGGAATAGTAGAATTAAAATTTCTTTGATTATAACCCTTTCTAACATGGAAGTATCCAAAGAGCATTTGAGGCACATAATGTTTTATGAGTACAAAAAAGGAAACTCTGCAGCTGAAGTGACTCGAAACATACACTCAGTTTATGGGAAAGAATGCTTGAATGAAAGAACCTGCAGAAGATGGCTTGCAAAATTCAGAAGTGGAGATTTCAGCCTTGAAGATGAAGATCGAACAGGACATCCAGTTGAGTTTGATTATAAGCTCTTTGAGGCATTACTTGAAGAAAATCCTGACTTATCAGTTAAATAATTGGCAATAAAGCTTAGTTCAAACCATACAACTGTTCATCGTCATCTTCAACAACTTGGAAAGCTTCCTAAACTTGGAAAATGGGTGCCTCGTGATTTGTCCAAAAGCAACCACAAATCCCGAGTTGACATCTGCTCTTCTCTCCATTCTCACGAACTCATTTCACCGTTTTTGGATAGATTTGTGACTGCGAAATATTGTAAACAGTGGCTTGGTAAAAGGGAAAAAGCTCAACCACAACCAAAAAGGGAACTTCAGGGAAAAAAGGTCTTCTCTCTTTCTGGTGGGATTGTAAAGGGGTAATTCACTTTGAATTGTTACCACCTAATGCAACAATCAATGCTCAAGTCTACTGTCAGCAATTAGAGCGTTTCAACCAAACTTTGAAGAAAAAAGACCAACTTTAGTGAATTGAAAAGGAGTGATGTTTCATCAGGACAATGCATGACCCCATACTGCAAAGATTATATCACAGAAGATTGAAGAGTTTGGTTGGGAAAAAAATTCCTCATCCACCTTATTCTCTTGACCTTGCTCCTTCAGACTGCCATTTGTTTTGTAGTTTACAGAATCATTTGGGGGACATAACTTTTGCAAGCCAGGTGGAGGTCGAAACTGACATTTCAGAGTTCTTCACTTTGAAACTAAAAGAGTTTTATATTGATGGGATTAAAAGGTTTGTATATAGATGGAAGGAAGTCATAGATAATCAGGGAAAGTACATTGATGATTAAATTTTAATTAAATATTACATTTGATCACTTGTTTTCTTTATTCAAAATTCAGACAGAACTTATGGGATGACCTGATATATGTATCTCATATATGTGTTTGTGTGTGTTTGTATATATGCATATTTATACTCTTTGTGAGTCTTCATATTCATTGCACAACACAATGGACAGACTATATTCATGGGTCAGAAACAAAGCTAAACACCACACCGATGATGCATGAGTCTAATGGCTAAATTCAAATTCTGATTTTAATATCCATAGTAATTACAGTAGCCTTGACTACAGTAAATAGCCAACAATATATGCTAAAATCACTTAGTCTTGAAGATGAGACTTTGAAGGTCTAGAAGCAATGATAATGGATTTAGAAACTTTATTGTTTCAAACAAACTGAAAGGAAATGATAGTAATATTATGAAAAAGCCTTGATAAAAGTGATAAAACTGGCACATTGTTGTGTTTTCAATACAGCATGTCTAAAAGAAAAGTTATTCCTCATATATACAAATACACATACATACAGGCACACATACATGCACACACACATGTGCACACACACACACATATGAAGAAAGAAAGACAGAGTTGATAGTGCATGTATATGTATGCATGTATGTGCGTATGCAAGTGTGAATATGCATACATGTATATATATATATATATGTATGTATGCTAAGAAATAAATGTATATAAATTATAGTTACAAGAAGGTACTGAATGTACAACCAGTGTTGGCTCAGTATTGTTTTATTCTCATTTCTACAGGACTTCACTTTAATGTTTGTTTGTGCATGTATTGGTGTGCATATATGTATGTTTGTGTGTGTGCACATGTGTGTATATGCTTGCATATTCTCATAAACATACATATATGTACTTAAGAGGAATATGAAATCTATATATTCGTTCTCATTTTATTACGGATATCTGTTATATACAAATATACTTAGATGTATACATCCATATATATATATATATATATAATATATATATATATGTATATATATATATGTATACATGTATATATATATATATACATATATTTATATATGTGTGTATATATAAATGTATACATGTTTATATATGTATATATATATATAGGAATATACATGTATATATTCATAAATATATATATATATGTATATGCATATATATAAGTATACACATATATATATATATATATATATATATATATATATATATATATATATACATCCACACTCACATAAATATACATATTTGTGTGCATACATGTTTATATATGTATATATATATATATAGAGTGAAAAAAACTTTTCTATTTTAATACAATTCAATTGTATTTTTATAAATGGCATATCTCTGTTTCTTATTTTGTTTTTGTTCTTCATATCACCTCAAATCAACTACATTATGTGAAATTAAATTGTATTTCAAAATGATATTACTTTAATATTCATATGTGCGTGTATGTATATGTATATGTACAAGAATATCCATGTGCACAATATGCTCACTCTGATATATATATATATATATAATTATATATTTATATATCAGTAGTTATCTGTCTGCATATATTTGATAGTGTGTATGTATAGGGGTGGGGTACACATGTAAGAAGCAAGAGAAAGGAGATAAAGAGAGAGTGAGAGAGAGCAAGATATGTAGATATATGTATATATATGTTACATATGCAAATACAGAAAGGAAGGGAAAGATAAATAGATAAAGGAAAGTTTGAATACATTTTCTATCTTGCTGTTACAGCCAGAAAAATTTCATTTCATTTTAAGCAATCTTTTATTTGTTTTGTCTTATCTATTTCAAGACCATTTGCTAATACAAAGCATGTCACTTTTGTTTTTCATTCATTATTTATTTATCAATGTAGTTGCTGGGAAATATTAAATAATCACGAGAAGCATATTATACCACTGGCATTTCTAGCATTATGCCTCCATGTACAAATCTCTCACTCACTCAGTTGCTCTTTATCTCTCTCCCCCTTCTCTCTCTCTCTCTCTCTCTCATTCTTTCTTTGTTTCTTCCAGTCGCTATCTCTATCTCTCTCATAATTCTAGAATGCTTCCATGCTATGTAAGAGACAATTCCCTCAAAAGATAAAACTATAGAATTTAAAAAAAAAAAATTTAAAAAACATTTTTAACAGATGAATCATGGCAGACGTTTTAGCAAGACTGGGTACAAATTTAGATTACTCAATTGAAAAGTTAGGTGGTTCTTGTCTATACAAACAAAGCAATTCTGTATATTGGCACACAAGCATACGTACTCACATACACAGACACATACACGCATACACAAACACAAACACAGACACACACACATGAACACACACACACACACATACACAAAGAAAATAAATAAATATATAAATATATAAATTAAATAAAATATACATAATATAAATATGCATGCATGCATATATATATATATATATATACATATATAAAAATTTATATGTATATATATATATATATACATTTGTATACATATATGTACGTATGTATTTATGTATATATATATATAATATATATATATATATATATATATTACGTATGTATTTATATATATGTATATACGTGCTGGAAAAAATGTTTTACAACTATTTATGATCTGCTGCTGGATGTGCCATGAAAGCAAAGAGACATAGAAGTGAATGTTAACAATAAATTATTATCAATACCAATGATATTTCCATTTTAAAACACATTGCTACTATTTTATGTAACTTTTATTTTAACTCTTGCAAATATTCCCATAAAGAAAAACTGTAATTTTTTTTTTTTTTCAGGAAAAACAGGCTCTTCAAATTCTTAGTATATTTTCAGTACTAAAAGTAGTTATAAAAGC
Organism: Octopus sinensis; assembly: GCF_006345805.1. NCBI lineage: Eukaryota > Metazoa > Mollusca > Cephalopoda > Octopoda > Octopodidae > Octopus > Octopus sinensis. Next base: position 109,466,736 of record NC_042999.1, read on the forward strand.
ATCATACTTAAGATTAAATTTTTTTTAAAGTTTAGTTCACTTATCATTATCATGATTATTATTATTATTATTATTATTATTATTATTATTATTATTATTTTTTTTTTTTATTTTTATATATATATTTTCAAAAATAAATGAAGATATCTACATATTTTTATACAAATTTTAGATGAATTTCTTCTTAGAGATTCATGATATACTTTTAAAACAATTAAATAATCAAGTATAATTTCGAAATATTTCTAAAATTTTTAATGGGTATTATGTCATCGGTGTTAACTTTGAATTCCTTGAGAATTTTTGCCTGTGATGGTGAAGTTATCCATTCAGTTATGTTAAGAATTCCATTTACCACAAGCGATATATTCTTTAATATATTGTTCTGTTAAAGGTTTCAAACATTGGACTGTGGCCTTGCTGGAGCACTCCCTTAAAAGGTTTTAATTAATCATATTTACTCAACTATTTATTTTAATCTTGTACTTACTTTTTATCAATCTATAGGCAAAAGCATGGCTGAATGGTTAAGAAGTTTGCTTTCCAAGCATGTGGTCTTGAGTTCAGTTCCACTTCATAGCACCTTGGGCAAATGTCTTCTACTATAGCTCTGGGTTAACCAAAATCTTATGAGTGGATTTGGTAGATGGAAACTGGAAGAAGCCTGTCATATATATATCCTTTATATTTTACTGGTTTCAGTCATTTGACTGTGGTCATGCTGGGGTATCTCCTTGGAGGATTTTAGTCATATGAATCAACCCCAATACCTTTTTCCTTTAAAGCCTGGTACTTACTCTATTGATGTCTTGTACTGAACTGCTAAGTTACAGGGACATAAACACCAACACTGGTTGTCAAGTGTGGTGGTGGAGAAACACGGCCACAAAGACACACACACAGATATATATATATATATATATATATATATATATATATATATATACGATGGGCTTCTTTCAGTTTTCATCTACCAAATCTACTCACAAGTCTTTAGTCAGCCCAAAGATATAGTAGAAGAAACTTGCCCAATGTACCAATGTACTTGCCCAATACATACAATGTATGTATTTCTGTCAGCTGTTCATAAGTCTGTAAAAGAAGCACACTCTAAAAGATGTTTTGAGCAGCAATAAGGTAGCTGGTAGTTATAGCCAGTCAGAATGTGGCACATAACATTTTTACTAGTAAAGAGGTTATGGGCTCTTTGCTCTTTATTAGTAAAGAGGTTATGTACCACTGGTCAGCAGGTCTGGTGAGCCACATATATTGCTAAGAACAATAATAAAACATGAAACCAATGGTAACTTTCTTATTTCTTTATTGCTTACAAGGGGCTAAACATAGAGGGGATAAACAAGGACAGTCAAAGGGATTAAGCCGATTACATCGACCCCAGTGCGTAACTGGTACTTAATTTATCGACCCCGAAAGGATGAAAGGCAAAGTCGACCTCGGCGGAATTTGAACTCAGAACGTAACAGCAGACGAAATACAGCTAAGCATTTCGGCCGGTGCGCTAACATTTCTGCCAGTTTGCCACCTTAATGGTAACTCTTTGACTGGTCAAAACCAATGACTACATTGAATATATATAGGTGCAGGAGTGGCTGTGTGGTAAGAAGCTTCCTTCTCAACCACATGGTTCCAGGTTCAGTCTCACTGCATGGCACCTTGGGTAAGTGTTTCCTACTATAGCCTCAGGCTGATCAAAGCCTTGTGAGTGGATTTGGTAGACGGAAACTGAAAGAAGCCTGTCGTATATATATATATATATATATATTTGTATGTAAGTATTTGTGTCTGTGTTTGTCCCCTACCATCGCTTGACAGCTGATGTTGGTGTGCCTACATCCCCATAACTTAGTGGTTTGGCAAAAGACACCAATAGAATAAGTACCAGGCTTACAAAGAGTAAGTACTGGGGTCGATTTGTTCAACTAAAGGTGGTGCTCCAGCATGGCCACAGTCAAATGACTGAAACAAAAAAAAAAGGATAAAAGAATGTATGTGTGTCTGAATGTGAGTGTATGTGAGTATGTGTGTGTGTGTGCTTGTGTTTCCTTGTTATGACGTGATAACTGTAAATGAGTGCCAGTGTCATCGTCAGTGTTATTCATTTCTAGTATTCCATGAGAACAGGCTTGGCCATGAGCGAATATTGCTTTGCTTTTCTGGGGAACAGGTGAGGTTTGGTGACAGGAAGAACATTCAGCAGTAGAAAATCTGGCTTAAATAAGCTCCACCTGACTCATGCAAGCATGGAAAAGTGGACATTAAAATGTTGTTGATGATGATGTCGTTGATGATATGATATATATATACAAGCATACATACATGTATTATGTATGTGTGTATGTATGTATGTATGTATGTATGTATGTATGTATGTATGTATGTATGTATGTATGTATCAGTGACATATGGTGATCCTTGTATTGGGTGTCATGCCATCAAATTTCAAGTAAGTTTTCCATTAAGATTTGGGATTAAATGAATGAGTAAGGTTAATATTTATAATGAATTTTCCATTTCCGGTGGGTGTGCAGTGCACACCTAGCACACCTGGAGTATACACCCCCGGTATGTATGTATGATTGATTGATTGATTGATTCTAGTTTCAGCTTATCAGCTGTGGCCATGCTGGGGCACCGCCATTTGGTGTTGCTACTTGGTTTCACTTCATGGAGGCTTTCTAGCGACTGCTATTTGGTGCATGAGAGAGTATATGTATTAGTGTTTGACTAGTTATGGGAAAATACTACTTTCCTTGATAAAAGATGAGGGTTGGTGATAGAAAGACAATTGTAAGACAATCTGCCTCAGCAAATTCTGTATGGAAATGTGGCTGTTAAATGATGATGATGATGATGATGATGATGATAACGATGATGGCAATGATTATGATTGAGAATTTTGATTTCCTTTATTCTTTTATTCTTTTATTCTTTTACTTGTTTCAGTCATATAACTGTGACCACAGGGGAGCACTGCCTTGAAGGATTTTAGTCAAACAAATCGATTCCAGGAATTATTTTTTAAGCCTAGTACTTATTCTATCAGTCCCTTTTGTTGACCTGCTAAGTTATGGAGATGTAAAAACACCAATACTGTTGTCAAGCAGTGATGGGGAGAAGGGACAAACACAAATACACACACACATGCAGGTACATACATATATATATATATATATATATATATATATATATCATCATCATCATCATCATCATTTAACGTCCGCTTTCCATGCTAGCATGGGTTGGACGGTTCAACTGGGGTCTGGGGAGCCCGAAAGCTGCACCAGTCCAGTCAGATCTGGCAGTGTTTCTACAGCTGGATGCCCTTCCTAACGCCAACCACTCCGAGAGTGTAGTGGGTGATTTTATGTGCCACCGACACAGGTGCCAGACGAGGCTGGCAAACGGCCACGCTCGGATGGTGTTTTTATGTGCCACCGACACAGGTGCCAGACGAGGCTGGCAGACGGCCACGCTCGGATGGTGTTTTTATGTGCCACCGACACAGGTGCCAGATGAGGCTGGCAAACGGCCACGATCGGATGGTGCTTGTTACGTGCCCACAGCACGGAGGCCAGTCGATGCGGTAATGGGCGACGGCCACGTTCGGATGGTTTTCTTGTGTGCCACGTGCCACCGGCACTGGTACCACAAAGATACAATTCCATTGATGTTCATCTATTTTGATTTGTTTTGATTTTGATTTTCACTTGCCTCAA
>NC_042999.1:109475472-109525472 GCF_006345805.1 Octopus sinensis
CTACATAAACCTATATACATGCATAGATACCTACATGCACACACACACACATACATTTATGCATACACACACACTCTCACACAGATATATATATTTAAACATGCAGGCATGTCTTCATTCATACCTACTTAAACATTCATACATAAATATATATGTATATACATAAATGAACATGCATATGCTTTGCTTGCCTAATACATAGAAACATAAACGAAAAATAAATGCATATAAATATACACACATGTAAGGGAACATACATATACAGATATAATGTATATCATATATACATTATGATATACATTATATTACACGTTCTCATCATTCTTATAACGTTTGCTTTGAGCCATATTAATTATTTAGATTGGTGTGTGGATAGCAGGCATGTACTTGGTTGGTTAAGACATTTGATTCACAAACTTGTAGTTATGATTTATGTCATGCAAGATGAGTTAGACAAGTGTCTTTTACTATGTATTTAAGAATATATATACATTATATATATATATCTACAGTAATCTCTTGCCATATTGTGGTTCACCTATCATGGTTCACCTGTTGCAGTTTATTATTTAACCCTTTTGTTACTATATTTATTTTGAGATGTTCTGTGTTTCTTTCAATTATTTTAAATATAACAAAGAATTTAGTAAAATAACTTAGTTATCATTAACTTAATATTAGGAACATAAGTTGTAACTAAGGTTTGGTGGAAGATTTTAATTCAAAACTTATGAAAACAAGACATTTGTAGTCAGAACCAGCCGGGTTGGTAACAAAAGGGTTAAGCTTACGTTGATTCTTCCATGGTGTTGTTTTGCATTTATGATAAATAAATATACGCAAATTACAAAAATAATTAAAAAAATATACAGTACAGTATTATTTCTACTTCATGTATTTTCACCAATCGCAGGGTTTTTTGGAACATAACACCTGCAATAGTTGAGGGATTTAGATTGGTGTGTGGATAGCAGGCATGCCTCCATGTTTTTGTTGGTTGAACCCATTCATTCCAATAATGAATTCCTGAGGAAAAGCCTAATTTGTGATTTCAAAAAGATATTTTTCATTTTGTTTTGAATTAATTAGGCTTGGAAACAACTTGTATTGTTTTTGTACCAACTTTGAATTAAAGGAATGTCTACACTTATATTTTTCCCTTTCCTTATACTTTATATATATATATATATATATATATACATATATATATACATATATACATATATATATAAATGTTCATACAGCATCAGGAGAGAAGACAAAGAGACAAAATAAACTAGCAAAAAATTACTGGATGTCTCTTTGTCTCCTGGTGCTGCATGAACATTTAATGTGGTTTTAGAGTCAAGTTTTGACTGCTATTTCCAGTGTGGTGGTATCTCTTAGATACCTTAAATTATAATTTATTATAATTTTAAATAATTATTACCTTTGAATGTTTTTATTCCCATGCTGGCCACCTGATAAGGTCGGTATTTAAATATCGATCTTATCTTTATTTATATATATATAAATGAGTAAATATTCAAATGAATACTTGTAAAGATGTTATTATTGTTATTATCAGTGGCAATTCTAAATATTTGATAATAATAACAACAATAACATTAGTGGCAGCAAACAATATTAGCATTAAATGGCTATACAATAAATTCATAATTATAATAGAGGGCACACGAAGCATCAGCTGGCTAAAAAATGAGGTCAAAACACCCAGTTTATCCACTGATCTCATGGAAAATATGCTATGGACCAGCAGGAATCGGGCAAATGAATTTGGCGCAAAACATAGTGGATTATGAGGCGAGATGGATTTTTCAATGTAGCTGCAGCAAGACCAGCTGATGAGAATTAAGGCACTAGCCAGTATTTGAAATCATAATCCAGGTATATCTGTTACCTCATTCTACAGCTTTTTAGCTGAGATAGTATGATTAATTCTGCTCGTTTGCTCAATTTCTGCCAAAGTTAGACAGCAGTCCTAGCTAAGAAGACACTTGCTCAAAAGTCTTATTACATAACCCTGGGTCTGCTTGACAGTTACATGGTTCTTGGATTGAACCAACAACCACATTTTATCCTTTGTCTTTTACTTGTTACGGTCATTGGACTGCAGCCATGCTGGGTCACTTCTCTGGAGAACTTTCAGTTGAATGAGTCAATTTCAGCACCATTTATTTTTAAAGCTTGTACTTTAACACACACACACATGCACGCATGCATGCACACACACACACACATGCATATGTATGTACATAATGGGCTTCTTTCAGTTTCCTATCTAATGAGAGGAAAATGCAGCCTTTTCTTACAGTAGTGAATATAATTTCAGTTTACATCTGATTTGACTTATAAATCTTCTGAATTTTTAATAATTATGAGAACCAATTTTCAACTGGACTTAAAATGTATTATGGAAAAAATGTTTCTATTTTCTAAAATGTGCAATAGTTTATAGCAGTTGTTAATGTGATTTAAGAAGAAAAAAGAAAAAAGAAATCAATATGATATCACAGCTGGAAATTTCTTCAAAGTAACAAGAAATATAAATATTTACAGAGAATGTAAGTTTAAATAAATTTGCATGCATGTAGACAAACTCATTTAACATTTAAATGTATACTTCACTAAAAATATGAGAACAAGCTTTAATTTTTTCAAATGGAGAAAAATACATATCTTTAAGATGTTGTTTGAGAACGCGAGTTTATTTGATAGTCTGTGATGTATGATAGATTTAAAACAAACAATCATGACACCATATCAGCAAAACTGTGTAAATAGATGTGTGTGAATGTGTGTGTGTATTGCATTTTTTATAAGAGAAATATGATTGGAGGATGAGATAAGGAATAATAATGCTGAAACATTGCATTAAAATTAATGATTCTGGGTTCAACCCTACTGATGTATGTATGTATAAATATCTTTCTCTCTCTCTCCACATGTATATATATATATATATATATATATATATATATACACACACATGCATACATACATACATACATACATACATACATACATACATACATACAAATATATATATTCTTTTATTCTTTTATTTGTTTCAGTCATTTGACTGTGGCTATGCTGGAGCACCTCCTAGAGGGAAAGAGTTTTAGCTGAACAAATCAACCCCAATACTTATTCTATCAGTCTCTTTTGTTGAACTCCTAGTTTATGGGAATATAAACACACCAACACCAGTTGTCAAACAGTGATGGGGGGGGGGACAAACACACACACACGACATATTTCTTTCAGTTTCCGTCTACCAAATTCACTCACAGCATATATATATGTGTATGCATATGTAGCATATACATGCATATAGCACACACACATATATATACATATACATACACATATAGCATATACATGCATATATAACACACACACATATATATATATCGGAATAAGTACATAAATGTGAAACAAGGTGGAAAGAGAGTACTCTAATACCAGAGGTAGAGTAATATGCTTTATTGAAAAGCAGCAGAAATATCACAAAAACTGTTATCCTTTCTTTTCCATTCTAACAAAACTGTCCGACGAACAGGAACATGAAACTCTGAGTAACAGTTTTTGTGATATTTTTGCTGCTTCTCAATAAAGTATACATATATATAGATAGATATACATATACATATATATATATAAAGTACACATGCATATATAACATGTATATCTATCTATCTATATATATATATATATATATAATCATCATCATCATCATCGTTTAACGTCCGTTTTCCGTGCTCGCACGGGTTGGACGGTTCGACCAGGGTCTGGGAAGCCAGGAGGCTGCACCAGGCTCCAGTCTGATCTGACAGTGTTTCTACAGCTGGATGCCCTTCCTAACGCCAACCAGTCCGTGAGTGTAGTGGGTGCTTTTTATGTGCCACCGGCACAGGTGCCAAGGGAGGCTGGCAGCAGCCATGATCAGTTGGTGCTTTTTATGTGCCACCGGCACAGAAGACAGTCTAGGCGGCTCTGGCATCAGCCACATTCAGATGGTGCTTTTTACGTGCCACCTGCACAGGTATCACAACTACTATTTCCATTTATTTCGATGTTGATGTACTTGACTCAATAGGTCTCCTCAAGCAAAGCAGGTCATGTGCCACCGGCACAGAAGCCAGTCAAGGCAGTGCAGGTATCGGCCACTTTCGGATGGTGTTTTTTACGTGCTGCTGGCACAGGTATCGTAACTACAATTTCCATTTGATATTTATTTTGATATTGATGTACTTGACTCAATAGGTCTCCTCAACCACAGCAGGTCACTCTATGATCCAAGGTAAGCACAGCAGGTCATTCTTCAATCCAAGGTACTTTGAATGGGCTGAAGCTATGCAAAACTGGTGCAGGAAGCAGCCCAGGTCTTTGCAGTCACAGCATATCTCCAGAGATCTCGGTCCTCCGTCATTGCCTCTGTGAGGCCCAACGCTCAGAGGTCATGCTTGTCTACCTCATCCCATGTCTTCCTAGGTCTACACATATATGACATATATATATAGATGATCTTACTACTCAATTTCATACTAGGTATTATATAATTGGCCTGTTACTTAATAAACTTGCTCTTTATAATATATATGCTCTGTTAACAAATATAAAAATAGAAGTGCCTATTTTGACTTACTGATTCTAAGATGACTGTATATTTTTATGTGTGTGTATGTGTGTGTGTGTGTATGTGTGTGTGTGTGTGTGTGGTGTGTGTGTGTGTATAAAACACTATATTTATATATACCATTCTATGCTAATATTGAACAGTGAGAATAGGCAGTCAACACTGCATTGGTGGGTAAATATTCTTTATTCGTGGGTACCATAGTATTTTCCTCTGTCTACATCTTTTTAGCATATTTACTTTTAGTTCAATATAGGTTGTGCTATTCTTAAACTTGGACCTTTCTAATGTGCTGTTGTAATATGGTGCTGTCGTTTTGAAAATATATTGTACTATCCTCCATATAGCATGTATTTGGGAAATTATACCTATACTTCTTGTTTGTCTTCAAGTCCAGCCTTATTAATTTCAAACATTTTTGTACTCTGAAAATATTGAACCTAAAGACCTTGCCCTCTGTTTCTGGCTTTCATTTCTCAAAATAAGCTGTTGAATGACACAAGACACAAGAGCTAAATAAATGACAGATCAATTACCTCCTTTATATGGATAATGGAAAGCTTTTGGAAGAATGTGGTCAACAACTGGGAACACTTTAAGTGATGATGTTGAAATGGAGTTTGACCATGATATATGTACTAAAGCCACATTCTTTTACCCTTTAGCATTTAAGCTGGATATATCCTACCCAAATATTCTAACCGTTTTATGTTCAAACTGGTTAGGTCTGGCCTCTCACACTTACCCTACATTGTCATTCTTAAAGTAAATAATCACATCATCAAAATCTGAAAGCTATGAGATCTATGATAAATTCAAAACAATTTGTATAAATAACCATTACATTTGCCCGGACTTGTGCCTGGGAGGGTAACTGCCTAGGTGCAATCCCATGGTCAGTCATGACCGAATGGGATCTCAACATTTGACAGAGTAATCTAAATGCTAAAGGAATAAAGGAAAACTTGAAAATGCATGACATACAGCTAGACAAGAATACAATAATCAAGAAATTAGATTCTGAAGAAAACTACAAATATTTAGGTGGTGGGGGATATCATCTGGCACCTCCATAATGCACATGAAAATACAGAAAGAATGCTGTTGTAGAATTAAGACTATCTTGAAAAGTGAACAAGATTGATACATTCAGTTCCCTTGCTATACCTGTTGTAACCTACAGATTTAATATCATAAAATGTTCCGACAATGAGATCAGGAAAATTGAAACAAAGATGTGCAGCTTCCTCACAATGCACTGCATGAATCACCTAAAGAAAATATAAGCAGACTACACATCCTATAAAAGGATGGAGGATGTGCACTGATGCTATTGCAACTGTCTCTAAAAACAATCATATACTTAGCACCTATTCAAAGAACGCCAATGACTGGATTTTTTAAGTTGTCTTCAAGCATTAAAGTGCCATGAAACGACACTTAATATCAGAAGAAGCAAAAATATATGTAAAAGAATTAAAGATCAATGAGACTGAGGCACAATTAGATGAAGCAGAAGAACCCAATGTGAAAATGAAACAAATCAAATGGAATCTCAGAACTGTGTAATAGATAGCAAAGTAAGGCATTACAAAATTTTAAATACTCTACAAGTTCAGCAGTTCTGATGTTGATACAAAATATGACACATCAGTAGCTATCTGCATCTGGACTTAAATCAGAAACAGATGGTTTCATTATAGCAGCTCAGGATCAGTGTCTATCGACTAGAAATTACCAAGCCAACACTCTTAAAAACAATGTTTATTCTACATACCACTTTTGTGGTACAATCAGAGAAACAATTGATCACCTCTGGATGTTCTATGTTAGCCTCAAATGAATATACTAATTGCCATGATAAGGTTGGTCAGTATTTGCACAGGATCATATACTGTCAGTTTGCACTCCCATATGAGAAGAACTAGTTGGAACATAGCCTGCCCCATTACCATTAGTATTCAAGCTGAATGAGCTATTCAAGCCAATAGTCCAGATATTGTGGTGAACAGTCACATTGTCAAAACATGTTTTCTCATAGATGTGTCAATCCCAGCAGACTGCAACAACCCTGTAAAAGCATTTGAAAAGTTAACTAAATGCAAGGATCTTAAAATAAAGGTGTCAAAAATGTAGTATCTAAAAACAACAATTGTTCCTGTGATCATCAGAGGCTTAGGGATAATATCAAATGGCACTCATAAAGCTATAACCAAATACTAGAAAACTTAAATGTATCAGAACTGTAAAAAAATTATTCTCATAGATACAACCCACATCCTAAGTAAAACACTGTCAACCTGAGAATTTCTGGATCTTTCAAAATCTTTCAAAATTGCAAATATTACAACAAACTTTTTACAAAATCTTAATTCTCAGTACATGGTCTCCTTTTCCTGAAATATGTTTTTGTTAATCATAAATAACATCCTCAGTAAAATGTCTGAGTCCTTGTTTCTTGAGTTCTCTGGTTGAGACTTGGAACAGCTTGTATAGAACAAAGCAACAACAAAAACATAATAAGAGTTACAAATTTCAGGGGGGGGGGCGGATAAATCAGTTACACCAACCCCAGTACATGACTGGTACTTTATTTTATTGACTCAAAAGTGAAGTTAGTGAGATTTGAACTCAGAAAGACAAAGAACCAGAAGAAATATCACATCTCATTTTGTCTGATGCTCTAACAATTCTGTTAATTCTCTACCCTAGAAAAATAGCAGCGTCCACTTATAATGTAGAATAGAAGAATGTATATTTAAGCATTCAGTTTGAAATGCAGGGATTAGCAGTTACTTGGTAGGGTAAACAGTAACACATTACTGCTGTTCGGTAAATATGTGGTTAAAATCCATGTCCTACAACTCTGTCCTATTTGTGAACGGTGCTTGTAAACCCTAATATAAAATTACTTTTTAAAGTAAATGTCAAACAATCATTTATCATTTTAAAAATCACCTGGTCGATGTTTCTCAAGTAAAATTACTTGTTGAACTGTTAATTAGCCAATTACTTGAAAAACTATTAATCACCCACCCTAAAATAGCAGCAGTTGATTGATGTTCTATCTGGGAAACATGTTACACCAGAATTGATATCATAGAAGAACTGTATTTACATATTCTTGTCTTTTTGTTCCAGAAATTAAAAAGAAATTCTGGAAGGGTTCAATGTGATGTAATTTCTCTTTTGTTAAAACTTCTAAGCAGTTTGCAGAATTCATTTCCCAGTTCATAGTGGCCAAAACAAATTAATAAGAGAAAAAAAAATGGAATAATATAAATTTTAGCTGTTTTTATATCTAAATTATAGCCACTGAATTACTTTCTGAAATTATTGTGTGCTTGAGAAAACTTTCCAAATTGAGTGATAAAGGCAAATAAGATCTACCTGCATAAAACATTTGTTATATAACATCTGTCTGCTGTGTTTTTCATGTTGTCATGCATTTTAATTATATTGCCTGTTACTGCATATTTTGCAGAAAGATGTTTCAGTGCATTGAAAAGATTAAAAACACATTTAACGAATACATTAAGTCAGCTAGGTTGAGTAGATTAAACTTATTAAATACCTATAGAAAAACTTTAAATGCCAATAAAATTATTAAAGACTTTGCCAAAGAGCTCAAAAGAACTTCTTGATATATAAATATATATTTAAGGTTTTTAAAGATAAACTTTTATGACTGAACAATTCCTAATTTTGTATATTTTCTTCTGTTCTGTCTCTTTGTACTTTCTTCATTAAATAGCCACAGAAAACTTGCCTTAGTTGTATTATTAAGAAAAAGTACTTTCAAACTAGCTACTAAACCGTGAAACATTCAAAAGTAAAATGGAGGTGATGGTGGGGAGGATCCTTATAATTTATAAACATTATGCATGGTCAATGCTCTTTAGAACCATCCCCTTGTATTTAAACAACCAGCTGTGATTCTATGATGAGTATTTTCTGGCAATAAACATACCTATAAACTCTGCCATTTGTTGGGCTTTTGCCTTTTATCCTTTCACAACAGATTTCTTGAATACTTACCATTTATCTTCCCATTCATCCACTAAAAAAATCTTAACTACATAGAGGCATTATCCTTGTTAGATTTAGTTAGTTTTATATATCACAGTGTTTGCTCTATTAATACTTCCTTCTCAGAAGCATTTCCTATCTAAAAGTGATAAGTTCACAGTGCTTACATTCTGATTTCAAGCAACAATGGCCTGCTTTTCACACCCCAGCATAAAATATTATATAAATGATCAGAAACAAAACCGGTTTTCCTTTGAACTTTAATATTCATATACTTTGATATTACTGTATTTATATATTTTATGCATCATGTTGATGCTGAGCAAATCTGATTGAATTTTATTTTTCAATTTACTTTTTCCTTACTCTTTCTTATTAAACTCTTCCTTGCTTGCAACAGTTAGAAACAGTAAACCTTGATTAAATACTTTCCCCAAAATCTTAAAACAGTTCTCACAACCCTCTTTCCATTCAACAAATGCAACTTTTAAGTTTTTCACTCACTCACCACATTTGCTGAGTAAATGAGGTAATCTCTATGTGGTTAGTTGATTTTCTAGAAATAGCAGTCAAATCTTGGAGCTACACCCATTGTTTGACAAAGTTAATTCACTGAATTTTCCTTTTCTCTTTCTCTTGTATTTGTTTCAATAATTAGACTGTGGCCATGTTGGAGTACCACTCTTCAGAATTTTAATCAAATAAATCAATCCCATTATTATTTTTTTTTTTTAAAACCTGGTATATGTTCTAGCCATCTTTTTTGCTGAACTGCTTAGTTACAAGAATGGAAACAACAATACTAGTTATCAAGTAGTAGTGGGTAGCAAACACAGACACAAAGACACATACAGATACACATTATTGCATATATACATGCATACATAAATAGATACATAAATATATACAAACAAACACGCACATACACATACATACATACATACATACATACATACATACATACATACATACATACATATATATATATACATATATATATATATATATATATATATATATATATACTTTTATTAAAGCTGAAAAAATTTTCACAAACTGTTACTCAAAGTTTCACATTACCTTTCATTTGACAGTTGTGATCCTACATATGTGTGTATGTGAGTGTGTATGTATGTGTGTGTATGTGTGTGTGTCTGTATTTGTGTGTGTGTGTGTGTGTCAGATCCACTCACAATGCTTTGGTTGGTCCAAGATTATTGTAGAAGACACTTGCCCAAGTTAACATGCTGTAGGACTGAACCCAGAACCATGTGTTTGGCCAGCAAACGTCTTACACATATATCTGAGTCTTTTTTGTTTGACCTCGAAATCTCACATTGCATATGAATTCACCAAAAACATATAATCTTTTTCCCATAACACCAGGTGCTACCTTTTTCGATTTAATTAATGTCGGCTTATCAACATGTTTCCGTGATTTTTTTGTTTATAATGGTGATATCACTACCTGTGTCCAACTGCATTTTAACACTTGTATTTCTTATTTTGACCTTCATGAATTTCCTCATTATTATATTACCAATTTCTTATGACATACTATTTTTCCTTTGTTTTGACATTTTGTCCTCTTTGTTCTACAGTGTGTCTTTGTATGTCCTATGTTTCCACAATGAAAGCACTCCCATTTCTTAAATGGACAATTTTTCCTCAGGTGTATACCTCCACATATAAAACATGGATTTATTTCCTGGTTCTCATGGCTTAGAGGAATTTTTGGGGTTTGAATAATTTACCACTCGAAACATGGGTGTTTTGTTCAACATCTTTAAACAACCCATATTTGGGGACCTTTTGAGTGAGATGGGCTACTTGACCCGAAGAAAATTCTAACTGAGCCCCACCTGCAAAGTCATGCACTGTTTATCTTGATATGAGATCACCATGTCGCATACATATAGTTGTGATGCATGTGCCTGATGTACCTTTATCAGAGGAGTAGTCATGTTAGGTATACTGGGCTTTGTATATTTTACCCCCGTGTCACTTTGATGGTATGCATTGCTCTCTCACTCAATAATAATAATAATAATAATAATAATAATAATAATAATAATAATAATAATTATTGGAACTTCACCATTCAAACTGACAGGAAGATAGATGCAAATAGGCCAGACATCATATTGAAAGACTTCAAACAAAGAACATGCCTCCTCATTGATATGACTGTCCCAATCGATATAAACGTATCTGTCAGGACCTACCAAAAACTGAGCAAATATAAAGATCTTGAATAGAAATCAGCAAAATGTGGAAGCTGAAGACTAAAACAATACCTGTTGTCATAGGTGCCCTGGGAATGATAGCAAAAGGGGCTGAATGCTACCTAACTCAGATACCAGGAAACCCAAAAATGGCAGAAGTTCAAAAGATAGTGCTCATGGGAACTGCTCATATCCTACGCAAAATACTCTCTATGTAACCTCAAGGTTTAAAACAACCATAATTTTCGGTTTAAAAAAAAAAAAAAAAAAAAAAACTTTTTTTTTTTTTTAGACATTCATTAGTACAACATCCCCACCCCCCAAATATATGGCACACTAGGCATAACAACAACATGAACTTCCAACCCTGTTGTCTCTTGAGGTCTCTGGGTGAGACTTGGAGCCAACTTGTACAAATATAAAGCAAAAGTCAAACATAGAATAATAATAATAATAATAATAATAATAATGATAATAATAATGATAATAATAATGATAATAATAATAATAATAATAATAATATAAACTATAAATAATATATAATAATATAATAATAATAATATATAATATATAATGATAAGATGTAAACATATCTGTCAAGACCTACCAAAATCTGAGCAAATATAAAGATCTTGAAATAGAAATTAGCAAAATGTGGAACCTCAAGACTAAAACAATACCTGTTGTCATAGGTGCCCTGGGAATGATAGCAAAAGGGGTTGATTGCTACCTAGCTCAGATACCAGGAAACCCCAAAATGCTAGAAATTCAAAAGATAGTACTCATGGGAACTGTTCATATCCTACGCAAAATACTTTCTATGTAATCTCAAGTTTTAAAACAAACATAATTTTCTTATGGTTTCTTAAACATTCTCTAGAACAACACTATGTACAAAACCAAATATATGGCACCCTAGGCATAACACCAACATGAACTTCCAACTTGTCTCTTGGGGTATCTGGGTGAAACTTGGAGCCAACTTGTGCAAATGTAAAGCAAAAGTCAAACATAGAATAATAATAATAATAATAATAATAATAATAATAATAATAATAATAATAATAATAATAATAATAAGGCCAACAGACTAGATATAGTTGTCAGAGATCATGAAGAAAAAAATGCTTTCTAATTGATGTACCAATACCGGCAGATGACAACGTGTCTCTAAAAGAAATGGAGAAACTCTCAAAATACAAAGGCCTTGAAAATATAGGTAACTAGAATGTGGAATCTGAAAACAGAAACAATTCCTATCATAGTAGGTGCATTAGGCATGATAAAAAAACATTCAGACAAATACATAACAAAAACACCAGGACTTACAAACACATATAACATACAGAAAATTGCACTACTAGGCACTGCACACATCCTACGCAGAACACTTTCCATACAATAACCATCAGAGCATCACAACAAATCACAGCACATACCCAAGGCACACAGAGCTGCGCTCGGTAGTGAAGTGAAAGCACGCTATAAAAATAAAACTATGGAATAATAATAATAATAATAATAATAATAATCCTTTCTACTATAAGCACTGAAATTTTTGGGGAGGGTTTCAGTCGATTAGATCGACCCCAGTATGCAACTGGTACTTAATTTATCACCTCTAAAAGGATGAAAGGCAAAGTTGACCTCGGAGGAATTTGAACTCAAAACATAAAGACAGACGAAATACTGCTAAGCATTTCAACTGGTAAGCTAACAGTAATGCTAATGATAGACTCTCCCATCAGAGATGACTCCTATCAAAGATGACTTTCATCAAAGACAACATTTCCACAACAAAAGTTCTCTGCTTTCTTAAATGGACAATTTTTCCTCAGGTGTATACCTCCACATGTAAAACATGGGTTTATTTCCTGATTTTTGTCGTGTTTTTTTAGAAAACATTTTATCTTTATTCTGACTATTTCACACTTGTTTTACTTGGAAATAATCTTTACGTTCAATTTCCTCCATAATGTGTCTTAATTTGATTATCCTTTCACATTCTTCTGACACTTGTTGTAGGGTTGCAGCCTGGTTTTGCTGAACAACCTGCACAAATGACTTGGTTACAGTGATGAAATGTATGTGCCGTACATTAGCTCACCCCCTCCATCAAATTGACTTTGCTTTAACAGGTGCATGGTGTGCCATGCATCGACTGTTCAAGTGACAGCAGAGCAATGTGAGATGAAGTGTTTTTCTTAAAAACACAATGCACGCCCTACTCTAGGAATTGAAACCATGATCTTGCAATCATTTGGCCATGCAGCTCTTTCTAATTCTTGGCACAAGGCCAATAATTTGGAGGGGAGGGGAAGCTGAAAGTTAATTACATCAATCCCAGTGTATAACTGGCACTTATTTTATTGACTCGAAAAGGATGAAAGACAAAGACGACCTTGGTGTAATTTGAACAAACACCACAAAGATATATTCTAACACTTTAACTATTCTGCCTGCTTGCCACTCTTGAAATTATGGTTCTTAATTGAAGCACAAAGTAAGCATTTTGAAGGGAGGGATTAATCAATACCATAAGCCATAGTACTCAACTAGTACTTTATTTCATCACCCTTAAAAAGATGAAAAGCAATGTTAACCTTGGAAGGATTTGAACTCAGAATATACAGACCCAGACACAATACCATAAATTGCTCATGATTCTGCAATTTCTCTGCTGATGGTTTCTGATTTGGGCCAGTAATTTGAGAGAAGGGTATCAGTTGATGCTACTGACCTCAATACTTAACTGGTACTTCAAAAATTTATCCAGGGTTGGAGAGGGGGTTTAAATAAATGCAAAGTTGCCCTTGGTTGGATTTGAACTCAGAATATAAAGAGCTGACATAAATACAGCAAAGGATTTTCTTGAATGTCCTAACAATTTTACCAGTGCACTGCTTAATAACGATAATTCTTTCTAATTTTGGCATGAGGCCTTGCAATTTTGAAGGGAGGGACAAATTGGTTACATTGACTCCAGTACTCAACTGATATTTATTTTATCAACTCTTTGAAAGGATGAAATCGACCTTGGCGAAATTTGAACTCAAAATGTGAAGAGCTGGAAGAAATGCCACTAAGTATTTTGTCTGATGTGCTTATGATACCACCAATTTGCTGCATTTATAGTAGTAGTAGTAGTAGTAGTAGTAGTAGTAATAATAATAATAATAATAATAATAATAATAAGAATAATAATAATAATCCTTTCTACTATAAGCACAATTTTTAGGGAGTGCTATTCAATTACATCAACTCCAGTTCTTGACTGATACTTGTTTCATCAACCCCAGAAAAGATGAAAGGCAAAGTTGACCCCAGTGAAATTTGAACTCAAAACAAAAAGACAGATAAAATACCACAAATAATTCTGCCAGCACACTGCTTGAATGATGATGATAATAATAACAATAATGATAATAATAATAATAATAATAATAATAATAATAATAATAATAATAATGACAATAACAATAACAATAATAATCATAATTTTTTTTGTTACTTGCTACCAAGGCCATTCCTACATACAAAAGACATTTTTTAAAGAAAACGTGTGGGGTGGGTAGGGATTAACAAAGTTATGCATAAACAAACAAGAGGAGTATCAGAGACGTTACACAATATATTAAGACATGAAAAAATGCACAAAATAGATGATTGTACAAAACACAGATATAATCTAAACAGATACAATTTACAGAAGCAAGAAAATAATAGGGCAATCTACCCATACATATGAGAAACTGCCATCTGGGCTTCCTCACAAATCTGACCATCCTCTGCTTGCATACCCATGTCATGCTGTAAGAATGTCACATCCCAAACAAGCCCATGTACAGTTGGATATCAGAAAGAGTAGGAAGAGCTCATATTCCTTTCATAAGTTTAGTAACCTATCCTTTATACTCTTTATATGCAGCTCTTTGCAAAATTCTCCATTTCTTCTCTTACATTCAGGAAACCCATCAGATTCTTGTATGTTTCCAGTACTGTAAGGCTTATGTTTAATTTTCTTATTTACTTCTAGGGTGGGGGAAGCAGACCACTTTTTGTTCTGTATACTTTCTGTTTCAGCCACTTCTTCCATTTTAAGGTCTTTTCCTGCTTTTTGTTTCCACTGTTCCCTAAAATTTTCATCTCATCATCGTTGCAAAATCAGAGGTAAAGGGAACATTGTCGTCTTGATCCTCAACTTCCAGGTTGTTGACTTCTTGCAGTTTTTTTTCATCATCTTTTCAGACTGAGGAAATGGTGATTTCTTATTTCTTTATTCCCCACAAGGGGCTAAACATAGAGAGGACAAACAAGGACAGACAAACGGATTAAGTCGATTACATCAATCCCAGTGCGCTTCTGGTACTTAATTTATCAACCCTGAAAGGATGAAAGGCAAAGTTGACCATGGTGGAATTTGAACTCAGAACGTAACAGCAGACAAAATACGGCTAAGCATTTTGCCTGGTGTGCTAATGTTTCTGCCAGCTCGCTGCCTTCTGAGGAAAAGGACTGAGGAAAAGGTGATTTCTGATGTTTTTGGAGCATCTACTACCAGAGCCCTAAGAACTACACCTTTTGTGGCCTTTACCTTTTTTTGATCCCTCTAGATAATAAACTTTCAAGTAACTTTTACTGCTATTTATGTAGTAGCTTAACTTTCATGGCCTTTCTTTTAGCACTAGCATAGCAAACAGTTCTGGAATTTGGAATTCCTCTACAGTCCCCAGGGGTTGATTGGGAACTGTATATTCTCATTGACCCCTTTCAATCACACTAGGGGCATATATTCAGGATGTGCTAGATGTGCACTACATACCCATCGAAAATGGTAAATTCATTATAAATGTTAACCTTACTCATTAATTTAATTACAAATCTTAATGGAAAACTTTTGCTATGCTCTTACTTGAAATTTGGTGGCAATGAGTGTGGCAGCACACTCAATGCAACAATCAACATACGCCACTGAGCTACGCCATATTCTTTGTTATTCCAGTGTTTACCATCTACCTATACTACACTACAGAAGTAACAATGCGCTATTAATATCATTATCAATATCCTTTATCATAACTCTTGTCTTACACTGCCACATGGAGTTTGTAATGAGCTTCTGTGCATGTGTGTGACCCACTATCTGTGCAATCACCAGTCTGCATTTCCCTTCATCTTCAGGTATGCATTTATCCATATCTTGGCCAATGGAGAAGATATGGCAAATGGACAGAAAAAAAAACAACTAGTCCCTGACGAGGTGTTACTATATACATGCCCTAAAACTAAAGCTTCTGTATAATTGCTCAAGTTGTTAAAAACAGAAATATTATCTTCTTCATATCTCATCACTATAAATAAATGGGTAAGGCACAAAAGACACATTAGATGGTATAATACTAGTTTATACCCTATCACCACCAGAAACATGATAGCTGCAACTGGAGTGCCTCAATCATAGGTCTGCTTAATTGGGGTTCAGTGGGTGATAAACACAAACAACAACAGCAACAACAAAACAAATTCAGAAAGAAGAATAATTAAAAAATTCATTTTTGAACAAATCTAAATTGATACTTTTTCATGAAGTGTATTCAATTGACATTGGTCTCTGATCTGTATACATGTTACCTTATTTCTGAAATTGGTACTTATTTATTTCTCTTGTTAATCAATAATTTATGAGTTGGTCTAAGTATTTATAAATATGTATACATACATATATATATATATATATATATATATATATATATATATATGTGTGTGTGTGTGTGTGTGTGTGTATACACACAATGATATGTATATGTGTGTGTTTGTGTGTGTGTGTATATATATATATATATATATATATATATAAATAGATAGATAAATAGATAGATAGATAGATAGATGAATATATGTATGCGTATGTATGTGTGTATATGTGTGTGTGTGTATATATAATGGTACATATATATATGTTAACATTTATTACTTAAATTAACAAGAGTCATTAGAGTTCAAATGCTGATTTTCTTCAAGTTTAAATTTTTCTTCTTTATTCAATTTTACTCGACAAAAATAATCAAGATAGAACTTTTTTTCTGTACACAAATTTTCTTCTGTTTTTTTTTTTTTCCGTTGTTGTTGCTTATTTTGTTAGTTTATAATATCTTGAATTGGATACTTGAACCTGTCTTTTTAAATTGGCCAATTGCTTACACTTAATATCAGACCAATTAAAAAATAATTCCAATATCAAATTAAAAATGTTTTAATGTTTATATTTAAGGTTGAATTACATTCGTTGTTGAAATGTTATTTTGATATATTGAGCTGAAATAAGTCATCTAAAGTTGTTTCACATTGAAAGTAGCCTAACCCTTATCATTTCTTGCGAAAAATATTTGCTTTTAAATTTATATCTTATTATACATCAGAAAGTATAACAAGATAATTTACCAATGTAAATTGACATGAAATTGAATTGTTTAATTAATTGAGCTTTTAGACTCACATGCATGGAACGTATTCACATATACATATGTACAAAGCTTACATTCATTATAAAAAGTCAAAGCATTTTAAAAATAGCAGTCCTAATTTATTCAGAAAATAATTCATTTAAATATCTTACTGCTTTAGATACTGTATCTCTTAACCTTCTATTTGATGTCCTTTTTGAAAACTCTAACTTTAGATATAATGTTAAAGATCAGGTCTTTTGTCATGGTTTGGTCACAAAATCTTCATTTCTTTTAAAGAATTGATTTATATGTTAGGCAAAGTCTCATATTGGTACACATACACTATCAAGATGGTTTTCAATCAAGATGTCATTCTCCGTTGCACTTGGAATTCAAAATAAATTACATCATGAAAAGGCACCCTCTATTTGGTTGATTGGTCAACTAAAAGTAAAATCTCTTTCAAAAAAGACTTCTACCAACTTTTAAAACAAGAAGAAGCATTCTAATAAGTAGTCCAAGACACCATTAAAAAAAGACAGGATGGTTAGACCTGGAATGCATTTAATCAAGATCTGCTTGATCAGGATTGATCTGAGGTTAAGTAAACACCTGCTACAGTACTTAAACTTCTAGACACTTCTGTGAAACATATATGTCGTCATCGTCATCATCATCATCATCATCATCATCATCACCATCACCATCACCACCACCACCACCACCACCACCACCACCATCACCACCACCACCACCATCATCATCATCATCATCATCATCATCATCATCATCATCATCGTTTAACGTCTGTTTTCCATGCTGCCATGGGTTGGGCAGTTTGACAGGGGTCTGGGAAACCAGGAGGCTGCACTAGGCTCCAGTCTGATCTGGCGGTGTTTCTACAGCTGGATGACCTTCCTAACATGAATCACTCTGTGAGTGTAGTGGGTGCTTTTTACGTGCCACCGGCACAGGGGCCAGAGGAGTCTGGCAACGTCCACAATTGGTTGGTGTTTTTTATGTGCTGCCAGCACGGATGCCAGTGAAGGTGGCACTGGCATCGACCACATTCGGATAGTGCTTTTTACGTGCCGCTGGCACAAGTATCACAAGAAACAATTTCTATTTGATTTATATTTTGATATTGATGTACTTGATACAATAGATCTCCTCATGCACCGCAGGTCACTCTACGATCCAAGGTAAGCATAGCAGGCTGTCCTGCGAGCCATGAACTCACTTCATTTATCGGGTCTTTACAGTCACAGCATATCTCCAGAGGTCTCAGTCTTTCACCATTGCCTCTGTGAGGCCCAACATTCGAAGGTCATGCTTCACCACCTCATCCCATGTCTTCCTGGGTCCCGCTCTAACCTGGATTCCTTCAACTGTTTGAGAGTGGCACTTCTTCACACATCTCTCCTCATCCATCCGTAGTACATGACCATATCAATGCAAACGTCTTTCCTGCATGCTGCATCTGATGCTTCTTTTGTCCAACATTTCTCTCAGGGTGCTTACATTCTGTTGTGTGTGCACACTGACGTTACACATCCAGCAGATCATGCTAGCTTCATATCTTTCGAGCCTATGCATGTCCTCCGCAGTCATGGCCCATGTTTCACTGCTGTGAAGCATGGCAGTTCACACACATGTGTCATACAATCTACCTTTCACTCTGAGCAAAAGACCCTTTGTCACCAGTAGGAGAAGAAGCTTTCTAAACTTTGCCCAGGCTATTCTTATTCTAGTGGTAAACTCACTGAGCATCCACCCCCACAACTAACTTGGTCACCTAGGTAGTGAAAGCTATCAACTACTTCTAGTTTCTTCCTCTGGAGTGTGATGGAATCTGTTTTCTGAGTATCTGTGGTGTCAATTGCCCCTGTGCATCTGCCTCACATGAAAGCTATCTTCTCGGTTAATTTTCCTTTAGAAAAATGAATAAAATGAATATGATACTTGTATATCATTTTCCAAGCTAACACATATCTGTTTTATAATAAAGTTAAACAGCAGATTCTGAGAAACCAAGTGATGCTCTGAGTTGGCAAATATTAATATGAATAGGTGAAACAGTGGAATAAAAAGAAAAGATATTTCTAATATTTACATGAAACCACACGTGCATGAATGTTGTATACTCATATTTATTCTGTAGATATATCAGAGATCCTATAATTATATTGAATTTGTGTATTTATATCAAATATATATATATATATATATATATATATATATATATATATATACGGGTGTGTATGATTGTGTATAGAAGAATATATTAATAAAAGGAATTCCAACCTTGTCTGATTTTCACATTTTATTTACAATCTTATAATGATATAATATAATATAATATAATAAAATAAAATAAAATAATAGAATGTTAAATGTTCATTCTGATTGAACTAGTACTTTCATGCATTAAATTCTGCAATCTTCAGATTCATGTAGTAGTGGTGACAGTCATGCTTCACAATTTTTTACTGTAGCGAGATGATTGAATCTGTGCCTTAAATAGAGCTGTGTAGACTCCAGATTGCTAGGTTTTGCAAACTGTTTCTGACCAATCAGTGTGTAGTATCACTCAATTACTCAAACTGATTGGTTGGTTGAGCTGATTGGTTTAGGCGTCACGCTTTGTTGGACATGTCAAGAGTCCTGTATCTTAACCCTGGCGGAGGCAGCAATTGTTGGGCTATTTTTAGAAATGTTGTAAATAGCCTTTGTCAGAGATTTTTATATTTCAATTGTCATCATCATCATTGTCAGCACCTTAATTATTGTTGCTAGTGATGATGGTGGCGGCAATAGAACTTTTAACCCTAAATAAGATAATTTTCCTGCTATCTAAGTATTATTATTATTGCTTATTTAGCTTGGGTTCGAATTTATCAATAAAATTCTTTTTTCCGATTTTCCTCTCGATTTCACTTGGGCTGTGTAATTTGTAGAATGGAAATATATATATTTTCTGACCACATGTTGCTAGGTGGTTACTTAAAGGTATCTGACGGACCTCTGGGTCTCTAATCTGTTGTCGGTGCACACGTGAGCATTCTGATAGTGCATTTCCCATCTGACCTACATATATTTCTTCACAATTTGGGCATTTGATGCAGTAAATTAAATTTCTGCTTTTGCAGTTCATATTCGCGTTTGTGAATATTTTCCCGGTTTTTGTGTTTATATATTGGCCGGTATGTATGAATTGGCATGTGCCACAGTGAATGTTTGGTCTTTGTTGCTAAGGTCAAATTGTGCCTTTGTTAGTAATTTTTTCAAGTTTTTAGGCTGTCTTTTACTAAGAACCATAGCTCGATTCGTGATTATGTCTTTTAATTCATTACTTTGGGCAATGATTGGTAGGTTTGCTTTGTCAATGTTGAAGATATTCTGGTGACATGGGTTGTGTGTCACTATGAATGGTATGACTTGTTCTTGTTTTCCTCTTCCTTGGGTTGTCCTAAGTTGTTGTATGGGTATTTTTATAGCCCGCTGTATGCCATTTTCTATAAGTAGAGATGGGTATTTTTGTTTGAGCAAAAATTCTCTTAGTTCTGTTAGGCGTTTGTCCCTGATATTTGCATCTTCTATAATGGCACAAATTCTTCTGGCTAGGCAGTATGAGATGTTGCGTTTTGTATGTGGTGGATGGCACGACTTAAAATTTAGGTATTGATGTGTGTCTGTGTGTTTATAGTATATATCTGTGGTGATGGTGGTGTCCTTTTTGATTACCATTATATCTAGGAATGGTAATTTGGTACTACTCATCTCCTTTGTAAATTGGAGAGATGGGTGTAGGTTGTTCAGGAGGATATTGAACTCTTCCAGAGTATTTAGAGATTCTGTCCAGATTATGAAGCAGTCGTCAAGGTATCTTCCATGCCTTTTCAATATACTTTCTAAATCCAATGCCATAGTTTTCCTCCACCTCTTGGTAGAGTTGTTGTTCTAAGTATCCCATTACAGAGTTGGTGTAAATGGGAGCAAACCTCGTTCCCATCGCCGTGCCTCTAATTTGAATGTAATTATTTCCATTGAAGAAGAATGTGTTGCTTTCTAGAATAAGTTTGACTGAGTCTAATATAAATGGTACTGTGAATCTGCTGGGAATCACTTCTCTATGTTTTTATATGTATATATATATATATACATATACACACACACACACACATATATATATATATATATATATATATATATATATATATATATACATACACACACACACACACATACATATATTTACTGCAGCGATTCAGTATATATGATTGATACTTTTTAATCCCCTCTAGAAACATGGATGGCGAAACTGAAACTTAGAATGTAAGAGACCACAATGTGGTTTGTTTAGTGTTCTGATTCTGCTAATCTTTTTCTGCTTTTACATGAATATATATTTAATAATATAAATAAAATACTTCAAGTACACATTATCAGATATACTTTACAACTTGGATGTATTAAGTCAAGACAGATTGCAGTTTTAGAATCAGAATCTATACGAGATCAGTGAATTAGGACATTCTTTCCAACCACGTTACTAAATAGCAGAAACATTGTGAAATTATTAAAAGAGTGGATCTAAAAGATATTTGGAGCATGAGAACAGGACTTATACATTTCTCAGTTGGATGAAGCATTGCTTCAATTTCTCATTTCCGTCGGGGAGAAAACTCACCAGCAAACTTGAAGAAACAGTGACCATCCACGATCATAATAAGTTCTATTGACCAGCTCAATTCCTCTGAGCAATTAAAGTTTTTATTGTTATATTCTTACAAGGAATAAAAGGAGATATAATGCAGTAATCTACCTTAAGAAACTATGCAATATGTCTCCTAAATAAGGCATTGAATCTCATATAAACCATCAAACTACTAAATATATAATTTGATAGTCCATCTGCATCTTTGATGATGAAGATTCAGTTTTTTGATCAAATGAATTACCTACTCCTGACTTAAGTCACTTAACAAGCAAGTGGCTGAGTATTCCGCAGATGAATGTATCTTTAACATAATTCTCAGACAGAATAAATGTGATGTAATGTGTGACAAGACTGTACTTTTGAATTACTGGTACAATCCACCCAGCTTAAAGGGCTTCTGTACAGCTTCCTCCAACCCAGTTTCCCTCCCAAGGTATGAGTCTACCTAAGGCCATAGAAAATGACATTTGTCCAAGATGCTATATAGTGCAATTGAACCTAGGATCTCATCATTGTGGTGCAAACCTCTTAACCCTTAGTTATACTGTGCAGCAGGATCAAAATTTCTGACTTTCATTCCAAATAAACACAATACACTGCAACAACTTGAGGATGAATGGAGATGAGATGTTCAATATTTTATTAGAAGCATGTGGGAGAGAAGCCACATTTGGACTCAGTATTGCACACCAGTTTCGAATCTTGGTACAAGGCCAGCAAGTTTGGAGAAGTGGGTAAGTCGATTACATTAACCACCATGCTCCACTTGTACTTATTTTATCGACTCTGGAAGGATGAAAGGCAAAGTCGACCTCAGATGAATTTGATCTTGGAACATAAAGATAGCTGAAATGCTGCTAAGCAAAAGCCCAGGGTGCTAATGATTCAGCCAGCTTGCCACCTTGACTTAGTATTGCATATTCTTTTCTACTCTAGGCACAAGGCTTGAAATTTGGGGGAGGTGGGGCTAGTTGATTATATCGACTCCAGTACAAAACTGGTAATTAATTAATTGATCCTGAAAGGATGAAAGGCAAAGTTGACCTCAGTAGAGTTTGAACTCAGAACATAAAGACAGACAAAATAACGCTAAGCATTTCACCCGGTGTGCTAATGTTTCTGTGATCTCGCCACCTTTTTCTACCAGCTTGCAGCCTTATTTAGTATTACATATTAATATCACAGCAGCTAACAAAGGAGTCTCTATGTGATCATACAACCTGGCAGAAGTGGCAGTCAAGAATTCTTTATTGTACAACTCCACTGTTCCTAAAAAGGGGCACCTTAGATATTATAGTCCTAGGTTCACTAGGCCTGAAAACAAACCACAAAGTGGTATGACTGGAACACCTTTAATCTTGAGTCTGTCCACTCAGGGCTAACCCAGGGTTAAACACCAACATATCAAGCAGTGTCAAAGCACACACACACACACACACACACAGCACATACACACACACACCTCAGTTCATTTATCTGTCTGTACATAAAATATGGAAAATAATCTGAACACATTCTGCTAAAATAACTTTGATAAAATAGAATTTAAAATCATTAATAACAGTATTAATTTTACTTCTTACTATAAATAATTTTCACTTAGATTGGAATATTAAACAAATAAACCTTTATTTATAAATTCATATTTTATTAACATTTATATAGAATATTTCTATCTTGATATATATAAAAGCACACAGACTAACAAATGCAAGTATATTCACACATATATGCATGTGCAGATGTACACACACATACACATATATATATATACATATATATAGATATAGATATATATATATCTATACATATGTAGGTATATATATATATATGTATATACACATATACATATATACACATATATACCTATGTATGAATATACATATGTATGCATATATGTATGTATGTGTGTGTGTGTGTGTGTGTGTGTGTGTGTGTGTGTGTGTGTGTGTGTGTGTGTGTGTGTATGTGTGTGTGTTGTACATTTTTAGACATGTATCATATACCTGTGTGTATTTTTGCACATATGTCTGTATATGGTGTCTGAAATACCATGGTTCTAGTATTTGATTACACAATCAGATTTCATTTGATGAAGAAAATTCTATATAATAAATAAGAAGTTGCATCCAAGCTACATGAAGTATTTTGTTTTTTGTAATAAAATCAAAAATACTTTTTTAAAAAATGCAATGAAATCTTTACTTCAAGGAAAAATATTTTTTTTAAAAACCCTTTTAATCTTCACAAGGTAAATAAATAAATAAATAAAATCAATATCTGGTGTTCGCAGAAGCATTTATTGTTGTTGTTGTTATTATTATTTATTACTTTTATCAGACCATACCAAAAACAAAAACAAGAATAATGATAATAATAATTTTGTGAGACAGAAATCATTAAAAAGTTGGATTATACTAAGATTGAAATTTTTCTCAAAAAACTTTTTTATACATTTCATGATTTAGTGGTACTTAATATAAGCAAAAGACATGGAGACTACCCACCTTCAAAGGTTTATGAAGGTATTTACATCTGTACTTCTGAGAAACAACCCCTCTCCTACTTCCTCTACTTTATCGTGTGTACTGAAGCATTTTCAAGGAGCACAGTTAAAAATTGTGTAGTTTTCTCCTTCAAATTAACTTGTAGACTTGACAATTATATTTCAATAAGTAATTATTAAATTGAATGATGTAAAGAATTCCTTTATAAATCTAATTTTGAAAGCCTTCAGTTTTGAAATGTAATTTTCCACTCATTATGAAGATGAGTAATTTTGATGAGTCACCATCAGTGATAGCTGGCAGTTAGCTCTAACCCCAATGACAGTCTTAACTAATGGCTGGTTTGTATAAAAGTGGGGGAAATGTCAATGATTCTGCAGCTTCTAACAAAATATTATATATCATGACAAAGAATGTATTTTGCAATTTAGCTAATACATAAAAGATTAGTATTCATAATAATCTACTAAATGTATATATACAAATAGTTATGTTATATATACTTATACATACAATTATATATGTGAGCACATGTGTGTTTGAGTGTATATGTGTATGTAATTATCTATATACATATGCATATATGTGCATATATATGTATGTATTTAGATATATACATATATCTACCTATATATTATATATAAATATATATATGTGTGTGTGTATG
The DNA here is from genome assembly GCF_006345805.1 of Octopus sinensis. Taxonomy (NCBI): domain Eukaryota; kingdom Metazoa; phylum Mollusca; class Cephalopoda; order Octopoda; family Octopodidae; genus Octopus; species Octopus sinensis. Next base: position 109,500,706 of record NC_042999.1, read on the forward strand.
TGTATATATATATATATATATATATATATATATATATCTTCTTTCCTGAGCGTCAATAATACTTTAATTGTTCCACGTCCTCGCGTTGCTGTTTTTTCTCTTTTTTTCTGTGTTTTCTTGTTTGGATTAACTATATATGTATATATATATATATATATATATATATGTACATACATATATATATGCATATATGTATATATGCATATACACAAAGTTATCCATACATATATATGTATATACATATATATACATATGTATATATATATATATATATATATATATATATAATATATATATATATATATATATATATAGATAGATAGATAGATATAGATATAGATACACATATAGATATAGATATATATATATCATATCATATGTATATAATATATATGCATGCATATATATATACATTTATATATATATATATATTTATATGATGATGATGATGATGATATATATGCACATACATATACACACAAATATATGTACATACACACATATATATATTTATATAAACACACATATACACACGCATATATATACATATATATGCATACTTATGTGTGTGTATATATATACATTTATGTTTGTGCAGGGATGGATGAATGTTGATATATCTACATACATATTTAATGCAATATGTTATCAGTCATTCACATTGCAGTAACATTCAGATGTATATAAACATATTTTAGCAGTATAATTTTTAAAAACCAACGAGAGATCAAACAATATGGATGCAATAAACTGTCTACAATGACTTACGGGGAAAAAAAAAACGAATGGTAAGTGATGATTTCAAACTTTGCAGGGGTCCACAGGATATGGTGTGAATATCCGCAGGCTAGTTTTTTGTAATAATATTGGCTGTATGGTAAGTACCTTGCTTACCAACCACATGGTTTGGGTTCAGTCCGACAGTGTGGCACCTTAGGCAAGTGTCTTCTACTATAGCCTTGGGCCGACCAAAGCCTTGTGAGTGGATTTGGTAGACGGAAACTGAAAGAAGCCTGTCGTATATATGTATATGTATATGTATGTATATGTTTGTGCGTCTGTGTTTGTCCCCCCAACATCGCTTGACAACCGATGCTGGTGTGTTGACATCCCTGTCACTTAGCGGTTTGGCAAGAGAGACCGATAGTATAAGTACTAGGCTTACAAAGAATAAGTCTTGGGGTCAATTTGCTCAACTAAAAGTGGTGCGCCTGCATAGCCGCAGTCAAATGACTGAAATAAATAAAAGAATAAAAGAAATAATGGCTAGAATTGTTTGTAACTTTGTAACTCTTCTTTTCTTTTCTTTTTTTTTTTTACTTTTAAAACTTTATATTCGCTGATCAAAGTAGACTTCACGTATGTTTTGCTGATGAAATCTAATAAGCCTGAAATATGACCATAGAGACAATCTTGTCTGCTAACAAAGATCTTCTTTTACTAATTATCCTCCTCCTCATCATCATCATTTAACATCCATTTTCCATGCTCGCATGGGTGAGATAGTTTTACTGGAACTAGTAAGCTGGAGAGCTGCACCAGGCTCCAGTCTATTTTGGCTAGATTTCCATGGCAGAACACCTTTCCTAATGTCAACCATTCCATTGAGTGTAGTGGGTGCCTTTTATATGTCACTGGCATGGATGCTTTTTACATGTCACTGGCATGGGTGCTTTTTACATGTCACTGGCATGGGTGCCTTTTACATCTCATTGGCATGGGTGCCCTTTACGTATCACTGACACAGGTGCTTTTTATTTGTCACCAGCACTGATCATGGCTACAAGTTCACTTGGCTTGACGTGTCTTCTCAAGCACAGCAAATCACCAAAGGTCTCAGTTACTTCTCATTGTCTCTGTGAGACTCAACGTCCAAAGATCATATTTCACCACCTTGTCCCATTCTTCCTGGGTCTACCTCTTCCACAGGTTCCCCCAACAGTTAAAGATTTGCACTCCTTTACACAGCTGTCCTCTTCCATATGCATCACTTGACTATACCAGTGCAGTCTTCTCTCTTGCACACCATACCTGATGCCTCTTTTACCCAATTTTCCTCTCAAGATGTTTACACTCTGTCATTGCACACCCAGCAAAGCATACAGCTTCATTTCTTTCAAGCCTGAAAATTATATTTTATGTGAAATGAATTCTTAATTTCTTGAAGTTACTTTCCGTTTTTTTTTAAAAAGTCACTACAAGAGGTAAATTCATTTTAGTCATCTGTACATTGAACTCACTGTTGCCTTTCGTTCTTTTAAATGTATTAAATTGAAGAACCAGTACAAGGTGGGGGATTGGCAGAAATTGATAGAATATTGGATGAAATATATCTTCTCACTCTTTGCATTTCAAGTTCTTGTGTGGTGGACCCAATCTGCCATACAATCTGAAATGTCACACAGTTTGACTGAACCCGCAACCATATAGTTGTGAAGCAGACTTCATTATCACACAGCCATACATGCACCTGTGTCTTATTTATTTGCTGCATAATTTTATAAACAACAGCATCATTGGTTACAAGTGACAAGGGATTGCTTGCACAACTAGGTGGAGTAAACAGCACATGGGTTGTTTTATATAAATGAAATTGCTGGTTTCTTTTTTTTTGTTCTTTGCTAATGTTTAATTCTTTTTTTGATATGCATGGGTGTAACACACATGCTTACATGCACATACAGACACACACACGCACACACAGTCAGACACACACACACACACACACACACACACATGAATGTGCACACATGGGCAATGTAATGAGGAGAGTGGTATCATCAATTATAAGAATCCCATTACACGAATGTTTCTTATCTAAATATGTTATTCATTTTTTATTTTATTTCCTAATTTGCGAAGCACAGTGTCATTGATTATCGGTTTCCAATACATCAATCATTAGTACTACACTTTTCTGATGGCAAGAATGCTAAGGGAACATCACTAATGTTTTTGTTTCTCTCCAATCTTTAAATCCTTCACTAATACACATCAGTGTAACACACACACACAATGTGAGTGTGTAAATGTTAAAAAAGGTTATTATTTTAAAACGAGTTTAAGAATAACAATGGAACATTTTCTGCTGGTGTGACTCCAGACCAGGGGTTCTCAACCATATTTTATCTATGGACCCCTTTGCTTACTATTTTATTCTGGTGGACTTCATAGCCATTCAATGTTTAAAAACTAATTTTATAGAAACTTCTTTCAAAATTCCTGTTTTGTTTTTCACATATTAACTTATGTAGATTGAGCCATGTAAAATGTTAGAGAAAGAAACCAAGTTGTTTGTTGCAACACACACCAATAAATACATCTAAAGCAAAATTTTTTCAGGGGGCCTTTAAAATACTGTAGTGACACCCAATTTACTATATTTTGCATGGACCTGCCAAAATTTATATGGACCCACAGGGGCCATGAGGACCCCAGTTGAAAACCACTGCTCTAGACTGAGAATATAGTCAATGTTATTGTGAAGATCCAGCTAACTAGGACTTCAATGATTCTTTGCCAGCAAGTGATTTTAAATAGGAAGGAAGGCTGTATCAAAAGATACAAATGTGTATAATGAGTTTTACAGTTTCTTAATAAATTACTATGAAAGGAATTTTTTTTATTTATCCATGTGTTACACAGAACAGCAAGAATCCAAACAACAATGTAGCAACTCATTCTTAATACATTCTGGCATTTATATTTGGTCACTGTTGTTATTTGCTATTGGAGAATATTTCCTTAAAAGTGATGTCAGTTCAGAGAGAATGTCAAGGCACTTGAGGTTTCAACCTCATTGTTCATCTCTTCAGTTGAAGCTACATCAGACTGATGAATCTCACAATAGCACGAGTTCATTTCAGATGTTCATATTTGCTAGGATTCTCACTGTTGTGCATGCACCCCATGAACTACTATCTGTTTGGGAGACATCTGCACACATCACCAAATATTTTGTTTGCTCTTCTGTGATTCATTGGTCAGCTGCAACTGAAGAAACATGCACTAAAATCAAAACATTATGGTGTCTCAGAGTCCCTTTAGATTAAGCAAATCATGTGTCATAAAACACACACACTGTTTTAAGAGAGAAGATGTTCTCTAATAGCATATGACAACATTGATATTCATGTTTGAATGTGCCAGAATGTATTTAAATGGAAAAGAAATGTTATAATTTCTTTATTTAAAGAATTGGTTAACATGTGCTATGACCTTTAACCATTTATTCATATATATATATGTATGTATGTATGTATGTATGTATGTATGTATGTATGTATGTATGTATGTAATCAGCTAAGCCATGCTCCTTCAAATATATATTTATATATGAGGGTGCATGGCTTAATAGTTAAGCTATTTGGCTCACAATCAAAAAGATTTTAGTTCAATTTCCTGTGGAATTGAGCAAAACACTTTATTCTGTTACTCCAGTCCACTCAGCTAGCAAAAATGAGCTGTTCAATGGGCCAGTCTTGTCACATTAGGCATGTCCTACTGAATCTCTCTCAGAACTACATTTAGGGTATGCATGTCTGTGGAGCGCTCAGCCACTTGCACATTAATTTCACAATCAGGCTGATCCATTGATCAAATAAACTGGATCACTTATTTTCATAGCTAATGGAGAGGTGGGTTTACAAAAATAGAGGTGTGTAATTTTAAGAACAGGAAATCTTCATAATCTTTTATACACTGTTGTATTAGCAAATCCTCAGACATTTAAATATCATGCAAATAAGATTGCATGTAAAAAAGTAAAGCTCCTCCAAAAAATAAACATATTACAATATCTTCAGAAACTTAAATCCCAATATTGGTTTCAGAATTAATATATTTGGTCAGGGTTAAATATGTTAGAGATCCTAAGTCAGAATACCAAATGCAATTTTGCTTGTGAAAAACATTTACTAAATTCAGAAGATTTCATAACTTTATATCTCTTGTCTATAGGTTCTTAAAATTCACAGGAGTTCTGAAGATGTTCTATGAAAAGTTCAGGTGAAACCAAAACGTAATTATAAGAACTAAAATCCTTGTGATTTACTTGCTCTTGTGTAAAAGATCCAATGTCCATGATTGCAAATAAATGATGCTTATTTTGATCATAATTTAATCTTAGGTGAGAAAGTCCTGGAATTATACATATACTAATTTTTTAATGCACCACTTCAGAAATACCAAATAGAAATTATATTCAGTATACTGTTCTAGAATGCCTAACATACAAGAAACGTAATTGACTGTACAACCTTTTATGATGAAATGGGAAATAGTCAACTCTAGAGACTAAAGTTTTCAAAATCAAGTTTTAATTACAGACCTTTCAATAAAGTAAATGATAATGCAAATTAATTTTAAAACTAATTTCCAAAAAAGAAAAAAATATCACTATTCAAAAAAAAATTTTGTGAAAAATGATAAAATTCACTGTTCTTTAGAATGGTTAATTCGCTAATTTGACATATAGTCTAAGAATCAAATCCATGTAAAATAATCACATTAATATTCTCATAACAGCAAACTGTCTATGAAAAAATAACATTAAGTGGGACAAAACTTTCTGAAAAGTTTGTTTAGAATTAACTTTAGATTTCTATGTAATATTTGTTACATGGGAAAATCATTATCACTCATTTATTCTTCAACCAGATAACAGAATTGAGAAGCTGGTTTGAAAATGAGATTCTCCTTTTATGTCTAACTTCTGGTATCAGTGATAAATTGTCCCTTGGTAGTATGATGTAGCAAGCTATTGTAAGAAGATTATTGAAAGAGAAAAAAAAATTCAGTCCACATATATAGGTTCTAAAAAAAGGAAAGATGATAAGAAGACAGTGTAGATGATTTATTACATGTGTTAACAAGCAGCCTGAAGACTCCACACTACAGACAATAATATAATCCTACCACTGTGAAACACCACGTTTTCATCATTGTTAGTAATACAGATTTTCAAAGATGTGGAGGAGTTGAAGAAAATAGTCTGATTAAATTTTAACCTTGAGACAAACAATATGGCTTTTGCATCCCAACTAAGCAATATTCTTCCAAGACCTGAGGAAATTATTTGCTTTTAAATTTAGTTTTTTTCAGTTAATATGTCAGTTACTAATTTAAAAAAAAAAGCAAATATATATATATATACAATGATGATGATGATGATGATAATGATGATGATATATATATATATAAGTAGTTGAATGAATTATCTTGATATGAATAATTCGGTTAACCGATACCTGGGTAGCAAATTCACATCAGAGAAGACACGTTTGAAGTTACGTGCTTTCGTGTGGAAATTTGTATGCTTTTTTTTTTAAATATAAATATATGAAAGAATTTTGTTAATTCGTCGTTCAACTCCATTCTTTCATATATTTATATATATATGTATATATATATATAAATACAGGATGACCTAAAAGTCACATAGGGGTCTAAAATTTTCATTAATTTTTTCAATTACATTTTTTTTATTTGTAATTTACAAAATGTGACTCTTCACTCCTAATGTACATATATTTCCTCTGTGTGTGTATATATATATATATATATATATATATATATATATCATGGCATTCTGTGGCACTCTGACAACGAGAGTTTCAGTTGATCTGATCAACGGAACAGTCTGCTCGTGAAATTAATATGCAAGTGGCTGAGACACATGTACTTTTAACGTAGTTCTTGGGGAGATTCAGTGTGACACAGAGTGTGACAAAGCTGGCCCTTTGAAATACAGGTACAACAGAAACAGGAAGAAAGATTGAGAGAAAGTTGTGGTGAAAGAGTACAGCAGGGTTTGTTACCACCCCCTGCTGGAGCCTCGTGGAGCTTCAGGTGATTTCACTCAATACACACTCACAATACCCAGTCTGGGAATTGAAACCACAATCCTACGACTGGACGTCCACTGCCCTAACTACTGGCCCATTGCGCCTCCACACACACATACTGTATGTGGTGTTAAGTTATCGTAAATTTAAAACAGCATAAATGAATTATTAACACCTTATTGACTTTTAGGTTGAAAAAACGATGATGATTAAAAATCGATTTTTTTAAAATTCCAAGTGCATAAGTGACCACATAGGCATTAGCCCCACTCATGTGTCAAGTTTCATCAAGGTCTGTAGGATAGTATTAGAGGAATTAAAGTAACAAATTCACAAACACACAAACTTGTCATTTATTATTATTGCAGGAGTGGCTGTGTGGTAAGTAGCTTGCTAACCAACCACATGGTTCCGGATTCAGTCCCACTGCGTGGCATCTTGGGCAAGTGTCTTCTGCTATAGCCCCGGACGACCAATGCCTTGTGAGTGGATTTGGTAGACGGAAACTGAAAGAAGCCTGTCGTATATATGTATATATATATATGTATGTGTGTGTATGTGTTTGTGTGTCTGTGTTTGTCCCCCTAGCATTGCTTGACAACCGATGCTGGTGTGTTTATGTCTCCGTTACTTAGCGGTTCGGCAAAAGAGACCAATAGAATAAGTACTGGGCTTACAAAAAGAATAAGTCCCGGGGTAGAGTTGCCCGATTAAAGGTGGTGCTCCAGCATGGCCGCAGTCAAATGACTGAAACAAATAAAAGACACAGATCCCTCGCAGTCAACTATTGCCCAATCTCACTCACCTCCCACTTCATTAAAGTGTTTGAAAGAGTGTTAAGATCAAGGATAGCTGACTTCCTGGAGACCCACAAACTCCTAAATTCAAATCAGCATGGCTTTCGCTGTGGCAGGGACTGTCTAACACAGCTCTTACACTACATTGAAGATGTACTCAAAGCCTTGGGAACAGGTTCGAACTCTGATGTCATATATCTTGACTTCAGTAAAGCGTTCGACAGGGTAGACCATAACATCCTACTCTCAAAATTGGCAAATGTTGGAATCCGTGGAAAAGTTCTACACTGGATTAAGTATTTCCTGGCGAATAGAACACAACATGTTGTAGTTGATGGAGTCCACTCAAACCCAGCAAAAGTCACCAGCGGTGTTCCCCAGGGAACTGTTTTGGGTCCGCTACTCTTCATAATTTATGTAAACGACCTTTCCAGTGTCGTACATTACTGCAAAGTGAAAATATTCGCTGATGACACTAAGCTCCAGCAAATCGTCAATGAAGAAGCAGACCGAACTCAACTCCAGTCTGATCTATATGCTGTGAGTCAATGGGCAGACAGAAACAAAATGCAACTGAATGAGGGAAAATTTGAGCTGATGCATTTTGGAAGAAATTCCTCACTAAAACAACCATACTCTCTTCCTTCAGGGGAACCGCTCACAGCCTCTAACAATATCAGAGACCTGGGTGTAATTGTTGATGACGATCTCAGTTGGAGTGCACACATCAACAAGAAGGTCGATATAGCTCGTAGGATGAGTTCCTGGATCTTAAGAACTTTCCGGTCCAGGGAACAAGGTGTCATCATACCACTTTTTTCCTCCTTTGTACGGCCACACCTTGAATACTGCTGCCCACTGTGGTCTCCTCACACAAGACAAAACATCTCCAGAATTGAGTCACCCCAGAGGGCTCTCACTAAACAAATTGAAGGCATGGCTGCTCTCGATTATTGGGATCGCCTTAAGGCCTTGAAACTTTACTCCCTCCAGCGTCGCCATGAGCAGTACATCATTTGTACGATGTGGAAAATATACCGCCAACTTTGCCCAAACGACCTAAACATTAGCTTCAAGGTTCATCCAAGACTTGGACCACGGGCTATACGTCCCCTGCCCAATTCAAGATCACAACATACATGTACACTGCAACATAATTTCTTTTCCTCAACAGGCCCTGCTCTATTTAACATTGTCCCGAGGGAGATCAAAGAGGAAAAGGATCCCATCAACTTTAAACAGAGTCTGGATAGATTGCTTCAAAGAATACCAGATAAGCCACCCATAATTGGATACAACTCACTCAACAAGAACTCACTACTTGAACAAAACTGGATACAACTCACCCAACAAGAACTCACTACTTGAACAAAACTTGACTTAAACAGGATTCGAATAATCCTATCAGGTGGTGCTATTAAGTTAGACATGGCCTGGACCAATCTTTGGTCGAAACATATCTAAGTTTATCTAAGTCTAAGTAAAAGAGTATATATATATATATATATATATATATATATATTATATATATATATATAGATAGATAGATAGATATAGATAGATAGATAGATAGATAGATAGATAGATAGATAAATAGATGCATATATATATATATATATGCATGCATAAATACATACATACTTATATACATACTTGCATGCATGCATACATACATACATACATACATACATACATACATACATACTACATACATACATACATACATCATATTTTATCTTTTACTAGTCATTCACTAGTCTGTAGCCAAGCTGGGGCACAGCCTTGAACACGTTTTAGTTGAATGAATCAACCCTAAAACTAATTCCTTTTAAGCCTGGTACTTATTTCATTAGTCTTTTTCCCCAAACTGCTAAGTTATGGAGACATACACACACCAACATTGGTTGTTAAGTAACTGTGGGGGACAAACACAGAAACAAACACACACACACACATGCACACATGTATATACATACAATGGAATTCTTTCAGCTTTCGTCTACCAAATCCACTCACAAGACTTTAGCAGCTCAAGGCTATAGTAGAAAATAGTTGTTTAAGCTGCCATGTAGTTGGACTGAACCTAGAACCATGTGGTTGAGAAGTAACCTTTTTAACTCACAGTCACATCTATATTCTGTAGACTACAATCTAGAACTTTCATTTCCATCTACTGGATTCCTTTTAATAAATCCAATGAATTCAGCATTAAGAAAAAATTCGAATTAAATCATTTAATAATCATAAACACAAAATTCTGAATATTTTCTGTTTAGGGAAGACTAATGCTGTAAATCCCTTTTCTTTTTAAGGCTTTTTCCTACATAGAACACTTAAAGTTGCTGTTTTACTGATTTAATTGCAATTGTTAAGAATTATTTTTGAACATGTATCTATGAGGTGGGGTGGCTGAAAATTTCCTGGATTTAAGGGTATTGTGAAAGGTCTGGTTGAAGACCCAACCTTCTGTGTTCTTTTTCAGGGCTTAGAAAAATTAAAGGACTACTGCAATAAGTGCGTGAATCTGAGATGGGAATATATTGAATGAAATCATAATTAACTGATCATCGTGTATTTTCTTTTACCCAAAGCCAGGAACTTTTCGACATCTCCTCATACTTGCTTGCCTGTCTTCTTATCTGTCATTCTATCTATTATACAATATACACTTGCACTTCCTTACATATTTTTAGAGATCTTTCTTTCTTGCCATCAATGATAGACTATAAATGGCATTTCCACATAGAACCATAAAAAGGTGATATTTATGCTAAAACAAGATTCTCTGTTTTACAGTATCCATTGATATTGAGATTAACTGGATAAAAACTTTGTGCATTTACCTATATTTTCAAAATGCTAATTAATAATACCTTGAAAAAACTAGTGAAAACTGACTACTATCCATAGAAACAAATGTGTTGTACTCTTTGACCTTTCTAAGATAACAAATGATGGTGACAATACTCTGGAGTATATCATCTTAAATACAATCAAACATCAAAGTCTCTAAGTCTTCTATGAATATCATCAAAATTTTCTTTAAGCCACATAGTAACACTTTAAATAAGAAAAGATATATTATATAGTACTATATATGATCAAAGGCATTCCATTTGTAACCATTCTGCCTTTGTGTGTGAGTTGAGGGAGATTTGGCTGCTATTAAAGAACTGCATCAAGGTTTTCTTAGATACATAATAAGGCAAGATGGTCACAACAAGGATGTCATTGATCAGTTGTCTTATTGATCTGGATGCTATGCTCGGCAACCATGTGGCTCATAAGCCACATGATTATCATGCCTATAACTACTATTTCTTTTATGCTATTTTACTTCTTCAGCCTTTGTGTGTTTTGACCTTTTCTCTAACTTATCCTATATTCTCAATGCCTTACAGAAAATCTATTCATACACCTAAACAATTAGTCTCGGGGAAAAAAAGATCAATAATGACATAGCTCTGATTTATTAAATCTGAAATTAAAGGAGGAAATAATAAAAGTGACAAATGATTTTACAAAGCTGACAATCATCTTTGAAAATAGGAAAAAAGTTAATTTGGAGAATATTGAACTGTATATTATAATGAGGACTGGAAATACTTCTGTAGAAATTGATTTAACTCTTAAAGAAATATCTTTGCTATTGTCATATTTATCTGGTTCTACTTCACTCCATCAAAACTATCTGTTGCTGATGATGATGATGATGGGCGAGAAAAGCATTCATCCTCTATCACTAGTGACTACCGATTGAAAATAGTGTCCAGTATACTAGGGTTGTTACTGATTCCTAAGAATAGAGTTTGACAGAAAGGAGTGTTTGATAGAAATATTCAGGTGGAAAAATTAACAGAGTTGTTTGAGCAATGGATAGAACGTCTCATGGTATTTGTTTCAACACACTGACTTGAAACAAATGTATTCTGGGTTCAAAGCCTTCTTAGGTAAACTTTGCCTTTAATTTATTCAGGGTCAATAAAAATGTACAAATGTAGTGTGGTGGATTCTTTGTGATCGTTGCCAGTGTCACCTGACTGGCTCCTGTGCCAGTGGCACATAAAAAGCACCATTCGAGCATGGTCACTGCCAGTGTCACCCCACTAGCTTCCATGCCAGTAGCATGTAAAAAGCACCATTTGAGCATGACCAATGCCAGTACCACCTGACTGGCCCTCATGCCAGTAGCATGTTAAAGCACTCACTACACTCTCGGAGTGGTTTGTGTTAGGAAGGGCACCCAGCTGTAGAAAGTTTGCCAGATGAGATTGGAGCCTGGTGCAGCCTTCTGGCTCACCAGCTCTCAGTCAAACCGTACAACCAAGCCAGCATGGAAAGTGGACGTTAAACAATGATGATGATGATGATGATGATAATGATAAGACTGTCAGACTGAATCCCTTGGTAATAGTCCCAATTCCTTGTCTCATGCAACTTAACACTTTGTTGCAAGCAGTTGGGTCAGTTCGTTAGGTCAAGGATATCTTCCTCCTTCCCACCAGGTTTTGACTATAAGATAAAAAAAGAAGTATTAAAATTAGTAGTCTCAAAGTTAGTTAGTATGTAGGGATAATTGATGAATGCTTTTGAAGCATAGTTTTCTCATTAATATTGTCAATGTATTATTAAGTTTGTCATTGCCTTAACTTCTATCATCTGAAACCTATCTGAAGTCATCTGAAGCCAATATCAAAAAAATAGTATTATATTTCATTAAACAGATTTATAGTTAGTTCTTTCCATGCCATGAGATATATAAGGCCACAAATCAGCTCTGTTTTATGCCAATATTCTGGCCTCATTCCAGCTTCTCCTTTCCTTGCCAATGGTCCTTCACCATGTTTTCTTAGGGTGCCCTGCTGCTCTTTTCTCCTCTGGCTGCCACTTTAGCACCACCATACAATTGCCTTCTCGATCTTGTCTGAGAACATGTCTGATCCAGTTCCAGCATTTGCATCTTATTTCATCACTGATCCTGTTGATGCCCATTATTGTCTCAATTCCACCATTTTAGATTTTTTGCAGCCACTTGATCTCAAGTATTCTCCTTAAGTATGTAAGTTGAAAGATGTCCATAACATCTTTCTTCCATTTTTGTCACTTTCCAGTTTATACTATTCTAATAATTCTTTCTACTGCAGGTACAAGTCCTGAAATATTTGAGAATGGAACTAGTTGATTACATTGACTCTAGTGCTTGATTGATACTTATTCTATCATCACTGAAAGGATGGATGAAAGACAAAAATCAATCTTGGTGGAATTTGAACTCAGAACATAAACATAACAGAAATGCCTCTATGCATTTTGTCCATTCTGCAAGTGATTGTACTTGTTAACTGCCTTGTTGTCATTTCCCAATAATAATAATGTTTAGTTACATAAGCATCTCAGGCCCTCTCTTCAATCATACTCTTGTACTTTTCATTCACCTCTTCTGGTCCTTCTTGCTCTTAGTCTCTTTTCTCTTCTCCTCAGTCACATTATTGAATGTACATGTCTTAGAACAGTGAGTACTCTTTTCACTTACATTGCACAAAGCAACACCTTCAGTATTGGTGCCACTGAGAAAGGTTACCCATCTCTCTACAAGTGTGCACTTCAAGATAGTTGACTAGTAAGCAGGTAAAAGGTAGAGTTGAGCAGCCCCTTTAGTTGTGTTTTGCTGAGGATTTAATGACCTCTCAAGTGTTGGTGCCATGAAAAATGCCCCCACTGTGCACTGTGAATTGAGTAGTAAATGGACAGAAAAAGTTTGGTGTTGAGTAGAGCTTTTAGTTTTATCTTGTCAAGAGTATGACAACCCAGTATAATCTGTAAAGTGACACATAGAAAGGGCATCCAGCTGTAGAAACCAAGCCAAAATGATATGTACAAACAGCTGACTATAAGAGCAGTGGCTACCAATAAAAACTGATTTGAGCGATGATGCTCCATCCAATCCATGTCATCATGGAAAGTGAATATGAAGTGATGATGATTATCACCATCATACTTTTACCTAATCAAGTTTTTCTTCCAGGTTTCTGGTAGTTTTTTGAGAAGGTTGATTGCCCATATAGGTGTTTGTCTTCTCTTGATTCTCCTTGCAACTGCAACTGGTGATACAATGAGTGATCATTCAGGAACAACAGTTTTCTGATACTACTCGTTCTTCAGAGTTCTTCAGAGTTCTTCAGAGCAGAAAGCCTTCCAGTGGCTTTTGGTAGCACAAGTGAGGCAACAAGATTTTCTGTCCAGTATCCTGAGTAATATAGCTTTCAGCTAAACACCAACAATGGACTATAGCTTCAGGATGGCCTTGTGGTTTTGAGGGGGCATAAAAACTTTCAAGTTTAAGCTAACCTCACCTGTTTTCGTATCATTCCTTACTATTTCTGCACTTAATGCCCATCCAAACCACGTTACAATGATAAATCAGAGGTTAATATCACTTGCTTTATACCTGACTGTTATGCTGCCTCATCTACTAGGGCACAAGCTGATGGGTGATTAGCCCTCAAATTCTGATTGTTTACAGAAGCCTTGTCTTTGCTCTAAATATCAGGTAGATGTTACCATATGCTTTTCTTTCTTGATATATATGATACTGGCCCAGACATCCACTAGTGTTTTCTTTAATCCTTTTGATATTATTGAAAAAGTAGCCTTTCTTTTGTGAGACACAGGTATAACAATTTCCTCCTTGCCAATTTTTATGTATTCTTCATGCAAGAAGATTATAATTTTACAATGCACGGCTTCTGCTACTCCACTTTGGCAAATTCAGTCTTCATATCAAGCACTTCAGTACTGGAGGCAGCTTGAGCAAAACTAACTCCATGTATTGCTGATGACATTTCTTTGTGTGTGTATGTGTATATGTGTGTGTATGTGTATGTGTGTGTACTTATGCACATGCGTGCACATGTGTGTGTGTGCACACTAGTGTTGTTCTTGATTGTGTCATCATTTAAAAAGTTATGAGAATGTCCAAATAACATATTTCTCATTTCTGAAAACACAAATTTTTCCATATTTACAACAGGAGACAATTTTAGCAGATCAGGCTTGTTATTATTCTGCTTCACAATAGCAGAACGAACATTTTCAATTTTTGCTTGGGGAGGCATTGTCTCTGATGTTCAACATTATTACATATGAAGTCAAATAAAATGTTCAAAAGCAACTTCTTTGTTTTTGTTTTTTAGCAAATGTCAATGAACTAAAATAAGCTTGCCTTGTAAAACTTTTACCGTGACATAAAACAATAAATAATCCAAATTCAATACAAAAAATTCTTGGAAACACTCATAATCAACAGCAAGAATTAGAAGAAGTATATCTCTTCAGCAGGACAACAAGAATAAAAATAATGAAAATGATAACAATCCTTTCTAAATAGACACAAGGTCTGAAGTTTGGAGGAGGGGGATAGTTGATTACATCGACCCCAGTGCACAACTGGTATTTATTTCATTGACCCTGAAAGGATGACAAGCAAAGTAGACCTCAATGGAATTTGAACTTAGAACATGAGGACAGATGAAATACCTATTTCTTTACTACCCACAAGGGGCTAAACACAGAGAGGACAAACAAGGACAGACAGACGGATTAAGTCAATTATATCAACCCCAGTGCATAACTGGTACTTATTTAATCAACCCCAAAAGGATGAAAGGCAAAGTCGACCTTGGTGGAATTTGAACTCAGAACATAGCAGCAGATGAAATACCGCTAAGCATTTTGCCTGGCATGCTAATGATTTTGCCAGCTCATTGCATTAATAATAATGATAATAATAACAATAATTAGTTGCAGGTATGTAGTTTGCCACCAGTAACGATGATATTTATTATTATAACTGTAATTATTATTTTTAAACATGTAAAAATATAGACATATAGGCACAGGAGTGGCTGTGTGGTAAGTAGCTTGCTTACCAACCATATGGTTCCCATTGCATGGTACCTTGGGCAAGTGTCTTCTACTATAGCCTTGGGCTGACCAAAGCCGTGTTAGTGGATTTTGTAGACAGAAACTGAAAGAAGCCTGTCATATATATATATTATATATATGTGTATATGTTTGTCCCCCCACCATCACTTGACAACTGCTGTTGGTGTGTTTACATCCCTGTAACCTAGCAGTCTGGCAAAAGAGACCAATAGAATAAGTACTAGGCTTACAAAGAATAAGTCCTGGGGTCGATTTGTTTGACTAAAGGTGGTGCTCCAGCATGGCTGCAGTCAAATGACTGAAATAAATAAAAAAAAGTATATTTTTAATGAATAACTTGTTTTCAGTTTTATGGCTTAAATATACTTCTGGTATCAACTTTGCCAGCATTAACAGGTTGATGAAGTTTTTTATGTTAATGATAATACTGTGTAACATGTCAGTATGTGCATCTCTGGTCATGTGCAGGAATAGTGGAGGAGCATCATAGCCATGTGTTGAGAAGGATTCCTTGGGGTTTATATAAATGTAACAAAAACAAAGTCTGAGGGAAATATTAGCTAATTTTCATACTTGCTAAGGGTAAAGAAATAGGAAATGATAGTTGCTACCTAAGGACAAAGATCGTGTCACACAGTGTTATGTAAATGAACAGATTAAATACATACTCCTAAATACATTTCAACACTTCAAAAAAAAATATCAATTATTCCAGAAGTATTTCTCGTAAAACAGTTTTTTGAAACATTAAGCAGTGTCTATTTCTACCTCTTTTTAAGTTAAATGTACACACAAATCACTGACACAGACAGGGCCAGCTCAGGATACGGGCAACCAGGGTTGTCATGTGCTAGTGGGTGCCAAGGAGGATTGTGACAAAGACAGAGAAATTTCCATGACCATCAGCTTGTACATATCAAAGTTCAGCTTGCCTGGGGTGCCAGCAAACCTAGGGCCAGCCCTGGACACAGAGAAGTGACAGAACCAACTCTAATCTGTAAGTACCTTTAGCAGACTTCCCTTTGCTCTAAGCATTCAGAGCAGGTATCTGGTCTCAAAATAATTCAACATCCTATTAGCTGAGTGTAGTGGCCCTGATTGTTTGAAAGTGCAGGTTAATTTGGTTTTCCAGTAGAGGTCTGCTTTTAGTACAATATGGGTCCAGTACCAACATTAATTCTGACAAGCTTACTTATGGCCATTGATTCCCAACTTTGTCATTTACATGAGTTGATATAGTAAACCCTGTGTTATTTCTTCATTCCTTCACCACTCATTGGTACTTCTTCCTTTAATTCAATATTAAAAAAATGCTTTTCTTTCTTTCTTTAAAATGAAAAACAAAACCATTTCTGAACCTGTTTTAAAGTGTAACATTGTAACATCTTTAGAAAAGTTTGCTTTTATTGTTTCCAGGTAAGCACAAAACTTAAGAATTTTAAAGAATTTTAGAGGACAATTAATGGATGTTCTTTTTATATCTTTATTTGTGACTTTCTGAAGGGCATTAGCAATGTAAGTAAATGCAGGTCCTAAATGTACATTGAAACAATTAACTGGATGTAACTTACTGAAAAATTTATTATTATTTCATGGTACTTGCCAACGGGCGTCTTTTAGTAATGACAAAAGCAATATTTACATTACTTTTAAAAACTTTAATTATGGTTTTTAGGAAGAATAATTAATGTCTCAAATATTTAAAGATGTTTAATTTCATTTTCATTACTGTCTCTAATTACATTCCTTATTTTTAGATAACAATGAATTCAATGTTGTAAAATGAATGTGCAAATCTATATAGTATAATGTTTGCTTTTCAGTTACATGGTTCTTGGTTCATTCTCACTTTGCAGTACCTTGGGCTACTGTTTTCTTAAATAATCCCAGGGTGATCCAAGCCTTGTGACTGACACTGGGTAATGGAACATATGTGGAACTTTGTTGGATAGACTTTATCTACTTAGGTGGTAGCCCTAATCTATCACTAGTTTGACATCACTTCATGGATCTTGGACACTTTTAGTGGAGTCAGGCTGGAATTTATTAAAGGCACTTACTTTCATTCATAGCCCAACTTAGTATGTTTTCATTTACTCTGTCTATAAAAAGAATTTCTTTTCTAAGACAGCTACTGCAGTGAAGATTTTTCCATATTTGAGTGTACATGAATCTGTTAAATATAATGTATACAGATTTATTTTAAATATAAACAAAATTCAAATTAAAACAAATAAGGGCACAGATGAAGGCTACCCCTTAAGCTGGATCAGAGCATTTTAAAACTATATCCTGTGTTGGATGATGTGAAAAATATAACATGTTTATTTCATGCAATGATAGACTATAAGTATGGGTGAGTGGGTTTCACCAAGGTGTCTATCATCTGAAGGTCTTTTCAATTCTGGTCCTATTTCCTCCTCCTCTATCAGTACATCATCTCTTCAGGTCTTTCATTAGATTTATCAGTATCTCAGTGTTTTGAAAAATACCTCTTTATATGTCATACTTGTCATCGTGTCTTTTCCTCTTTCTGCCATCTGCGACATTTAGCTTATAAGTTTTGGATAACTCTATAGTCACCTGAATATGAAGGCCATGCAGCTCCCATCAAAACTCATGCTGTGGGTCACTTCTGCACTCAATATTCTCTTTGTCGTGCTGTAAGCTAAGAGTCAGCACTAGTAACTCTAGACATGTTCCCTTTATTCCATTTTCTTGATACATTGCAGCATCAGCCTGTGGAGAAACATGAAGTACACCAGCTCTACTTGTCTCTTTGCTTAATCTTTGATCTTAAAAGTCTTCTTGTTGAAGGAGCATACAGCCTATATCACATCGGCTAAGACACTGTCCAGATTCTCTTTAGCAGATATATGGAGACCCTCCATTTTTTTAAAACAGAGCTATATTACTATTTGCCTGCTTTGAGTAAATTCCACAGGTAAGGAGATTGTTTCATCTGTAACTGATCTCTTCCAATCTTTTCTTTTACTGGAACTGATCCACCTTCAATAACACTTTTTAGCTTACAACATTAGTATGAGATAAGGTACCGCCATTTTTAGTGCTTTTGTTATTGCCAATTAAATTTGCATTACAGAAGCATGACTTTATTTAACTGCTAATTTTACAGTATTCTTTTTTTGTCAAAGCTGTTCTTGCGTCTGAAAGAATTTTGGGGGAAGAATTCACAGCTACAAACACTGTGGCTACCATCTCCTCATGTTACTATATAGATGGTCATAAAGAACCATAGCAGACAAAGCAAAATGGATGTTTGCAAACAGATATATACACAATGAAATATTTAAGAATCATCATCAACATGTTTTGGCTTGGTTTCTATGGCTGGATGCCCTTCTTAATGCCAACTACTTTACAAAGTGTACTGGGTGCTTTGCTTCTTTTCACTGCAGAAAATGGGGTAGATGTTTAAATATTTTGAAGGCCTTTGTTGTTGACAAAATAGCACAAATACTGTTTTTTTACCATCAAGTAATCCTGTAAGAAATCACCTTTTCATCACAGAACTTCAGAAAATGCATGCATTCATGGCAAACAACCACAAGAATAACAACATCTGCATCAGCAATAATAATAATACTAATAATAATCAGTCATGATTAGATGTTTTCAAAACATTTAGATCAAATAGATTTACTTGAATGTATGAAAACTAAAACTAATTCATGCTCTTGCAAATTTGTGACAGCAATTATGATGTTTTCTTTGACACTTTAATGTTTTCCAGCTGTCAATTAGCTCATCTTTTATATATCTGTTCAATGTAGGAGAAAGAAAAGCAAAGAGCAAGCAATAGAAAGAAATGACTATGCAGTATTAGACAAATATATTGCTAAGGGTTTGACCAATTATTGAATTTGTGTTCATGAGACATTTCAAAATCCATCCAGGTCAACAAATGATATTGTATTATATCATGCATTTAGTTGAAGACATTCACAATAAACAAAAAGAAAAGAAAAAATTTAATAGTACGAAAAGACAAAAAAAAATGGAAAGGATAAAAAAAAATATATATAATTTGATTAGCTTCAGTGATTTGTTTTACCAGTTTCTATCTCATGATAATTGGCTGGGATGAAACTGGTTGAGTATGCTAGAAATTATGTGTGTAAGCATATGTATACTTATATATCTATACATACACTAACACACGCACAAATATATCTACATCTATATTTATCTATCTGTCTATCCTACGTATCTCTGCCTATCTGTCTATCTATCTATCTATCTATCTATCTATCTATCTATCTATCTATCTATCTATCTATCTATCTATCTATCTACCTATCTATCTATCTATCTATTTATCTATTTGTCTGCCTATTGCTATCACACACATTAAATGTATTTATTTGAATGCGTGCTTGTAAACATATATAAGTATATATTTATGTGTATGCTTATATGCATATATGTATGTGTGTGTGTATATATATATATATATATATACACATATATATATACACACACATATATATATACACACATGTTCATATGCATAAATATATGTATATGTGCACATGCATATATCTATATACAAATTATGTTTATATATGCTTTTGTACTATATACACATATGCATAAACATACACACTCACACACAATTGCTTTTTTACGTTTTTTTCATAATAGTACAGGATAATGGAATATAATATTGAGGCATTGTTTCATAGCTTGATACCTTTCCTGTTACTAATACTTTTCTTTTTTTTTAAGTAAATAATCTCTTATATCACATGTCATTGTTTTGTTGAAGACTTGTTGACAAAAGTGGTGGTGTGGTTAGGAAATTCACTTTGCAACCATGTGGTTTCAGGTTCAGTCCTACTGTGTAGCACTTCGAGCAAGTGCGTTCTAATATAGTGCCATTTGGTGGATGGAAACCGTGTGGAATCCCATTGTATATGTGTGAGTGTGTATGTGTATGTGCACATGCATGTGTGTGCATGTGTATGTGTGTGTGTCTTTGTGTTTGTGTTTGTTCCCCCTCATCCTTCAACCCCATGTTTGTTTACATCCCCATAACTTAGCAGTTCATCAAAACGAACCGAGATAATAAGTGCCTGACTTCAAAAATAAGTACTGGAGTTCATTCGTTTGCCTAGACCCTTCAAGGCAGTGCCCCAGCATGGCCACAGTTGACTGATTGAAACTAGTGAAAAGTAAAGGAAACAACAGCAACCTCACTGCTTATAGCTCAGTAATTCCTGGAAAAGCTTAAATGCAAATGGACACACACACACACACACAAACACATATGCATGCAAGCACACACAAACACACACATGTATTTATATATAGATGTATATGTGTATATATATATCTTTATATATATAAAACTGAGAATGTGTGTGTGTCTGTCTGTCTGTCTGTGTGTTTCCCTAAAACTTGAGAACTACTCAACCAATTTCATTCAAGTTTTACACATGCCTTACTTAGGGTCTATGTAGTTTCATGGGAAAAAAATGTTCAACTTCTTGCCTAGAGTGAGCCCATAGCAATATCATATCTTCTCCACTATTTCAGTATTACATGTTAAAAGTGAAACAAAAACATTTCTCTATTTTATGTCAGATACTTTCAGTTTAACAATAAAAATAATAATAACAATTGAATTATATGTAGTAAGTAATAATTAAAATCAAACTAAAGTATAATAATATAATCGTAACATAACAAAAGTAAAAATAGCAATTGGTATAAAATTGCATCAATGACTTGAACGTGAGTAAGTGGTTTCACATGAATGGGAATAAATTAAAAATATAATTAGCGTGCAGAAATGGAATAGTCCAGATGGATAATGAAAAATTAAATTAAAGAAAATACTATTGTCTATAAAGTATACAATGTAGAGAAAAAAGAGTTGAACACATGGAGGAAAGCACCTTTGAAAAGTGTCTTGGTGCGACTATGAAAGATATCTAATCAGAGGCGGTAAATTCGCCACAATAGAAGCAATGTCCGAGTCAATGGAGCATGCAAGGGAGTACTCGACTCGAACTTGCAAAGTGGAAATATTTTATTTTTACCTTTATATCTGGGATGTAGGATGTCCCGGAAAAAAATTTTAAATGCCCCTCCCCACCACCAGAAGTAGAGGTAGGCTGGATTGTAGCCACACTTCTATACAATTGATTGAAATTACAAGAGACGGGCTAACAATTCCAGTCTGTTATATATTTTGAGTATTATTATCATTAGCGATATCAAGATATAACTTTGTATTTTGTATTTTATGTGTAGATGTATATATATAGATGTACATGTAATATGTACACATATATAAACACATATATACATGCACTAGCATTATGACCCGGCAACGACGGGTCTTTAATGCTAGTATATATATATATATATATATATCATCATCATCATCATCATCATCGTTTAACGTCTGCTTTCCATGCTAGCATGGGTTGGACGGTTCAACTGGGGTCTGGGGAGCCCGAAGGCTGCACCAGGCCAGTCAGATCTGGCAGTGTTTCTACAGCTGGATGCCCTTCCTAACGCCAACCACTCCGAGAGTGTTGTGGGTGATTTTATGTGCCACCGACACAGGTGCCAGACGAGGCTGGCAGACGGCCACGCTCGGATGGTGTTTTTTT
Source organism: Octopus sinensis (assembly GCF_006345805.1). Taxonomy (NCBI): domain Eukaryota; kingdom Metazoa; phylum Mollusca; class Cephalopoda; order Octopoda; family Octopodidae; genus Octopus; species Octopus sinensis. The sequence goes on from NC_042999.1 coordinate 109,522,936, forward strand.
ATGTGCCACCGACACAGGTGCCAGACGAGGCTGGCGAATGGCCACGATTGGATGGTGTTTGTTACGTGCCCACAGCACGGAGGCCAGTCGATGCGGTACTGGCTACGGCCACGTTCGGATGGTTTTCTTATGTGCCACAAAGATACAAATTCCATTGATGTTCATCTATTTTGATTTGATTTGATTTTCACTTGCCTCAACAGGTCTTCACAAGTGTCACAAGAAGGAAGGTATGCACAGGTGGACTGACTACGTCCCAGGTAGGGACCACGGGTTATGGCCTCACTAGACTTGCCAGGTCTTCTCACGCACAGCATACTTCCATAGGTCTCGGTCTCTAAAGTTCGAAGGTCGTGCTTCACCACCTTGTCCCAGGTTTTCCTGGGTCTACCTCTTCCACAGGTTCCCTCAACTGCTAGGGTGTAGCACTTTTGCACAACTATTTTCAGCCATTCTCATCACATGACCATACCAGTGCAGCCGTCTCTCTTGCACACCACAACTGATGCTTCTTAGGTTCAACTTTTCTCTCAAGGTACTTACACTCTGTCGATTATGAACACTGACATTACACATCCATCAGAGCATACTGGCTTCATTTCTTGCGAGCTTACACATATCCTCAGCAGTCACGGCCCATGTTTCCCTACCATGTAGCATGGCTGTACGTACACATGCATCATACAGTCTACCTTTTACTCTGAGTGAGAGGCCTTTTGTCACCAGCAGGGGTAAGAGCTCTCTAAACTTTGCCCAGGCTATTCTTACTCTAGCCGTTACACTTTCAGTACACCCACCCCCGCTACTGACTTGGTCACCTAGGTAGTGGAAGCTATCAACTACTTCTAGTTTGTCTCCCTGGAACGTGGTAAAAGTTGGTCTCTGCACATTTCCAGTGTTTATTGCTCCTGAGCATCTGCCACATACAAAAACTATTTTCCTAGTTAGCCTTCCTTTGACATTGCTGCACCTTTTATGTGTCCATAGCTTACACTTGGTGCACCTTATAGAGTTTCTACCTACACCTTTTTTACAGATCGAGCAGGGCCATCTACCTGAAGTCGTTTGTGATTGGTCCACCTTTCTACTTATTAGGACTTTGGTTTTGGCTAGGTTGATTCTAAGGCCCTTCGATTCTAATCCTTGTTTCCACACCTGAAACTTCTCCTCCAGTTCTGATAGTGACTCAGCAATTAGAGCAAGGTCATCAGCATAGAGGAGCTCCCAGGGGCATCCTGTCTTGAATTCCTCCGTTATTGCCTGGAGGACTATGATAAATAGGAGGGGACTGAGGACTGAACCTTAGTGGACCCCAACCTCTACCCGGAATTCTTCACTGTACTCGTTGCCAACCCTCACCTTACAAGCAGCGTCTCTGTGCATGGCTCGCACAGCTCTCACTAACCATTCATCTATCCCTAGTTTCCTCATTGACCACCAGATAAGGGATCGGGGGGACCCTGTCAAAGGCTTTCTCCATGTCAACAAAAGCCAGGTACAGGGGCTTATCTTTGGCTAGGTATTTCTCCTGCAGCTGTCTTACCAGGAATATAGCATCAGTAGTACTTTTCCCTGGCATGAACCCAAACTGCATCTCATCTAAGCTAACTCTCTCTCTAATTAATTGGGCTATAACCCTCTCCGTAACCTTCATTACCTGATCCAGCAGCTTGATGCCCCTGTAGTTATTTGTATCTAGGGTGTCACCTTTACCTTTGTAGCAGTTGACTATTATGCTGCTACATCAGTCATTGGGAATGACTCCTTCGTGTATCACCTGGTTAACTATACGGGTGACTATGCTATAGCCGACACTACCAGATATTTTGAGCATCTCTGCAGTAATTCCTGATGGGCCTGGGGCTTTCCCTGTTTTCATGCTTGTAATTGCCTTAACTACTAAGGAACTGTTAACTCGGATTGCTGGTCCCTCTGTTGGGTCGACATTCGGCAGACTCTCTTTATCCCATTCATTTTCCTCATTCAGCAACCTCGACAGGCTTCTTTCAGTTTCCATCTACCAAATCCACTCACAGGCTTTGGTTGGCCCGAGGCTATAGTAGAAGACACTTGCCCAAGATGCCACACAGTGGAACTGAACCCAGAACCATATGATTGGTAAGCAAGCTACTTACCACACACCCACTCCAGTGCTTATATACACACAAACACACACACAAGAAAAAAGAAAAACATGTATATATGTAACTGAAAAGTTTGTCTTGTGACTTGAATTTATTGATATACCTTTTTTTTATTTCTCTATTTGCATTCAAATATTCTCTTTAAACATTACTTCATTTATTACAAATTATACCAACTTATAAACGCCTGCCTTTCTTTTTAGGCAAGTTAAGCAACTGTTTTATAAGGATTGTCCACATTTGCAAGACTGTAAGAAAGAATGAATCATTCACTAAAATTGTATATACAACACTAAACTGTCACAATGTTAAGACAATAATAATGCTCATACAGCTACTTGACAAACTACCAAGCTAAAACAGCCCAAAATTTGGGAGCAACTTTTAACTATG
>NC_042999.1:109530472-109537972 GCF_006345805.1 Octopus sinensis
CAGAGAAAATCGATACAATTGTAAAGTGAATATATTTGTATTAAACATTATAATTAGGTTAGTTAATCAACCTCAATGTTTGGTTCTACCAGTATGAATTTTCAAATGTTACATTTGTGCTGCCATCTCTAAAATTCATGTTGCTTTCAAAATCTCTGAGAACAACAAGATTCCACCATTTTTAAAGACGCTGACATGTAAATCGCTGCACACTGTTAGAAAAATTCTACTGAGGAAACTGTACAAGTAATTAATGATTGACTAAACTAATTATAGTTTAAACTACACAGAATTTCCATCACTTACAAGGTGTTAATCTTGAAGATGCTTGCTCAGAGCATTCACCTGTTCTATCTTTCATTTCTCATTCTGCTACCAAAGTATTTTGGTCTGAATTTTAAGTTGCTCTATGTTTAACGGCATCAGTAAAGGAGAGAATAGCACACTATTGGGTATTGTAACTCTATGTAATTTATAAAGTAGTAGATATGCTATAGCAACAAAATTGGACATCATTATTGTTAGATATATCACATGATATCAGTTCATATCATGTTGACTTTTATTGTGATAATGTCGTATGTTGAAATGATTTCATGGAAATATGTATAATGACAGCATGTTTTTTTTCTTCACATTGTTATTGAATTAACATGTGTAATATGGTTATCTGGTGTATCTCACAAATAAACAGTGAAGGGTAGGGGGGGTTAGAGTGAATGTATTTTTTTTCTGAAAGAAGGGAAGAGAAATTGACGTTTCAGACAGTTGTCCTTTGTCAAGAAAGGAGGCAAGAGAAAAGGAGAAAAATGTCTAAGAAAACAAAAGTGTTAAGAATGAAGCCAATTAATCACAGGTTTCATGTTGCAAATAGTGCCACTTTCTTTCTTCTCTTCTCCATCTTTCTACTTGACAGAAGAGACTGTCCAAAATAGTAATTTCTATTCCTTTTCTTCAGAGCACATTACATTGAGTTTGTACTCATACTAGTTTTTTTCCTTTTCTTTTTTTGAGCAACTCTAGATATACATTTTTATTCTGCTGTTGTAAATTAGCTGGATTATTGAATTAAAGTAATCCATCATCTGTTATGTGTGTATCCATACATACATACATACATACATACATATATATATATATATATATATATATATATATATATATATATATATATATATATATATATATATATATATATACATATATATATATATATATATATATATAATATATATATATATATATATATATATATATATATATATATGTATATATATATATATATATCGCAGTAGTATCTGCTATGATAGTATGGTGGTGACTTAGTGATATTAACATGACTTCAGTTGTAATATATATAATATTTTTGCATTATTAATTGCTATTATTGTTACTGTTTAGTCCAGATCAGCCATATGATCAATTAGACATATGATCAAAGGGTTTCCAGCCTTGACAATCCAGACTTTTATTAGATACACCTGAACTTCATAATCTCAGATAGGTTCCTTTATTCTTGTAAAGGCTATCTTATTGGCTCACATGGTGGCAGCTCCCTTATTGGCCAGAATATTAGGATATTAGTTTCTCTCTATGGAAATATGTCTTTTCTAAATGTTGATGATATATTTGTTTCAAAAATGATATCGCACTTGTAATATGTTTTTTTACACAGTGGTGTAATACCTGTTACTGTTGTGATAGTTTCTGAAGTGACACAAGTTAATTTCTATAGTGATTATGCTGAAACTTCTGTATAAAGATATCATAGTGTTTTTTCATTAAGATATATCATCTTAATGTTATTCATATACGTGAATTCTTTTGCATCATTTTAGTACTAAAAGTCACAACATAAACATGCTTATGATGATTGCTATATGCTGCAAATTGTACGTATACCTTTTTTCAATTTTTGCATTTTTCTCAAATCTTGTGGTCATCAATTCCAGATTACCAAACCCTATATTGATTTGCAATATCTGAGAAATAATGGTGAGCTGTGATATCCATGCAAAATAATAACTTAGTATTGTGATTTTATGATACTTCAATATTGTTATACCATTTAATTTAATTGGTATTTGAAGGCTTAAGGTGATGAAGGTTAATTTTTTGTTTGTTTTTTTAGTGTTAATAAATGTATGGAAAGCTAAAAAGAAAATTCTTCATGATAACTGTTCTATAATTTAGAGACTGTTTTGTTCCTTCGTTTATATGGTGCTACTAGCTAAGAAGAATGAAACAAAATGAAATACAAATAAACTAATTAACTAAGTATGTAACAATTTGTATGACTTCTTTTAATTGATTCCATTACAATATCTCTTTTGCATTGTTACAAGTGTTGATTTTTGTCTGCTGAGTTCAATCTTCCTTTTCTAATTGAATAATGAAAGTGTCAGAATTAATGAAGTGCTATTTAATTTTAATTGATGTTTTTAGTATAAAACATAAATGAAAACATCCTATTTGCATATACCCATAATAAAGCAACCCTCCCCACTACACAAAAAAAAAAATTAAAAGAAAAATATTGGCAAAATTGATCAAATTTAAGTAATGAATAATTTATCATCACTACTTTGTTCATTGAATGATTTCTATAATTTACTTAACAAATGCATGCTGGTACCAAAAAAAAAAGAAAGAAAAATATCTGTCATTGTCTTGTGCCCTAAGCACAGTGGTGCATTATTCTGTTTGATTCAGTGAATGTAATTAAAATAAAACCACTATTCTTGCTTTGCAGTTGATTGACAGGTGTTAGAAATTGCTTTTAATTTTATAAAATCCACTCCAATTATTGTATAAATGCAAATTTGCATATCTAGGCAATCCTGCCATCCATGAAAAATGGCATTATATGTGTGTGTATATGTATATATATATATATAGGTATGATAATATACATACATGCACACACACACACACACACACACACACACACACATACATACACACACACACACACACTCACACACACACACACACATGCCAGTGCATACTAGAAAAGAAGACTGCACTGGTATGGACTTGTGATGCATATGGATGATGACTGTTGTATAAAGAAGTGCCAATCACTTAATGTGGATGGTTCTTGTGAAAGAGGGAGACCCAGGAAAACATGGAATGAAGTGGTACAGACTGACTTCAGGACCTTGAACTCATTCAGGAGTTGATGAAGGCCTGGGATGACCGAAAATATATAGTTCTGCCTACCTTGTTGAAAATCTACCTACCTTGTTGAAATACCGATTCTGGTAACACACACACACTGGGATCATCTACCACCTGATCTCCTCTACCACCCTTTATCTCTAACTGCTTTATTCTGCTGCTGTAATCAAATAAGTGCTTCTTTCACCAGCTTTCCCCAATATTACTTATTGTTCTTGCTACTCAGAAACATTTCATGTGTCCAGTCCTTCATTCTTAACACTGCTCTCTTCATCCAATCTTTACATTGATCACCCTCAACCACATATATAAATCTCTCTTTTTCTCATCCCCTCCACCTTTCTCTTATTTGCTGTACTATTACAGGACTATTCTGCTGCTCTTCATCTCTCACTCTTCTTTCTGCACTGTCAAACATTTTTTTTACTATCCCTCACCTCCCTACCCAGCTTGCATGTATCATTGGTATCATATGAGGGAAGCAGTGCAATTGATCTATCTCTCCATTTTTTTTTCCAGAGCATTGATCCTTTCTAGCTGGGTTATATCCATAGGTGCCCTACTTAACTTAACCTCTGGCCAGAATCTCATGGCAAATTCCCTCCAGTCCATGGATCTTGGCACACGTCTGTCTCTTACAACTACTGCATGACAAAAGAGGCTCATGTCTGTCCTGCTTCTGCTCATGTGACCTCCCCCACTCCTATCCTTCCAGTTAGGCCCATCAGCCATTGATGTCATTGACCATATACTTCCAGTTCATCTCATCATCACAAATGGTCAACTCATCATCCCTTATCCACCATTCTCCACATCATTCCTCAACCTTACCCAATTTCTACAGTTGTCATCTACTCTTCTCTACTTACCATTACCCAGCTCCTGTTCATATTATCATATTTACCTCCAAACCCATTCGTCTATCTCTAACCATCTTTCATTCTTGCATAAATTCTTACAGCCCCTAACTGGTGCTGTGCCAGTTATGACGATGAGAGTTCCTTTTGATCCAATCAACAGAACAACCTGCTCTTGAAATTAACATGCATGTGACTGACCATTTCACAAACATGCATATCCTTAACATAATTCTCAGAAAGATTCAGTATGACTCAGAACATGACAAGGCTGGCCCTTTGAAATACAGGTATTACTCATTTTTGCCAGCTGACTGAACTAGAGCAATGTGAAATAAAGTGTCTTGCTCAAGGACACAATGCACCACTGAGAATCGAACTCACAGCCTTACGATCATGAGCTGAATATGCTAACCACTAAGCCACATTCCTTCACCTATGGAATCTACTCATCTGCACAGTTTGTGTGTGTATGTATATATATATACTGAGACCCCCTTCGGTCATGACACAGACCATGAGATTGCTCCTAGAAAGTTACCCTCCCAGGCACAAATCCGGGCTAGGTTGTTTATGGAAGACCAGCAGTTGTCCATGCATACTGGCCTCCCCTATTCACACCACCGATGTTATCCAAGGGAAAAGGCAAAAGCCGATACAGCTTCATACCTGTGATGTCACAACTCATTTCTACAGCTGAATGAACTGGAGCAATATGAAATAAAGTGTCTTGCTCAAGAACACAACACGCAGCCCAGCCCAGGATTTGAGCTCACAACCTCGCGATCGTAAACTTGACACTCTAACTACTGAGCCATGCGCCTTCACATATATATTATATATATATATATATATGCAGATGACACAAAAGTCTCCCACGCAATACAAAACCCTGAAAATATTGCGCATCTGCAACATGAGCTGGACACAATATACAGGTGGGCTGAGGACAACAACATGCAGTTTAATGCAGGTAAGTTCCAGGCCCTGCGCTATTAGCACACAAAGGTAAATGACGTGAAGACTGGATACACTGGCCCAGGAAGAATTGCAATCCCTGAGTCAAAATCAGTGCGTGACCTGGGCATTGACATGAGCAATGATGCATCTTTCCAAATGCATATTGCTAATCTGGTGATAAAATGCAGACGGCTAGCTGGATGGATTCTCCGAACTTTCAGGACAAGAGAGAAGGAGACACTGATGGTCCTATGGAAAACATTCGTCCTCAGCCGCTTGGACTACTGCTCCCAACTTTGGTCACCACACAATATAAAACAAACAGCAGAACTCGAAGCAATTCAGAGAAGCTACACAAAGAAAATCGTCTCAATGCAAAATATCAGCTACTGGGAAAGACTGAAGGTATTAAACCTCTTTCCCTAGAGCGGAAGGCGGGAGAGATATGCAGTGATATACATCTGGAAAATCCTGGAGGGTCTTGTCCCAAACTTTGGCATTCAAAATTACTCCAACCGCAGAACGGGGCGCCGCTGCGTGGTGCCAAGGATTCCAACATCACCATCAAAATACAGGTCCAGATACTGCAACAGCTTGGGTTTCAGAGGACCACAGCTCTTTAACATCCTCCCTAAATGCCTGAGAGACTTACATGGTGTGGATGTGGGTTTCTTTAAAACTAAACTGGATCTCTTCTTGTTGGGAGTCCCAGATGAACCTACCTCACGACAGGAGATGCGGATGCGGGCAGCAGCATCGAACTCCCTTGTTGATCAAGTGCCACGTATCAGAGGTGGATTCACAAACTAGTGTAGCTCATTCAGCGGTGGTGCCCCAGCATGGCCGTGGCCTTCAGGCTAAAACATTTTTAGGATTTTAAGGATTTATATATATGTATATATACACATATATATATATATATATATATATATATATAGATATATATATGTATATATATATATATATATAATATATATATATAAACATAGTAAAAAGGGTAATAAAATAAATTATTATTACCAGTGATCTAGCACAAAAGACAAATTAGTCATTAGACTATATGTTATTCATATATAAGTACATTAAAAGGCCTCTAAAAGAAGAAGCAAGTACTAGATACACAATAAGTGGATATATTCATGAAATGAAAATCAAAAACGTTTACAAACTCAGCTCATCTTGTACTGCAGTTTCGCCTTTTTTTTAGCAGAAGAATATAATTTATCTGCCAAGGCTAGACTCTTCAGCAAGCAGCCTTTGTTATCCTAGAAGTACATATCATTAGAAGCATGTGCGATTCTACCGACTTGCATTCTCTAACTTTTCAGACCAGTGCTCAGACGCAAAACATACCCAGCAAACAGAGATGAGCTGAGTTTGTAAACGTTTTTGTGTATATATATATATATATATATATATATATATATATTGCTGTGTGAGTGTATAGTGAACTCAAAAATCACTCTTTCGAAAACATCTAGAATTTCAATAAAAAAAATGTTGACCACATCCATACAACTATTCTTTAATGAATATAAAAGAACAAGACCTGGAAATGCAATTATAATTTTTACTGAAGAAAATCAAAAACATTTGGTTTTTCAATGAAAATCTTGACCAATTCAAATACAAAACTTCTTTTTTCTTCTCCACCTTAAAAGGCCACTAAGTACTAAACAAACATATCAATACAAAAGCCACGCCTCTTTACCTCCCCCTCCTTCTCAAAAAAATGTTTTCTTCTTTCTTCTCCCTTGCTTGGCAAACCATACAAAATTCTTTATATATAAAAAGGCCCAGAAATCTATCTTTAAGCCATTTATTGATAAATCCAGTAAGGAAAGAAAGTGCTAAAAATGTAAATAAAATGTAAATAAAAAAAAAATATATATAATCATCCAATATTTTGAGTACCTTATTATTCCAAATATACAATATCTGTACGTTATTTCAAAAACTCTCTCTCTCTCTCTCTATATATATATATATATATAAGATGGGCTTCCCCACAGTTTCCATCAATCAAATTCACTTACAAGGCATTGGTTGGCTCAGGAATGTAGTAGAAGACACTTGCCCAAGGGTCTGTGCAACCACATGGTCGGAAAGTGAACTTCTTAGCCACACAGCCATATCTGTACTTATGTAAATAAATTTTATCTTTTTCATGTTCTAATCATAGAATATTTTCAATTACATATCTGTGATCTAAGGAAAGTACTTCTCTCAGGTCACTTAACCTATAAAAAACAGCAACAAAATCTCCCCACCTCATATCACACTCTTGAAAGGGAAGGGAAATGGAAGACCCCTCTGGTCATGAATGACCATAGGATTGCACCAAGAAAGTTCCCCTCCGAGGTACAAGTCTGAGCAAGGTTGTTTATGGAAGACCGGCAGTTGCCCATGCATACCAGCTTCCCTTCTCTGATGTTGTCCAAGGCCAAGGGAAAGGCTGATACAGCCTGGCACCAGGGATATAGCAACTCATTTCTACAGCTGG
>NC_042999.1:109542972-109575472 GCF_006345805.1 Octopus sinensis
CAAGTCTTCCTATTATGCCTTTGTTCTGACAAAACTATAAACCAAACAATCAAGAAAATATATTTACTGAAAAACACAAACCACAAGTCTCAAAAAGATACATTCACCATCAACTATAAGACACAATAGCTATTATTCAAATTTTAAAATATGTACATCTAAACTAAACATTCAAAATTATAGATTTTACTCCTAGCTGCACTTTGAATTTTTAATCCAGAAAAAGACTCCATTCAGGTGTCTAAAACATTCAGAATTACCTATATACCATAACTATGAAACATTTGGTCACCATTCAAAATTATACATTTGCCTATACTGTTGTAAAGTACCAAGCTATCTTGTATTTTCCATCTTGTGTTTTAGTTTATCTTACTCTATGAAGTGCATTACTGTCAATAACTGATATTTTGAAAACTAAAAATTGTGAAACACTCGAAGTAATTTTAAATCAACCTTTTTATGGGATTCCAAGTGCATTTTCAGTTTCATTTAGTTATATTTCTATTTGTATGTGATACTACTCTACCATTAACAGTTTAGAATTCTTACATTTGTTAACATAGCAGAAATTAGATCATATTGCTACAAAACCTTTTGACTAGTGATATTATTACTGGTACTGGTATGGCTTATTACTATTTATGCTATCAGTATTATTGTAATTAATACTTCTTTTCTTCTTCTTCTTCTTCTTTTACCACCATCACCACCACTACTTTGTTATTGCAATTATTATTCATTATTTTCATTTTTATTTTAGCATTATATTTGTTATGATTCAATTATCATTATAAGTACTGTTGTCCTTCTTACACTTGTTATATAATGGAAATAACATTGATTGTTGTTATTGTTATTGTTATTATTAATTTAAAGTTATTTCAATTACTTGCATTATTGATATAGCAGTATTATTAATAATATTACTAATCATCTCATCAATGTTTTGTCTTTGTCTTTTACTTATGTGATTTATTAATATTAAAACTTCTACAAAATATTCTATTGTATATCTAAGTGACAAAAATATCTCTTGTTCAATTTATCACCAGACAGCTTAACAGCAGAAAATTGGCTGAATAAATATCTTTTTTTAAATCCAAGACATTATAGTCTGGTGAAAAAACTGTGGATCTTTAATTTCCTTAAAATTTTGTGAGCCGGATGATTATATTTCCTAGCTTGCTTGAGTATGAATTGTCTCTGGCAATTTAATTCAATTTATTCCTCTTTCTTATCCTTTTTTCTTCCTCACTGTGGTTATAGTATATTACCTGTTTATTTCCTAATTTATTTATTTACCTTTTATCTTTAGATAATTTTTTAAATGCCTCTCCCCTTCTATAGATATGTGTTCAAATGTAGTCTCTGTTATCTTTATTCTCTTTCTTTCTTTCTGTAGCTATTTTCACGGTTTTATATGGCTTTTATTATCATGTCTGTGATATATAGGAACAAACTTGTTCCCACCAAAGTATTTCGCATGTAATTGACAGATGAGAGCAGTACAAGTATAACAAGATCTGTGCACAATCAAGACCTTGTCAGATTTTGATCTCACCATCCTGAAGACGGAGGTTGGATCAATTCAATGTTCATTTGTTTCCATTACTGGTTGCATATTCTGGTGAACTGTATCTGCAACATTATGAAGTCACTTCGAGTCCCCTCACCCCCAAAACAGCTGTTGGACTTGTTACACCATACCTTCACCCCTTTAATTTTCTGTGTCTTTTGTAATCTGTGTACGTTTATTCTGTTAATATATAAATATCAATAAATTCATACCTGAATAATCATTGTCTGAAAATTTTCTGTCTTTTGCCTTCTTTCTATTTACATGTATACATGTATATATATTTTATTTGTTTTATTTGCTTTTTTGCATCATTACTTTATTTATTTTATTTGTTTTTTTGCATCATTGTCTCCACACATACACACACACACACACACACACACACACACAAACATATATATCCTATAAGTGAGTAACAAAGAGGTACAGGTATCAATCCCTTATGGCTATTTACAATGACTCTTTTAATTGATTAATGAGAGCATTACATCATTGTAAAGAACCTGATATTCACTTAATATCGTTGAGTATGCATGCTACTCAGACCTAACAAGTTGCCTTAATTTTAAGTATCTAATTCAACTGAATCTTAATTGTATTTTATATACATACATATATATATAAATATAAATATATATATATGTAGATATAAACACAAGATATGAATATTTCATTATCATATATATATATATATATATATACATGCTTTTTCCTATTGTCGTTTCAATCCACACTTAAACCTCTTTCTATTTTCTCTCCCTGTTTATTTCTGTGTTCCTTTCTGTTGAAGAGTGTAGGCTCGAAATGTAAAAGACTTTCTCACTTCCCAAACATTAAACTAATACATCTGTTTGTTGTTTACATACCCGTCATTTGTTTTTTGTAAATTCTCACTATATATTACACACTCATGTGGTCGCACCAGTTTTATCCTGTCTCCACCTCCACTTTGAACTTTTCTTGGACTATTCTACCTGGATTCTCTACCTGGCCATTCTTCTACTCTCCTACACTTGGACTCCTACACTTCGGCTTGCACCTCTCCAAACCATGGATTACACTGGACTCTTCCTTTGATGAGAAATCGCTCCAATACACCACGGCATTTGAACCTTTTGAACTTTTCTAAACTTCCTTGTACTTTCTGGTTCTTACTTTTGTCATTTCTCTCAACCCGCACTTGAACCTTTTTCTATTTTCTCTCCTTGTTTATTTCTGTGTTCCTTTCTGTTGAAGAGTGTAGGGTCGAAATGTAAAAGACTCTCTCACTTCCCAAGCATTAAACTAATACATCTGTTCGTTGTTTACACACCCATCTTCGTCTTTTGGGGGTTTTTTTGTAAATTCTCACTATATGTGTGTGTGTGTGTGTGCGTGTGTGTGTGCGTGTGTGTGTGTGTGTGTGTGTGTGTATACATACATACACACACACATATACATACATATATACATGTATACATACATATTATGTACACAGACATGTATGTCAATATATGTATAGTTGTTATATGTATATCATCATTCTCAAGTCCACTTTTCCATATTTGGATCAGATGAAGTTTATTGAGGCAACTTGTGCATCGCCAACCATCACCTGGCTCCAAGTAAGGTAATATCTCTCCATGATCAAATATATTTTCACATAATACTGGAAATGAAGACACTGCTTGTCTGACTATGATGTTCACCTATATCTGCTACATGATGTCAAAACAAGGAATCACAAACGTACACACATAGTATATACATAAATACCCACACACACATGTATATACTACTTGCTCCATGGTTGAGTGGTCAGCAAATAAACTAGTTACCCCACTTGAACAGCATGTGAGAAGTGTGTCTGGATACCTAGCAAAACTAAAAACAAGAACTATCAAAGTTAGATGAGCTCCTTGTGGGCCAACAGTCATCCAGTTGGGGAAGGCAATGGCACAATGGCAAACCACCTTAATGATATCTGTCAAAAAACATTATAAGTCAGAATGAAGTAACACAATGGCTTCATACAATGGGAGAACTCACACTTAATCAGAAAGATTCTTGTTGTAGAGTCATCAATGTGCTGCAAAAGTGTACAGTACATGACAATGATGACAATATAGATACACACACACATATATATATATGTATGTATGTATATATATGTATATATGTATATATATATATGTGTATATATGTATATATGTATATATATATATATATATATATATATATATATATATATATATATATCATCATCATTTAGCGTCCGCTTTCCATGCTAGCATGGGTTGGACGGTTCAACTAGGTTCTGGGAAGCCAGAAGGCTGCACCAGGCCCAGTCTGATCTGGCAATGTTTCTATGGCTGGATGCCCTTCTTAACACCAACCACTCCGTAAGTGTAGTGGGTGCTTTTTATGTGCTACCGGCACAGGTGCCAGGCAGGGCTGGCAACGGCCACGATCGGATGGTGCTTTTTACGTTCCACCGGCATGGAGTCCTGTCAGGGCGGCGCTGGCAACGTCCACGGTCGGGTGGTGCATTTTACGAACCACCGGCACGGGGGCCAGGCAAGGCTGGCCAATGGCCATGATCGGATGGTGCTTTTTATGTGCCACCGGCAAGGAGGCCAGTCGGGGCGGCGCTGGCAACGGCCACGATCGGATGGTTCGCTTACGTGCCACCAGCACTGGTATCACAGCTGCAATTTCCATTGATGTTGATCGACTTCGATTTTGGTTCTGATTTCTGATTTTTTGATTTCCACTTGCCTCAACGGGTCTTCACAAGTGGAGTTTTGTGTCCCAAGAAGGAAAGGTATGCATAAGTCAACTGGCTACATCCCAGGTAGAGGCCACAGGTTATGATCTCACTAGTCCTGCCAGGTCTTCTCACGCACAGCATACTTCCATAGGTCTCGGTCTCTAGTCATATCCTTGGTGAGACCTAAAGTTCGAAGGTCGTGCTTCACCACCTCGTCCCAGGTTTTCCTGGGTCTACCTCTTCCACAGGTTCCCTCAACCGCTAGAGTGTGGTACTTTTTCACACAACTATCTTCAGCCATTCTCATCACATGACCATACCAGCGCAAACGTCTCTCTTGCACACCACAACTGATGCTTCTTTGGTCCAACTTCTCTCTCAAGTTACTTACACTCTGTTGACTATGAACACTGACATTACACATCCATCGGAGCATACTGGCTTCATTTCTTGCAAGCTTACGCATATCCTCAGCAGTCACGGCCCATGTTTCATTACCATGTAGCATGGCTGTTCGTACACATGCATCATACAGTCTGCCTTTCACTCTGAGTGAGAGGCCTTTTGTCGCCAGCAGGGGTAAGAGCTCTCTGAACTTTGCCCAGGCTATTCTTACTCTAGCAGTTACACTTTCAGCACCCCCACCCCCACTACTGACTTGGTCACCTAGGTAAGGAAGCTATCAACTACTTCTAGTTTTTCTCCCTGGAATGTGGTAGAAGTTGGTCTCTGCACATTTTCAGTGTTTATTTCTCCTGAGCATCTGCCACATACAAAAACTATCTTCCTAGTTAGCCTTCCTTTGACATTGCTGCACCTCTTATATGTCCATAGCTTACACTTGGTGCATCTTATAGAGTTTCTACCTACACCTTTTCTACAGATCGAGCAGGGTCATCAACCTGAAGGCGTTCATGATTGGTCTACCTTCCTACTTATTAGGACTTTGGTTTTGGCTAGGTTGATTCTAAGGCCCTTCAATTATAATCCTTGTTTCCACACCTGAAACTTCTCCTCCAGTTCTGATAGTGATTCAGCAATTAGAGCAAGGTCATCAGCATAGAGGAGCTCCCAGGGGCATCCTGTCTTGAATTCTTCCATTATTACTTGGAGGACTATGATAAATAGGAGGGGACTGAGGACTGAACCTTGGTGGACCCCAACCTCTACCCTGAATTCTTCACTGTAATCGGTGCCAACCCTCACCTTACTAGCAGCATCTCTGTACATGGTTTGTACAGCTCTCACTAACCATTCATCTATCCCTAGTTTCCTCATTGACCACCAGATAAGGGATCGGGGGACCCTGTCGAAGGCTTTCTCCATGTCAACAAAAGCCAGGTACAGGGGCCTATCTTTGGCTAGGTATTTCTCCTGCAGCTGTCTTACCAGGAATATAGCATCAGTAGTACTTTTCCCTGGCACGAACCCAAACTGCATTTCATCTAAGCTAACTCTCCCCCTAATTAGTTGGGCTATAACCCTCTCCGTAACCTTCATTACCTGATCCAGCAGCTTGATACCCCTGTAGTTATTTGTATCTAGGGCTTCACCTTTACCTTTGTAGCAGTTGACTATTATGCTGCTACACCAGTCATTGGGAATGACTCCTTCGTGTATCACCTGGTTAACTATACGGATGACTAGGCTATAGCCGACACTACCAGATATTTTGAGCATCTCTGCAGTAATTTCTGATGGGCCTGGGGCTTTCCCTGTCTCATGCTTCTAATTGCCTTAACTACAAAGGAACTGTCAACTCGGATTGCTGGTCCCTCTGTTGGGTCCACATTCAGCAGACTTTCTTTATCCCATTCATTTTCTTTATTCAGCAAACTTTCATAGTGGCGTCTCCAAACCTCTCTCTTTGCATCCTCATTTAGCACAAGTGAACCATCATTCTTGCGAACACATTTCTCTCCTACCACGTCACGATTCTCTCTCACACACTGTCTTGTAACACGAAATACCTCAAGTCTTTCATCCTCACAGCACAGAACATTGGCAAATTTTTTCTTATCTGCTCCCCCGCTGGCTAAATACACCTGCCTCCTAGCTTCCCTTCTGGCAGTCTGATACACTTCCCTGCTACCACCACTCTTCCAGCCCTTCCAAGCCTGTTTCTTTGTCTAATAGCCCTGTCAACAATATTGTTCCACCACCACGTTATTTTGGGTCTTGAGGGAACTTTGCACCAACCACAGATCTGGTCAGTGGCTCTCAGCAGTTGTCCCTTAGAGACCTCCAGTTGTCTTCTACCCCATGTGAAGCTATACCCCTTTCTATTTTGTCAAATGCTTCAAGTAATATGTCTCTAAATCTCTGTCCATTCGCAGGATCTTTAAGCTTCCAAACCCTTCTTCTCCATGTTGGTCGTCTTCTAGTCGTCCTCTTAGTCCTGATCCTAAAGTCACTAACTACCAGTCTATGTTGTGAGGTACATTCTTCACCTGGGAAAGTTTTGGCATTTATAAGCAGCCCTCTTGCCCTTTTTCTGGCAAGGATGTAGTCGATTTGGCTAGTATGCCGGCCCGATATATATATATAATATATATATATATATACATACACATATATATATATATATATATATACATATATATATATGTATATATATATATAATATATATATATATATATATATATATATATATATATATATATATATATATACATATATATATGAAAAAACAAGTCAAAAAAAGAAAATGCTAAGATAATTTTATAGTGAATCTTTCAGTACCGGTTTCGGTCATTTTGAGACCTTTTCAACTGTAACGATTAAATAATTAAATTTAGAAAATTAGAAGAAAAGTTTTTTTAAAAGAATTTACTGTAGTAGTGTTCAGATATAAGTAGCATTCTGCCTTTCTCTGACTCCCTTGTTTGCACTTGTGTGTTTGAGGTCGTTTTGAGTTCTTGGTAGGATAGGTGAAGAATAAGGAGGCTGATGTGGAGAGGGGGTGGGGAAATCTGGGAATGCCTTAATGGTCGTATTTTGAATGGTCAGTGGCTGACAGTAGTCGCAGTTCAATTCAGGAATTGTTTATGGAATTTGCGTAGGCGTTATACTGAAAGACATTAGTGACAAGGTTAAGGGGTGGAAGGTGGAGAAGTAGAAGAAGAAGAAGATGACGATGTTGATGATGATGATGATGAAGAAGAAGAAGAAGGAGAAGGAGAAGATGGTGGTGATGATGGTGGTGATGATGATGACGACGATGATGATGATAATGATGATGATGAAGAAGAAGAGGAAGAAGAAGAAGAAAAAAAACCCCAAAAAAACAGAGAAGGGAGAATATGAATGGGTGTAAGTATAGCTGTGATGGGGCTGATTAGTAATGGATTCTATGGAGTGTAATATTTGTGTGTGTATATATTTCTTTTATTCTAAAGTTGAGGTATATTAACACACAAGTGTAACACACAAGTGCAAACAAGGGAGTCAGAGAAAGGCAGAATGCTACTTATATCTGAACACTACTACAGTAATATTCTTTTAAAAAGACTTTTCTTCTAATTTTTCTAAATTTAATTATTTAATCGTTACAGTTGAAAAGGTCTCAAAATGACCGAAACCGGTACTGAAAGATTCACTATAAAATTATCTTAGCATTTTCTATTTTTGACTTGTTTTTTCATATATATCAACTCGTGTGTTCCTTTCCACCCTTATACATACATATATATATATATATATATATATATATATATATGTATATATATATATATATATATATATTATATATATATATATATATATATATATATATATATATATATATGTATGTATATACATGGTACGATGTATATTATCACCATTGTATAACTTTAATTTCACACATTTACATTGTTTGCTTTCGATTTTGTCAACTACACAGTATAATAGGGTCAGTTGGGTACTGTCTGCGAGAAAAACAACACCATGACGCAATTCACTCAGCCAGAAATTTGGAAACAACATGCTGTGCTGTTTGACATTTGCACCAGAAGCCCCAGTGTGAACATTGCAGAGTGTATGGGTGTCAAGTTGAGGACAGAGCAGAATTTCGGAAACAGTTGGATGAGTCTAATGGTGATTACAAAGGTATGGCAGCTCAGAAAATTTACTCTGATAAGAGAAGAACTCGTGAATTTGTTGGTGAGAACCTGGCCATGATTGACAATGATCTCTCCAAATCAATCAGGTCTATTGCTAGGCATATAGGAGTGTCTGAATTTCTTGTCTGGCAGGTAGTGCATGAAGATATTCGGTATTCCTCATAGATGATGAGAAAGGGTCAATTTTTATACCAAGCCATTTGAAGCTTTTGAACAAATTCAAGTATCCCATCCAACCAAATGTGCTTTGATTTTTCTCAGATGCGAAAGAATTCTGCCAGGATCAAATGGTGAAGACACAGAACAACTGTTGGATTACTGAGTCCCCAAAATGTGTACCAAGAATGATAAAAATCAAACATCCAGTCAACATTATGGTATTTGAAGTGATCACTACAGTCATCTTCCCACATGGCCACATACTTGATATGGAGGCCTACATCAAGTGCCAGGAGGAGATAGTGCTGCCCTAGGGGAAAGGATGTCTGCTGGAAGATCCTATGTCTGGCAACAAGACTCTGCACTATGCCATATAAGCAGGAGACCCCAGTCGTGGCTGTCAGACAATTTCTGCAACCATAGAATGAGTCTAATGGTGATTACGAAGGTATGGCAGCTCAGAAAACTCACTCTGATCGTTCTGATAAGAAAAGAACTGCTGCATTTGTAGGTGAGATCCAGGCCATAATTGACAACTATCTCCCCAATATATTACATATATATTATATTCGTAGCTACTTTAAGGGATCAATGCAGTGTGTATGAATATATATATATATACATATATGCATGCATATAAATATATATATATATATATATATATACATATATAGTTGAGGTGTGTTCTGTTACATATATACATACACACACACATATATATGCTTATATATATGTTTATGCATGCACACACTGATACACGTAGGTATATATGTGTGTGTCTGTGTTGTGTGAGCATGTCTATATATTTATCTATCTATCTATCTGTTTATCTTTCTCTATATATATGTATATGTATATATGTATGTATGTTTTGTGTGTGTGTATATATGTGTGTGGGTGTGTGTGTGCGTGCACGCATGTGTGTAGGTATAATTCATATGATATATATGTATATTTTAAATAATATATTACATGACTTCACAGTTACCTTTAATGCTGGCAATCTACAAATAATGAATTGTAACCACAACTCCCACTTTTATTTACTGTCAAGAAGCATTAATGTTGCTATGAGACCTTAAATTTATTGTGGGAAATGGGAAGTAATGTGTATCGTGTGATTTCCAAGAGCATTATTAATATGAGAGAAACTTCTAAATAAGAATGTTGACTGAGTCATATATTCAAATAATTGAAAACTCATTTTTACACCCTGGTTCTTGGAATGAACCCACATGTGAGCATAATTACATTGAAACATCTATGAAAATCTCACAGCAAAAATATTTATTTCTCTCCTATTAAGATAAGGCTACTATCTGTAATTTTCTTCGAGTTACTACTTTGAAAGAAAAGATACATACTTATCTTCTATTATATAGAACTTAAATCTCAGTGCACATTATAATGTCAAGATTCCAACCCAAATTTGAGTATATTTCTTTCTTTTTTCTCTTTGTCTTTTTTTTCTTTTTTCTTTTTTTTTATTTGTTTTGTTTAGCTAATACTTGACCTCATGGAAATGAGATTCTTTTCAAAAGAAGGCAATCAGAATTGGAAATATCGGACTTCCCCACAAATGCTTTTAGAATTTTTTCTTCTTAAAATTAACTCTAAGACTACCTGCTTTCTCTCTCAGACATGCATTTTTCAATAGAAATTTTTCAACCTTTAGCACTATATTATTTCTTTCTATTCTTGATTCAGTTAAGAAGACTGACATGATTCAGAATAAGATTTGAATGTTTTGAAATAGTGAACAGAAAAACGTGCTTGTCTCTTTAGAAAATAATTAGTTTTGTTTCTATCATGTGGCAGAATGCATAACTCATGCAAAAATAAAAGTAATGTGAATGCAATTTCTTTAAAACAGATGTAATTGCATTTCTGTCAGTAAAAGGACATAAAAACCGTAGCCTTGATTGTGCACTACAGACAGTAGAATAAAGAACATTGAACAGTGACATTTCAGCCAATTGAAATTCAGGCAGAAAGGTTGAACCTGATTCTCTTGAATTCATGCCTCATCAATTTAAAATCAATTTTTTACATGGGTTAGACATGTCTAGTATTCTGCATTTAGCTGTGGTCAAACTGCCCACCATACAGAAATGATCTAGGTGGCAGATATTCTCAATGTCACTAAAGATATATTAAGCTGCCAAGCACCAACTATTCTAGCATGGAGCGAAACAAAATTTTAGTTTTGATTGTTTGTTCTCTGAGACATGTTTTATTTATATATTTAAAAACTCTTCCTTACATATATCCATCTATTTCATGGAGAACAAGTCTATGACTTTTCTGTTGCTTATCTAATTGACTGTGTTTAATTCATTCTAACCCAACTATTCTAGATGATGTTTCTCTGTCGAGTATTGCATCATTTTTTTCTTTTGTATGTGTGTGTGCAATGTCATAGGTTTTAAAGGCACATATAACTAAGCACATTGAATGACAAATAAAGTTCTTTGTCTCCAACGCAGGAGCAACATTTTCTTACACATATTTATCTATTATATTACACAGGTTCCTCTACATGATTGCTTGAACTGTTAAAAAATGCAGCTAAATCTTCCTGAAATTATACTCTACCTTCTTTAAAATGCAAGGACTCATGGTATTATATAATCCTAGATTACACAATACCCAAGAGAAGAACAAGGCTGGAATACTTTTGATCCACATTGGTTCACTCAATGAGGAGTGACCTAGGGCTAAAAAATAACAATGCCAGCTTCCCTGATTGCTCAAATTATATCATTTTTACAATACAGCCATATGGAAGAACACACTACAAATGCACTGAAATAGACCAGTCTTGTTGATTTTGAAATACTAAACTGGTTGATGATTTAAAGCTTATTACAGGCATTCCAGAAGGCCTTCTTCACAGCAACATAGAATCCAATGTACTCAAAGTTTCTAAATTCCATTTGTTGTGTGACATTCTTGAAACAATTTGGAATGTGACTTTCATCTTCATTGAAAGTCATGTACCTAGTCTTCTTTGCACTAAGAATCAGATCAATTTTAGCTGCAGTATTCTCAAGGTACAAGCATCAGGTTTCTCATGAAGGTTCAAAATATTTCATGATATGAGCACAAGACCAAAGAGGAGATTTTATGGACCACATTCTACTCATCTCAACTGCTTAACAAAGCGTGGGCTTTCTGGCAATTGTTGTCATGCTGAGCACCAGGTCATATCAGATGGGAAACTTACAATCTTTTTTAATATTCACTTATTTCTTTATGTGTGATGACGCCATTATGTCACATCAAAAATTTTGATAATTATTATATGAACATTTTTATTGAAATGTTTTAATTACATTTTTAATTTAAAATATAAAATTTTAAAAATGCCTTATAAGATATATTTTTCCTTTTTTAAAAGACTATTTAGAAGACAATTTTTATTGTAACATTTTCATTATATTTTCTTCCAAGTATTTATTTATCTATGTAAATATAATTTCATCATTATGTTACTTGTTTATTGTGTTACTCTAGTGACAGCAGAAGTAGTGACATGGTCATGAATGAATGTACACTTGCAATAGAAGTCAGGTAGGAAAATGTTTAAAAAAAATTTACACAATTTCAACTGTTACTTCTTCCAATTATCTCCCTTCCCTTGGACAATAGCTTGCTTTACTTGTGAGATATTTCTATCCATACAATCACTTCAAAGTCATTTTATCCTTGATATAGTCAAAAATTTCAAAATAACATCCAGATATATTCTGAGTCAGTCTTTCCTATAGAATGTTGATTTTCATAATGTTCTTCAGTAACAAGTTTTTGCTAATGTTTTATGATCAAGCAGAAAAACAAATGTTTTACATGTTACTATATTATTGTCACGGTCTTACACCAGACCTGACCAAGTAAATCCAGGATCAAAGGTATCCCAACTGGGACCATCCTGTTTTTAATTTGTAGGGTCTCTAGGACTACAATATCTAATGTGTCCAACCCTTTTTAAGATGTTATGCTGTAATTTGAGATACATTAAGTTGCTATTTTTAGCAGGCTAGTGACAACACAATGTGTTCGTTGTTGGCTCAATAGAAATAGACGATCATTTGTGTTGTTGTTAAACTTGAGGTGCAATATTAAATCAAGGGTATTCACAGCTGTTGTGAAGGAAAGACAGTTAAGGCCGTATAAACTGAATAGATGATATCTGCTGTGTGGAGAAAGTTTCATGGGTTGGTAATGGAGAATATTTGTAGTAAAGATAATACAATGAAGACTGAGATAACAGAGCCTCACAAATTCTTGATAATTCTATGATTGAGATGAACAGAGAAACACTGAATTGCACACCTGTCCAACCCGCGTCACTATAAAAAGACCTGATGAGATTGTTATAGCATTGCATTCTGCTTTTGAATAAAACAAATTGTTGTACCTCTTTAGTTCATTTGAACCAATGTGCAGTTTATTTTAAACTGGGTACTTTAATTCATAGTTGAAATTTATTCAGTGCTAAAATATTTCTTTAAAAAAGGCAAACACATATTCATATTTTTATAAATAATACAAAAATAGGCAAATATGAAAAAGTAGATGCAAAAATGTATACAATTGCTTGAATTCAACTGGTATAAATTTGTTTGCTTTGCATTAAGGGCGACTCTTAGATGGTCCAACCAGAACATTGGAAGTGATAGCCTTATTCATAATTACAAAACACTGAGTCAGCAAATATGTGGATATGGATGTGTATATTATCAGTCATAGTAACAGAAAGTAGTTTATCACCCAGCTGATTAAAGAAAACAACTACCTTTTCAAATCAACATCACAAAATACTTCGTGGTTTTGGGGTTGAAATCCATAATAAATTACTCAAGAAACATCCAAAATGATTTTAGTATAACATACCCATTCAGTTTAAATGCTATACTTCCATGTAGGATCAATTCTGTCACCTTGAAAGACCTGAATTCGATAAAGTCTGGTTCTTCCAAAAGTCCTGCCGGCATACAGCAATACTATCTCAAAATTTAGTCAATGATGCACATAATAAACAAGGTACAATACTTGTAAAATCATACAAAATTATCATTGATCTCGAAGAGTACTGGACTGGACCTTAGTGATGGCAAGCAGGATGACCTCTTTTCCATATATGTCAAGTCACTCAGTGCTGTTGCTGACATTTTGGAAGCTGTGATCCATCCATCAAGTGCTGTGACAAGGGTTAGGGAAAGAAAGCAAGTGGCTAAAACATGTATCACTGCAAGCATATCTATCTTGGAATTGGTGATAGTAGAAACAATTAGAGTTGCTGTAAATCAACAAAGGTTTTTATCAACATCATCAGATTGTTGGAGATATCTGAAGTGACAGGCAAAGTGGGCTCTACTTCATAACTATGGCAGTGAATTGGTTTGGCAATCATCCATGGTAATGTTCTATGTGGCGGTGTGTTGCTGGATAGTCAGAAACAATTAAGACAAATTTCAAATCTGACCCTGTTAAATCCAATCACATATAGCTTACAATGAACGTTTTTAGAGGTATTGATTTTCTTTTAAATATTATGAATGATATTAAAACTACCAATATTTATTAATCATTGTTTGAGGTATTTTGTTAATAATTCATTAGATTTTATTCCCTTCTGAAAATGGGTTTTTCATTTTAACTTTTTTTTTCGTTTTAGGTATTAGGGACTATATATATAAAATGCATTATTTTTTAGAAGAGCTATGATCACCATTTAGAATACATGTGTAGCATTGTATTTGCTTATGTCTTATTTCTTGGTAGTACTGTACTGTATGCTAGTGCTCCACAACCTTTTTTTGCATACGGTACACTTATCTTCTTTTCGAAATTCAGCAGCACAGCTAGACTAGAAATATAACTAAAAATGTTCTTTTATTCTTTTACTTGTTTCAGTCATTTGACTGTGGCCACGCTGGAGCACCGCCTATAATCGAACCAATCAACCTCAGGACTTATTCTTTGTAAGCCTAGTACTTATTCTGTCAGTGTCTTTTGCTGAACTGCTAAGTTACAGGGAGGTAAACACACCAACATCGGTTGTCAAGTGATGGTGGGGGAACAAACACAGACACAAATACATACATACATAGATACATACATATATATATATGACGGGCTTCTTTCAGTTTCTGTCCACCAAATCCACTCACAAGGCTTTAGTTGGCCTTAGGATATATTTGAAGATACTTGCCCAAGGTGTCATGCAGTGGGACTGAACCCAGAACCATGTGGTTGAGAAGCAAGCTTCTTACCACACAGTCACTCCTGCACAAGGAAAAAGATTATATTCCGGTTACATTAGCACTGTCTTATGGCACACCAATGTGCCACAGCATACCAGTTGTGGAGCACTGCTGTATGCTATAAAGCAGTAGTCAGTAGTCTATGGCCCTTGGATTGAGTCTGGTCTGTTGTATCCAGACAAAGTGAAGTGCTGGTCGATTTGAATGAGATATTTTGTTCATTACTGCAATAATTAAAACATTACACCATTACCTAAATACACTTGCTTTTATTTTTCTCTGTATGCTTTTTTTATACTGTAATATTTACCTGATTTACAGCTAAGTTTAATCAATATTTCAATATTCCATACTGTACAAGATCAATCCAGAATATTTTAGATTCACAGTGCTAACTTATTTAAGGAAAACCATTTAGAGTCAATGACTTTCACTGTCAGGAACCTATCAATTGAAATGTGTTGTCTAATAGCTCTGAACAAATGACATATATATATTCTAGTTATCATCCTTATCATCACCACCACTACCACCACCATCATCATCGTCATCATCATCATCACCATTTATAGTCCACTTTTTCATGCTTGCATAGGTCAAACAAAATTTGTCGAGACAGATTTTTTTGTAGTCATATGTCCTTCTTTTTGCCAGCCTTCACCTGTTTTCAAACAAAGTAATATTCCTCGTGGCCAGATATGTTTTCCATTGATGACTGTAAAAGAACATCTCTTGTATGATGTTGATACTCATTTACAATTATTACATGGTTTCAAGCAAAGTTACACACACACACACATACAGATATACGTACATGCATACTTCTCTCTCTCTCCCTGAGTATATAATGTTGATTCGCTAGCTTCTGCACGCATTTTTTTCTCTCCTTGTTTCTTTCCGTGTTTCTTTTCTGTGTATCTTTCTGTTGAAGAGTGTAGGCTCAAAACGTAAAAGACTTGTTTTATTTATATTCCTGAGCGCCATACTAATACAATTGTTTGTTTGTATTCCACCTGCCTTCGTCTTTTGTTTATTTTCATAAAGCTTCCCTATATATATATATATATACATATATATATATACATATATATATATATATATATATATATATATATATATATATATATATATATATATACATCCATATATATATATATACATACATACACATATATGATGGGCTTCTTTTAGTTTCCATCTCTGCTATTTACAAGGCTTTGGTTAGCCTGGGGTTATAGTAGAAGACACTTGCCTGAAGTGCCACATAGTGGAACTGAACTTAAAACCACACAGTTGGGAAGCAAGCTTCTTATCTACACAGCCATACCAGCTTTGAAGGTTATGTTTTTTAATAACATTAAACTTTTAAATAGTTTTATCAGCTGGAAGAAATAGCAGCATTCTCTAAGAGAATAAGAACATGAATCTTATAGAATTTCATGTTTGTAAATGGCTTTCAGGCCAGGCAATTATTGTGGATTAACAACTAATTTAAAGAATTTGAATTTGCATCTTCAAGGAAAATTCAGCTGATACATATACTGGTGATGTGTATTTGCCTTTGAAACAAACCTATGACTGTGAGAATGCCAGCTGGGGAAATCAAATGAGACTTGTTCCTTTACACTTGGAGAGACCAAATCTACAAACAGCAACATATTTGTGATGTGATATTTAACTTTAAAATATTTTTTTTTTTACTCCTTTACTCTTTTACTCTTTTACTTGTTTCAGTCATTTGACTGCAGTCATGCTGGAGAACCACCTTTTAGTCGAGCAAATCAACCCCAGGACTTATTTTTTGTAAGCATAATACTTATTCTATCGGTCTCTTTTGCCGAACCGCTAAGTTATGGGGATGTAAACACACCAGCATCGATTGTCAAACAATGTTGGGGGAACAAACACAGACACACAAACATATACACACACATAAATATATATATATATATACATATATACAATGGGATTCTTTCAGTTTCCATCTACCAAATCCACTCACAAGGCTTTGGTCGACCCAAGGCTATAGTAGAAGACACTTGCTCAAGGTGCCATGCAGTGGGACTGAACCCGGAACCATGTGGTTGGCAAGCAAGCTGCTTACCACACAGCCACTCCCCAGTTTTGCTGCCATTCACTCATACACAATCCAAATAATGATCAAATGGAATTTGTTGAGATATAATGTGTTTATCTATTAAGATGAAAATTTATGTACAGTTGTACAGAAAATAATATCTTAAACCTGTACATTATTCCTGACAGATCATGCAAAAATATAACATTAATATTTTGGCAGCACTCATACATGTGAGGAACAATTTTCAAAAATGAAATACATGAAAAGCAAATTAACAATACTCATTGGGAAACGTCGTAGTTCTGACTTCAGTCAGAGTTGAAAAACTTTTGAGTGCCAAACATCGTGAATAGTCATGCTAATCATGTCCTTTACAACATTAATGTCAAGTCGAATAAAATAAACTTAAACCATATTTCTTTTGTCTTTATTATTATTATCGTCATTAAAGGCAGTGAATTGGTAGAATTGTAAGCATGCTGGACCAAATCCTTAGGGGTATTTCGTCTGTCCTTATGTTCTGAGTTCAAATTCCACTGATGTTGACTGCCTTTCATCCTTTCAGGGGTTGATAAATTAAGTACCAGTCAAGCACTGGGGTCGATATAATCAGCTTCCCCTTTTCTTTAAAAACTACTGGCTCTGTGTCAAAATTTGAAACCATTATTATTATCTTCATTTATTAGTTATTAAGTATAATAGCTCAATAGATAAATATGGCTGCCCATCAACCCACATAATTTACTCCTGACCTGTGAGCAGGAAAGGCAGCCGACTCCTGGTATTATGTGTCAAAATGATTTGTCTTACATCTATGACCTGATCACTAACAATACCACTGCATCTGTAATATTGGAGTACTTTTAAACATTGGTTTCCTTTAATTTATTCCCTTTCATTTTGAATATGCAGGCAAAGTGGCTACGCTGTTAATTATGTAAATGTTAAAAGTTATTCAAAAAAAACATTTGTGAAACAAAAACATCAGACATTTTAACAGTTCCCCCAAGATCTTTACTTTATCAACTATTAGAAAATATGATCTCTATTATACAGAAAATTATCACTAGCCAAACACTTTGTATGAGACCATTAGTTTGAAATTAGTACAAAAATAAAAAATTACTTTCTCTCTCTTCAGAAAAATTTAAAGTGGCAAATAAGCTTCTTTAAATAATAAAACAACAGCTTTTATCATAGTTTACCATAATACTTAACTGGATTTAAAAAAAATTCTTGAATGAATTCAAATGATGTTATTTTGACACAGATTTGTGTTATCAGCAAGCAACACAAGAAATAGTTTAGATTTAATGGTGTCCATAGAAATACCATTAGTAATGGCTAGATCTCTCTCACTTAAGTGTATGCCAGTATAGGCTTGTTGATTTGTTACTCAAAGATGAAATCTATGAAATATAATCGATTTTCATTGAAAAACATTCATCAAAATTTTAGATATGTTTAACCTGAGTTTTTGTCATTTATGTTGTTGTTATAGTTTTAATGTTTTTCAATGTTATGCTCAGATTATTATTATTATTATAGTTTTTTTGTCATCCTTCAAGTCTTGACATAGATAGTTTATAGAAGACCTTTTTTTGAAACTAATGTTTTTATTTTTAATTTTGAAGAATTCATCAAAAAGTTTGGTAATCTAAGAGAAGTTTATTCAATTAATGGTCAGTCTAGTGGAGAAATAAATGCCTGATGGCAATCTGTGTTTATTTAGGAAATATTTTATATATTTCTATACATGAGTGTGTGCATGACTTAGTGTTTAGTGAAGGTAAGATAGTCTATAATATCTCATATCACTTTGTTAACTTTAATTTCAGCATAAAAATTAATCTTGCTATAATACTGGTTTCAAATTTTAGTACAAGACCAGAAATTCTGGGATAGGAGGTAAGTCAACTACATTGACTCTAGGACTCAACTGGTACTTATTTAATCAACCCCGAAAGGATGAGAAGCAAAGACGACCTCGGTGGAATTTGAACTCAGAGCGTAATGGCAGATGAAATGCTGCTAAGCATTTTGCTTGGCATGCTAATGATTCTGCCAGCTTGCTGCCTTGTTTTGAAAGCTAAGTTGATCTCAGTGAGATTCGATCTTAGAATGTACAGAGCTGCTGGAGAAAATATCACAAGGCATTTTGTGAAATGCTCTATTCATTCTGCCAAACCAACAGCCTATTGATCTTGCATTAACATTGATTTCTAACATAGGCACAAGGTATCAGATATGTTTGCCTACTGTCAATTATATTAACCAAGTAACTGACTGATAGTTTCTTTTATTGATATCCAGGAGTATGAAAGACAAAGTTAACCTCATCAGTATTTAATACAAAATGCAAAAAGAAATAATTAAATACTATAATGCATTTTGTCCAATGCTCTATCATTTCTACTGATTTACAACAATTTTGGTCATCATCATCATCATCACTGCTACCGTGGCCACTGTCTTCAAAATCACACCTGCCAGACAGAACTTAAAGAGTTTTGATGCTTGCACACCTACATACATATGCATACACACACGCACACATACATACAGTGGAAGTATATGTACAATCGAAAGTCCAGGGAAAGAGAACATTTATGGCGAATTAATGTAGAACTTATAGCTCTTGTACCCTGACTATGTTTTCTCATTTGTACTGACTAATCATACGTGTATTAGGTTATGCACCAACAAATTTGCACAGAACCCCAGTTCTTAACTGGTACCTATTTTATTGACCCCAAAAGAATGAAAGGCAAAGATGATCTCGGCAGAATTTGAACTCAGAATGTAAGGACGAACAAGATGCCGTTAAACAACATTTTGCCTGGCATGCTAATGATTCTGCCAGCTCACTGCCTTCACTCCTTCAATAATATTTAGCATCGTTTATCTTTTGTATCTTTTACTTGTTTTAGTCATTTGAATGCGGCCATGCTGGGGCACCAACCTTGAATGGTTTTAATTAAACAAACTGATCCTAGGACTTATTTTTTCAAGCCTAGTACTTATTTAATTGGTCTCTTTTGTTGAACTGCTAAGTTATGAGGGATATAAACACACCAACACCGGTTGTCAAATGGTGGTTGGGGACAATCACAGACACAAAGACACACACATAAATATATACATATAGATATGCGATGGGCTTCTTTTAGTTTCCGTCTACATATCCACTAACAAGGCTTTGGTTGATACAGAAGATTTCTAATTGTTATGTTCATCAAACATTGTTCCATTAATTTATTGGACATAGGCACAGGGGTGGCTGTGTGGTAAGTAGCTTGCTTACCAACCACATGGTTCTGGGTTCAGTCCCACTGCATGGCACCTTGGGCAAGTGTCTTCTACTATAGCCTCAGGCCGACCATAGCCTTGTGAGTGGATTTGGTAGACAGATACTGAAAGAAGCCCGTCATATATATGTGTGTATATATATATATGTATGTATGTATGTATGTGTATATGTTTGTGTGTCTGTGTTTGTCCCCCAACATCACTTAACACCCGGTGCTGGTGTGTTTACGTCCCCATAACGTAGCGCTTCGGCAAAAGAGACTGATAGAATAAGTACTAGGCTTACAATGAATAAGTACTGGGTCGATTTCTTCGATTAAAGGCGGTGCTCCAGCATGGCCACAGTCAAATGACTGAAACAAGTAAAAGAGTAAAAGAGTAAAGAGTAAACAGTTGTTAATATAAATGATGATTATTAATAAGATATTTGAAATTAATTAAACATTTGTGTGGTCATTGACTTCACACACAACCTATCTAACATTGTGAACCACCAATGAAGAATATATGACTAACTTTATGGGTGCAGGTATGGCTGTGTGGTGAGAAATTTGCTTTCCAACCACATGAGGCTAAGTTCAGTCCCACTGCATGGCACCTTGTCTTCTTCTATAGCCCTGGGCCGACCAAAGCCTTGTGAATGGATTTCATGGATGGAAACTGAAAGAAGCTCATCATATATACTCATATATATCTATGTGTGTGTGAGTCTTAGCTTCTGTGCTTGTATGTCCCCACTACCACTGCTTGACAACTGGTTTTGGTGTGCTTATGTCCTGATACTTAGCAGTTCAATTAAAGGGGCTGATTGAATAAGTATCAAACTTAAAAGAAAGCATTGGGTTCAATTTCTTTGACTAGATTTCTTTAAGGCAGTGCCCCAGCAAGGCCACAGTTTAATGACTGAAACAAGTAAAAGATAAAAGATAACCATAACACTGAATAATAAAAACAAAACATTTCAATGAACAGGCATGGCTGCATAGTAAGAAGTTTGCTTTGCAACCACTTGGATCTGGGTTCAGTCCTACTGTGTGGCATCTTGATCAAGTATCTTCTGCCAGAGCCTTGGGCCAACCAATTCCTTGTGAGTGGATTTGATAGACGGAAACTGAAAGAAGCCCCCCATGTATGTGTGTCTGTGCATGTGTGTGTGTGTGTGTGTGTGTGTGTCTTTGTGTCTGTGTTTGTCCCCTGTCACCATAGCAGTTTAGCAAAAGAGATTGAGAAAATAAGTACCTAGGTTAAAAAAAAATAAGTACTGGGTCAATTTGTTTGACTAAAATTCTTCAAAGCAGTGCCCCAGCATGGCCACGGTCTAATGACTGAAACAAGTAAAAGATAAATGATAAAATATAACCAATATTTAAAAACAATAACATTGTGAGTTATTACACTAGAAGCACTGTATATTCAGCTGAAATAGTCTTCTCTATATATCTTTATTATCAGCTTTATTTTCAACTTGACTAACGATGCTTGGTAGTCTTTTATTTTCATTTTTGCTTTTTTTTTTATTCATTTGCTTTAATTTGTTGATTAGTTATTAAAAATCATTATCAAGTTTTTGAAAATTTGTATAAATGATTTAATATAATGAACTATAATTAGGAATATAATAATTTATGTTTGTCATTTGCCAAAATAAATGAGTAGTTTGTAATTTAAAACCATTTAATACAATTACTGAGTGATAATAAACCCCTCAACTTTACCCTGTTATTCAGGCACGATAAGTCACTAGCATATTAACCTTATAAATTCTAACCAAAATAATTAAAAAATTCATGAAAGTAGTTAAAATGGTTTTGTTTAATTTCTCTATTAGTTGATAAACTAAAGTAATTTTAATAGGCTATATCAACTACAAAAAACATACATATAATGTAAGGCTTCATTTTCACTATCAACAGAGATAAAACGTAAACAAGATGCACATTGCTGATATAAAGATTAATGTATATTGGTGTATATCTACATTACTGTGCTTGTAGAGTGAAAAAGTATAGAATTGTAAGGATCTCACTTGGCCTTGCCTGTGATTTGAAACTGCATCCACTCACTTGTTGCTTATCAAGCAATTCTCAAATTTCTTTGTCTTTGCATCTCCACACTGGATAATGTATAATAAACACATGATCTACGGCCTTTTTCCTGTCACCAAGAGGTCAGTCCTTTGTTTCCGATGTGATCTACTTCCTGGCTGTCTGCTATATAATGGAGAATCCTGTTTCTCTGCTCTTTTTGACTTTCCGAAGAGCACCTTTTAACAGAACCTTTACCCTCTCTGTCAGTGAGGTGCATTTCTTACTCTTTCTCTCTCTACTAAGATGTAAATAAAGATGTAAATAATATTCCTTCCTTTTTCATGCTATTCTTCGATGTTCTTCACTGGTATCTCCATCATGAGAACCTCACATCAACAAGCGTTATATACAAGTGTTACATCTACACACTACATCTGGTAGACAGCTACATAGATAACTCTGATGTATGCATATGTTAACCTGCTACAGAATACTTATATAAAAGTTTCAGCCACATTTTACCAATGGTACATAGTTTAGTACTTTTGGTTACAAAAAGTTTGGGTATTTGAACTCTACTGTTTGGAGGTATGATCATTGAGCTGGTCACTGTTCTGCATAGTGGGCTGTTGGTAAAGACTATCTAAACTGATGATCTCATAGCTAGTCTTCTGTCCATTGCTACTATGTCTTGATATTTCATAGTCTGTTGTTCATTGATGCTATGAATAATCTTTTCTACTCTAGACACACGACCCGAAATTTTGTGGGAGGGAGCCAGTCAATTAAATCAACCCCAGTATGCAACTGATATCTAATTTATCAACCCTGAAAGAATGAAAGGCAAAGTTGACCTTGATGGAATTTGAACTCAGAATGTAAAGACAGATGAAATATTGATAAGCATTTTGCCTGGTGTGCTAAAGTTTCTGCCAGCTCACTGCCTTTGATGCTATGAATAATATTTCAAGACTGGTCATCTGTCTACCACTGCTGTGTTTGCTATAACTACCACTACTATGACGACAGTGAAAAACACTGGTGTAGAATGCAGTAGATAACTTTCTAGTTTTCCTAACTTGGATCCCCACTTCATATGATTTCCAAATTAATGCTATAGTTTATGACTGAGCCGAATCACTAGAGTGTTGGTTAAAATGCATTGTAGTATTGGGTTATATCCCTTTATTTTGAAGTAGAATTCAGCCAAAATTAACTTTGCCTTTTAGTCTTTCTGAATGAGTAAAATAAGTCATTCAAATCCTCAAAGTTATCATGTGTATTCCAGTTTTAGAACAGATACACTTGAAATCTAAACAGGTTGAGTGGTGAGCAAGAGCAACTCTGCTGTTGAAATTCTGGACTTCAATAAAGATCAACTGAACAGTCATTTCTGAAGGACGTTTAGCCCTAAGATTCTGGACAGTTTCAAGAAAATAGCGCCAAGGTTTTCTTCAAACAGGAAGCATTACTTGATTGTGATAAACTTTGTAAGTAAGGTAGCTCTGTTACCTTGGCTTCTCTGAAATATTGTTGAGCACTAAAAGCATTCTGATTGCACTTGTTAAGTGTTTGATTGAACTTATAGAGTTATGTCTAACAGCTATTTGTGCATGAATGACAGATCTGGGAAAGACAAGGAGGTTTCTGACTGCTACCTATGACATAAGAAATTGTATGATTAAAAGGGAAATGATAAATACTTTAATCTTCAAGTTCTTCCTTTAAGTTCTTCCTTCTAGTGTATTTGCTGAGAGGTAACTATTAGTGGCAAGAATGGTTTGTGTAAACAGGCCACCTCTCAGCATACACCTGTCAGCTGGAGGTCTCAGCTTGGAGAGGGCACTTGCTTGACAGTCAGAGTAATACTAGATTTTTAGGGTTTTTTCATAGGCCCTAGATAACTGTCCTTCTTTAGGAACATCTCATTTAATTCCTTTTCTATGTTGTTGTTTTCCATGCCTGTTTTTCATGCTATGTTAAAAGCACCCAGAACACTCTATAAAGTGGTTGGTATTAGAAGGGCATCCAACTGTAGAAATCTTGCCAAAACAGATAATGGAGCCTGGTGTGACCCCTGGTCCTACCAGCTCAGGTCAAACTGCCCAACCCATGCCAGCATGAAAAACAGACATTAAATGATGATGATGATGAGTTCTGTTTAAAAACCCATCATTTTTGTAATTTCTCTCCTTGTAATGTACTCTCATCAATTGTCTTTGGGACAAGTAAAGCAATTATAATTATTCTTTTTCAAAAGTCTTACTTTCTATTGCATTCTCTCATTGCACAACTAAGCATGGTTCTGTGTGCCTTAGCTACATGCATAAGTGCACAGTGTCTGGTAATACTATGTTCTGCAAGTTGTATATATGTGTAAATCCTGTGGTTTTGGCTAAATATTTGTCATCGGCTTTTTAATAACTCCCAAAGCAGCCACTTTTATTCTAGTGATTGCTTCTGTTGTATTAATATTATTATTGTCGTTTTTGTTATTTTTATCAAAAAGCACTACTGTAGGTCATTTCCTCTTATGAAGTAGCTTGCATGTAAGCTTATTTTCTATTTACATTTGTTACAGTGGCTATACTGTCATAATACAAACAAAAACATAAGCATATTCATTGACATCTAGCTAAACAATTGAAATTAAAGTACATAGGTTAGTATATTCTAAGAAAAATAACAACATCAGAAATTGTGATCACTGTTCACAGATTCAATGTTATAAAATATATAAAATATATAAAATAGAATAGAGTTTAACTAAACTCAATTTAAAAAGCCATGTCTGTTCTTCAAATGAAAGAATTATGTTTTTCTACTTCAAAGAAACTTAGAATTACAGAAAAGGAAGAATGCTTTTTAAAACAGCAATAATGGTTGAGTCACTGTCATTCAGAAAAATTATAGTGTACTTAAAAATGCATCAACTGTGTACCTTAAAAATGGTAAAACCTGGATAATAGAGGAAAAAAACATTTACTTTTATCAAATGAAACCAAAATGGAAAATTGTATTCTATTGTTGCCTATATTTTAAAAAGGATTTTTATATTACATCTATTATTCATTCAAATCTAAACCAGCTGTAACCATCAGTTTTCAATAAAAACATTAATTAAATTTTAAAAAAATCATGTAATCTTTATGCATTATACACACATATGCCGGCATGTGCATATGCACATTCGTAAATATCAATATACCTGTATATATTTTCCATTTATGGGTGGAGTTCCTTACAATTTTTGATAAAGACAACATTAATACACTTGCAGAAATAAAAGACATAAATAAAAAATAAGTCAGAAAAAAATAAACCAAGTTTATTTATAAAGAGTATATCAATCCATTATCAAACACTATTTACTTAGCATCAAATGGACTAAGTAGGCAAGTACAATGAAGTCTGAAAGATTGCAAAAGACTAAATCTATCTTTCTATTGCTCTCTCTCTCTCTCTTGCTCTCTCCTATGTCTCTACATATACCCTCCTCCCTTCTCTCTTTCGCATATGATATAAATGTACATACATACATTTATATATATATATATGCACACACACACACATACTCGTGTATATGTATGTATACAGTGTAATTGTGTACATATATGCATAGAAGCATACACACATATGAACCAAAATATCAACTCCATATTCTCTGTTATATGTAATTTTATGCTTTGGATTTTGCAATTTTTCTATGGAAGTACAACAAATGCTTGTGTTCAAATGCATGTTCATAATTTTTGCGTGCATCATATTATCTGTGTCAGTTATGCTGGAATGACGGGCTCTTTTTAAAATTTTATTTTACCAAAGAATTCTAGATTATCGTGACAAAATATAATAATAATAATAATGGTAATAATAATAGTAATAATAATAATATAATAATAATAATAATATAATAATAATAATGGTTTCAAATTTTGCCACAAGGGCAGCAATTTTAGTGGGAGGGGATGAGTCAATAACATCGACATGAGTATTTAACTGGTACTTAATTTATTGACCCTGAAAGGATGAAAGGTAAAGTTGACCTCAGTGGATTTTGAACTCAGAATGTACCAACAGGCGAAATATCGCTAAGCATTTCATCCAGTGCATTAACAGTTCTGTCAGCTCACCACCTGAATAATAATAATAATAACAATAATAACAACAACAATAATAATAATAATAATAATAATAATAATAATAATAATAATAATAATAATAATAATAATAAATATTATAATAACCCTATTTTACTATATGCACAAGGCCTGATATTTTGAAGGGAAGAATAAGTCAATAGCATTAACCCCAGTGCTCAACTGGTACTTATTTTATCAATCTTGAAAGGATCAAAGGCAGAGTTGACCACAGTGGAATTTTAACTCAGAATGTAAGGATAGAGGAAATGGCAATAAGCATTTTGCCTGGTGTGCTAATGATTTAGCCACCTTGCTGCCTTAATGATAATACACTCCTTTCTACTATTGGTACAAGACCTGAAATTTTGGGTGAGGAGTCTAGCTGATTTATATCGACCCCAGTGCTTGATAAGTACCTAATTCATTTACTCTAAAAGGATGAAAGGCAAAGCCAGTCCTAATAGGATTTGAACTCAGAATGTAAAGACAGACAAAATACTGCAAAGCAGTTTGTCCAGTGTGCTAATGATTCTGTGAACTCACTGCTTTAACATCAACAACAACAAAAATAACAACAACAACAATAAGAAGAACAATAATAAGAACAATAATAATAATAATAATAATAATAATAATAATAATAATAATAATAACAACAACAATAGTTTCTACTAAAGGCATAAGGCCTGAAATTTGGTGGGACAGGACTAGCTGATTACATTTACCCCAGTGTTTCACTGGTACTTAATTTATAAACCCTGAAAAGATGAAAGGCAAAGTCGACCATGGCAGATTTTGAACTCAGAACATAGCACCAGGTGAAATATTGCTAAGCATTTTGCCTAGAGTGCTAATAAAATAATAATAATTCTTTCTACTGGAAGCACAAGGCCTCAAATTTGGAGGAAGGGAATAAGTTGAGTACATTAACCCCAGTGTGTAACTGGTACTAGCTTAACTGACTCCGAAAGGATGAAAGGCAAAGTTGACCTTGGCAGAAATTGAACTCAGAACATAGCATCCGACAAAATGTTGCTTAGTATTTTGCCCAGTGTGCTAAAATAATAATAATAATAATAATAATAATAATAATAATAATAATAATAATAATAATAATAATAATAATAACAACAACAACAACAATAATAGCAGTAACAACAACAAATGATAATAATGTTGATGCTAATGCTGATGATGCTGATGATGCTGATGAGGAGATGACAACCTCCATGACCACCACCACTACTATCGCCACTACCGCTGCCACCACCACCGCTACCACCACCACCACCCCACCACCATCATCAACATCATCATCAATCTTTCTTTTTTCAGATTTGTTCCCATTTCTTACTGAGTGACTTCCCAACACCCAGGCAAAGAAACTCACTGTCTGTATTGATAGGCCATTAAAATAAACATACCAGATTGCTCATTTACAAAATCAATAAAATTTTAAAATAATTACATGAGTGAGAATCATTCTTACAGCGACAATGCTCTTTTCAATGTGTGTGTAACATAACAGTTAAAACAATCTTATGTACTTCTTGCCTGGATGGTAAGCCAGGAATCATTCTCAAATAATTTTCACTTCCTGTTTTGATAATTCTAAGTGCTCCTACAATCACTAGTATTGTAAGCCACCATGCTCAGTTTCAATGAGCAAATCTTTATATTTTCTGAGTTTATTTTCTTTTGCTGAGATATTATGATCACAAAGTATGCTCATATTGACCAATAAACAGACTTTATTATTTTAATATTTTACAACAATATCTGGTTTATTAGCTTCGGTGGTTCTATCTGTATGTACTGGAGAGTTCCAGAGAATCATTACATTTCTTCCATCGGTTACAACCTCAGGATGGTGCTTATACCACTTGTCAATTTTGATTTTATAATACCGACATATTAACCAGTGTACAGTAGATATTGGCCAACTCTGTCATGTCTTGATTAATACTCCACTGGTGCTAAAACTTTGCATTCAGAGGTTGGGGGTGGGCCACTGTTTCAGTCTCACCATTGCTTAGTCAGAGTCAGGGAAGGGCGCTACTCATAACATTTTACAGTGTGCCCAAAGTGAGCATGAAGAAAAGAGAAAAAGTAGTGTCCACAATCTTTTCCAAAGCCTCCACAATTGCTAGGAGGTAAAGAGAAGAGTATCTTCAAGCCAGACACCTGACCATTCTACTTAAAATAGCTGGTGATGATTTAAAATTTGATTGTGGACAAAATTTTGCCTACAGCTCAGGTTTCCTTCTCCCTTGTTAAACATTGTACTATAACAAATGTTTATTTGTTATGCAAGAGAGTAAAAGGATCTTTTATAATACAAAGGGCAGCTAGATATATCTAAGGAGCAATCTAGTGTGTACCACTAAACTGGGTTTGTAACTGAAGTACTGAAATAAATCATAATGACATTTCAGGAAAATAACAAGGTAAAAGAAAAGATATGGAAGTGTCACAGTAAAAGGTCAAGTAGTATGAATGGAGTAAAGAAGAATCAACTCCCTAGGGAGCAAATGGGGATTGCAGTAGAGATTAGCTGTAAGATGATGATTAAATTAAGTACAGATATAAAGACAAGGGAGAGCTGAAGATCTTTGAAAGATATTTCTAAGATGTTGTAAGCACCAGGGTAGTTGGCTATTTCACTAGTTACATTCTTAGATAATAATATTGTACTAAACAGCATGATTGTTGATGAGGGATAGATCAGCAATAACTTCAACATCTTTCAAGGTATAGAATAGGGAACTGAGAAAGGAAATAACTAAGTAGTCGAATTAATGAAGCTAAGTACAAATAAAATACAATGTCATAACAAGATAGGCTGGATATGATAGAGTTTGAACCACAGCTGTTATGATTCTGTGGGTAAGTGGGTGCCAGCTTATTTAATGTATGGAGTGCTTAAAAGTTAAAGTAAGACAAAAAAAAATTATTACTGTTAAGTTCTCGATACCAACATATTTTTTTATTCTTTTATTCTTTTACTTGTTTCAGTCATTTGACTATGGCCATGCTGGATCACTGCCTTTAGTCAAACAAATTGACTCCAGGACTTATTCTTTGTAAACCTAGTACTTAATCTATCAGCCTCTTTTGCTGAACTGCTAAGTACAGGGACATAAACACACCAACATTAGTTGTCAAGTGATGGTGGGGTGATGAGCACAGACACACAAATACATACATATGTATATATACAACAGGCTTCTTACAGTTTTCACCTACCAAATCCACTCACAAGGCTTTTGTTGGCCTGCGGCTATAGTAGAAGACACTTGCCCAAGGTGCCACACAGTAGGACTGAACCCAGAACCGTCTGGTCGGGAAGCAAGCTTCTTACCACACAGCCACTCCTGTGCCTGTATATCTTACCATACAGCCACTCCTGCACCTATGTATACTTCTTTGTATTTACTTCATTTGCTAACATTTTAAAGGCAAGTTATGCAGAGGCTACATTGTCAGTAGAAACATGTTCGGAGTTGCTTCCTGACTTGACAGAATTCTATAAAAATTTTGGCTTCAAATTTTAGCACAAGGCCAGCAGTTTTGGAGGAGGGGCCAAGTTGATTACATCGACCCCAGTGCTCAATTGGCTCTTATTTTATTGATCCCAAAAGGATGAAAGACAAAGTTACCATGGCAGAATTTGGACTCAGAAGATAAAGATGGATGAAAGGCTGCTAACTTAAAAAAAAAATTTGCAACTGATTAATATTTTTTCACCATGAATTTTCTCTTTTTAATACCATATGATTTAAATGAATTGATATCAAATTATACAGTTATATTTCTAGTTAGTTAAGAACAAACAATTATGTCTTGCAAGAGATTACCTTTGACAGGGTCTCCATATTCCCATACCAAATATATTCATGAGAAACAACTACAAATGCAGAACATAAGCATGTGATGTAAGATAATAAATCCCCTGAGTCCTGTACTAATTACTGGTTGTGATTTAAGGCATATTTGGAAGTAATTAATATTTAATCCTTTTTACTAAAAGTAAAGTTACCTTTTTGAGTCATACTGGTGGTTTCCTGGTGGTTTCATGACATATACATTCCCCACCTGGATGAGATACTGGGACTGGAGCAACGTGAAATGAAATGTTTTGCTCAAGAACAAAGCATTGCCCATTCCAGGAATCAAAGCCACAATCTTATGATCATGAGTCCAACACCTTGAGCACTAAGCTATGCACGTCCGCATCCTTTTACTGGCTCTCTAACTGGCCATATTTAATACTTATCATTGGGGGATATATTGGAAGTTGTATAAAGGGTCTGCAGTATTGATGTGCCCAAGAAGTAAAGAAGCAAAGAAGAGTTGCAGCTAACTTTTTAACTTGTACTCAACTAAGCACAAAATTTCTCTTTCTCTATTTCCAGTTCAGACACTACTTAGAAGCCCCTATTACATAGTTTGAATTACTTGACATTGATCTCATTGATTTTCAGCTTGAATTTTTTTCAGCCTGATGCCTATGGTGACAGTGTGGAATGGATGAGATGTCTAGACATGGAAAAGAAGGATTGGGGTGGGTGTTCAATATGTGGTTTGAGATATGAAGTGGAGAATTAGGAGAGAGGATCAGGTAATAATGATTCATCTGTTAGTTCAGAGCAGTCAGAACCATTGTTGCTACAGGGGTGTGTCAGAAAAGGAGGAACAAAATGTCATCGATGATTGTACAGTAGTGATTGTACAGTGTCAGTAAGTGATGGTTTACTAATAAGTTGGATAACCTCTTTTGCAGAAGTGTACTATGGAATGTTCGTATGTAATAGTAATTGCTCCATCCCTGACATGTGGTTCACGCTGGTGCTTTGCAGATGACAGTAACTGTTCAGAGATGAAAAATTTTCTATCTCTGAAAAGGAGCCTTAGACTTTCAGAAGCTGTTTGTTGTGCTTCTGATATATGGTTATCATGAGAGGGCATTAAAAACTGTAAATTATAAATGTTGCCTTTATATTGATTTCTTCCTACAAATTAGTGGGAACAATTTTCATGAGTGTGATGTAATTAATTGCATCAACACTAGTATATTACTGGCATAGATTTTAATATTTATCAATCTCAGTGGGATAGGGATCAGTATGGACATCGGTGTGGTCTGAACTAGAATGCATAAGAACAAACTTAAAAACTATAAGATATTCCATCACTTCTGTGAACTCATTGCACTACATTTCATAATGCTAAAGAAATAATATTTGTTTACTAAAATGACCAGCTAAATAATACCATTATCATTATTTCTATTGTTGATTTCTTATACATTTATCCATTCAGAGATAGGTCTACATCCAATTAACCTTACCTCGCATCGACTCTATAGCTGCATCTAACATTTAAATTCACATAACATGTACTATTCAAATATATTACTTGAAATTTCATTCAGCTTCTCCATTACAAAATTTATGTCTATTATTTAGAAAATAAAAGAAATTTAGAGAATATTTATCATTGCTTTGTATTTTTTCTTATATATGTGTGCGCATGTGTTAGTTTTCTTTATTGCACCTTTAATTTTATATACAATATTCAAAAATATTTGCAAATCAAATATCTTAGCATGAAACTCTATGTTATGAACATTTTTTTGTTTATTTATATTTTTACCATCATTAAAATCCAATATGTACTTTGAAATTGTAATTTAAAATACGGCATTGAATATGCACTGAATAAATACATAAAAATTGATCTTGACAAATGTTTTCAAATAGTGAGTGGTATGAAATATAAAAAAGTAAATGAATAAAATATATAAAATAATGCCAAATTATTTGTGTTAATAAATAAATTAATAAATTCTAGTTTCGTTATTTTTTCTGTACCTTGTAAAACAATTAATGACAGCTTTTAATACTTTATGACATGACTTTTGAAATCAGGGATTATTAGTGTCTTGATAATTCCTGTAAGTTGAGTATTTGCATAACTACATTTTCTTCCAGAATTACGTCAACACAGAAGAAGTAGTAAGATAGAATTTAATGAAAATATCTCTTCAACCCTAACTCCATGTGTAGAAAGTTTGTCT